>NC_058102.1:36376136-36679166 GCF_020171115.1 Neogale vison | reverse complement strand
TACTGAAAGTAAGCTGCACACAGAATATGAGGAATCTTTTCTAGACCTTTATCTAAAACATAACAGATTATAAACACAGTAATATGAGACATGCAAAATTAATGTCTCTGCTTTTTCCATAATTTTTTAATAGCAATAATTCTTTTTTCTGACAGTCCCTTATTGAGACTGCAAAGCCACTGGTTTCTATTGTGGGTTTTAGATTTTGGCATCCCATTTTATATATTATAAAATTATATTATAAAGTATAATGTATATATTAGTGAATGTACATTAGCTTTCTAGCTATAGATGTAGACTATTCTTCAAGATCTGCATGTTGTCAGAATTGCTTTATGCAGGGTTAGTCATGTTCACGACACTTGTTGCAGCCCTGAGTAAAGGAGAATTCTATTACCATGACCCATGCCTGGCACCCAGCAAGCCCCCTGTAAGTATTTGCTGCCACTAACGAAGCCAGATATGATTCAGTGATGGTAGCAAATCCAACTCAGTATCCCAGCCTCAGCTCTGTTCTCATGCAGTTTGAAGGACAGTTCTCTGGAATGCATCAGGTTGGTGAGCCTGGCCTGTGTTGTAAAAACATTTTCTTAAAGGGAGCACCTTGTATTTGAAATGAAAATGTTCGCTCCAATATTTGCAAGCCTCAACCTGTACAGAGAGCAGCAGAGAGGCTATCAGAGGAGGCAAGCAGAGAGCTCATAGTAGCAGCAATGGCGATAATGATTCACACAGTAAGAGAGAACATGGTAAGCGGAATTTTGCACTCTTGACCACATGCAAAGAATGTGCCGGATTTTAAATTTACCACCTAAATATAATAACGCAAAAGGAGGAAAGGGCAGAAGCTTGTCAAATCTGTCCATATTTTCAGTTTTCCTTAAGTATGTGCTTTTGAAATAATTTCAGGGGAGGAGAAACAAAGTTGTTTTATTTTTTAAAAGGCTTCAGATGTGTGCAGTAATCAAGACATGTGCAGTATTAATGCAAATACCTGTGGCAAGAATCAAATACAGGGGTGCCTGGGTGGCTCAGTGAGTTAAAACCTCTGCCTTTGGCTCAGGTCATGATCCCAGGGTCCTGGGATCGAGCCCCACATTGGGCACTTTGCTCGGCAGGGAGCCTGCTTCCTCCTCTCTCTCTGTCTGCCTCTCTGCCTACTTGTGATCTCTGTCTGTCAGATAAAAGAATAAAATCTTTTAAAAAAAAGGAATTAAATACAGATCAAGGAACATTTGTCAGTATGGTTGGTTCTAAGGGCTATGGCAAAGTGGTCCCAAGAATTTGAATACTGGGGAATTTTGAGACCAAGGCGTGGTCGATCTAAGCCTAGATGGGCAGAGTCACCTAAAAGCAATCTGCTGTTCCAAGAGACATGGAATGGTGGGAAAAAGGGAATGAGGGATACTTGCAGCTGATACTGATGTTGTTTTTAGGTTTAAAACAACAAAAACTTATTTTGTTTTAGTTCCAGAGGCCAATTCAAACTCAAGGTGTTGGCAGCATTGGCTCCTTCTTGGGGGCTCCATGGGAGACTCTATACCATGTCTCTCTCCTAGCTTCTGCTGGTTGCTGGCAATCCTTGGCTTGCCCTGCCTTATAGCTGCATGATTCCAATGCATCCTCCCATTGTCCCATGGACATCTTTCTTTTGTGCCTCTGTGTCTTACATGGCATCCTCCTCTCTGTGTCTATGTCTCTTCTCATAACGGCACCAGTTATAGTGGACTAAAGGACTACCTACTCCAACGTGACCTCCTCTTAACTAATTCATCTTTAATGACCCTATTTCCCATTCAGGTCATATGTTGAGGTTCTCAGAAAGACATGGATTTTGGTGGGGACACTGTTCAACCCAATATACCTTTCTTAATTCTCCATTTAAAGTAGGCTGCATTTGTGGAGCTATATCTATAAACATACTCACAAGTTATTTACTACTGGCCAATGGTGAGCCAGGTACTTCATAAGATCACTTCTCAAGTATTGTACTCAATTCTGAATGAATCTTCCACAAGAGGGAATGTAACTGAACTAGGATGTGAATGGGGTTATGAAGATTTTAGAAACAGTGTTACAAGAATAAGAACTGAGGTTGATGAGTTGAAGACGAGATTTGGGAAGTCCCCTTCACCTTCTGCAGGAGGGACAGTAAGGATGATCAGAGTGTAAGTTACATAAATCACAGGGCTGTACTCCTGTATATAAAAAGCATGGATTTGCCTTTTTTGGGGGGAGGGAGGTCTCTTTTACACTACACCAGACAACAGCTCCCATCTCTCAGAAGATGGGATGGTGACTTTATTTATTTACTTTTCTTGTTTGTTTATTTGTTTGTTTTAAACTTGGGAGACATCTATTTACTTTCCCACATCACCAGTCATGGATATGAGTGGTTAAATCTTATGTTTCCTCAGGGAAATAGAGCTGTATTACATCCCATGGAGAACTGTGGTATTTGGTCACAGTATGAAGTTTTCCTGGTTTTGGTCCCAGAATTTCTCTGGGACCTAAGGATAGTGGTTTTAAAATACTAACATAACTCCAAAAAGACTAAGTCAGTAGACTATGAAGCCATTGATCAGACTTACAAGTACAGCCAAAGAGCTAGTAGTCACCACATACTGAAAACTCAGTGTGTGCAGTACTGTTTAATTCTCATAGCTATCTGTTTAATTACCAATTATTCCTATATTATAGATGGGAACACTGAGGCTTACTGCAGTTAGATAACTTTACCTGGGACACAACTGCTGATAGGGTATGAGTTCTAATCCAGACAGTCTGCCTCCAGGCTCATACGGATATTGACAGGGCATCCTGAGACAAGGGACAAGGACATCTGACCTCAAGGGTTCCGTTTTTAACGTGCGCCCATTGTTAGGGTGAGCAATGCATCCGGCAGTCTTACCCGGCTGCTACCAGTATATCGTCCCCTCAACATTTGTTATTTACTGGTTTGACAAATACTACTGAGTACCCATTTCAAGCAACTGTGCAAAGCATGGGGCTACAAAATGATGAGTAAAAACAGGCACAATTCTTTCCATCATGAAGCTCACAAATATAAAATGACAGTAGTGATAAATTATATGAAGGAGGGAAATGAGGCCATAAAAACCTAGACAGGGCCATTTGTCCAAGTCAGTGAGTCCAGTGAGGGTTTCCTTGAGGACATGGCATTTGAACCAAGATCTAAAAGATGAGCAGGGGCGCCTGGGTGGCTCAGTGGGTTGGGGCCTTTGCCTTCGGCTCAGGTCATGATCCCGGGGTCCTGGGATCGAGCCCCGCATCAGGCTCTCTGCTCCGTGGAGAGCCTGCTTCCTCCTGTCTTTCTGCCTGCCTCTCTGCCTACTTGTCATCTCTGTCTGTCAGATAAATAAATAAAATCTTAAAAAAAAAAAAATGAGCAGCAGCTAACTCCATGAAGAGGGGGCTGGGTGTGGAGGAGTGCTAGAGAGGAGGAACATGGTGCACTAGATTGCTGTGGCTAGGGGAGTTGAGCTATCCTGAGAGACAGAAACACCACTGTGGTTGGAGCTGTGGGGATGGAGGGATGTGGAAAAAGAGGAAGTTGGAGCAGGCCACAGAGACCATGCAGAACCTCAAGTGGCATTTAGGAGATTTGCACTTTTTTATCCTAATGGTACCATGAAGTCACTGGGGCCAAGGGTAGGTCTAAATGTTGGAGGTATGGACAAATGTTTTAAATAAACCTAGTTACGAAATGTAGCATGAACTGGAGAATGGAAGCCTGGAGATCAGTTGGAGGCTGTTGTAGTTGGCCAGGTGATGGATGAGGGTAACTTGAATATGGTTTTGTTGATGGCAATGGTCTGGAGAGCAGAGGGGGTAAGGTTTTTGTTTCTGTTTGTTTGTTTTAGAAGCTAGAATCAATAGGATGTGGAAAGGAATTGATTATGAGGTGGTAAGACAGAGGAGACTATCAAGACTGACTCTAGGGATTCTGTCTTCTGCAATCAGATGAATGCTGTGCCATTCACTGAGATACAACAGCAGGAGAGAGAGTTTGGGGGTTGGGAGCTCAGGAGTTGGTTTGGTAGATATGTTTATTTTGAGATGCCTTTGAGATGTTCAAGTGGAAATGTCAAGTAGGAAGTTAGATACATGGATTGGAACTCAGAGAAGAGGTTAAGGCCGGGAGCAACAAATTTGTGAGTCATCTGCCTCGTTTCAGTGATGTAAGTGTGTGTGGGCGAGAGAGCCTGTAGAGAGGATAGAGAGCGAGAAATAGAGAGCCAGGCAGGAAAGCTGGAGAAGTTTCAGCATTTACTCCAAAACCCAATTCCTGGTTTCTGCCTTCCAAGAAACCATCAGATTTGATGTGACCTGACCACAAGAAGAGAAAATACTTATCCTGAGGTTGTCAAGGGTCACCCCTTCTGCCCCTGTACTTTAACTAAATAAATTCAATGTTGTTTCTGATTCCGCTGTAGATTCTTGTGCATGGGTACACATGAGAAGAGAATGGATTGGTCCTCAAGTTTTGTATTTTAAATTAGTAAATTGCCATTCTGTTGCCATCTCACTTCTGTGCATTTCAGATATGGTGACTCGGTCTCTCAGAACCCCAGAGGAAAGAGTGTCAGACCCTTTGTCCATTTGAGAGGGTCACATCTCCAGAGTCTCTCTTAAAGACCCACTGCCAGCCCCCCATACTAATCACTTAATTGTCACATCCCAACACTCAGTCTCCATGGACCAAAGGCAAGGTCTTTTTATGAAACATTCTGGAGACACCTAGACCTTAAGGAAGATGGACATGGTTGGGAATAAGCATTATGCGAAATTCTAGGGTATTGACATGCTCCGAGTTAATCATTGCTTGGTAGTAAGACTCCGCCTATGGGACAGATTCCAAACTTTTGAAACACCTGGACTGCACTGTTACATGACTTTCTGCCTCAAAACCAAGAGGGGCAGCCTTAATTTCTGGTTGTGTTCTCTAGACGTTCTTTTTGAAAGAAAAGCAGTTCTTAGTGAAACACTTCACAGGGATTCATGTTTATGGTAGGAAAATATAACAGGCAAATCTATTAGTATGGGGTTTTATGCCTTTATTGTCAACGACATTTTGTTTCAAAAGGTTCTTCCCTAATTTTGGTCTTCAGTAAATGAATGTATGTTCACGACTCCATAATTATGTTCACATTTGACACATTTTGCTTTTTAGACCTTTTGTTTTGCTGTCATGTAATCAAATTATGTCTTACAAGTAAAAGTATAAATAGAAGCAAATGTAGACAAGTTACTTAACCTCCTTGTACCCCAATTTTCTCATCTCTCAAAAAAGGACAATAATACCCACAGAATGGGGAAAATAATGTTCTCACCCTACTCACTTTTCCGTCTCGAAATAGAAACTTCTGCCTTAAAGAGAGATTAAAGTAAGGCTTTCTGCTTTTTTTTTTTTTTTTTAACCCTCCTCAGTGGCTGTCCCCACAGGATGAGAAGAAATTTATATTACCAACGAGAGGAAGGGAGTCTGACATCCATTACTCCATGTTTCTCTACTGGGCCAAGATAATGTATTAAAACTCAGGTACACCTATGACCTTACTTTTTCTACTGCTCCATGTCTGTTAGGGTAAAGCTAAACACAATAACAAAGATGCCCCTGATATTTGTAAAGATTTGTCTCTCAGTAAAAGTCCAAGGCAGCTATTTCCTTTTTGGTGACTGCCTCTCTACCATGCATCATTCCAAAACTGAGATCATTTCGTTTGGGATTCTGCTATCCCCTAGCTTGGGGCTGTATGACTTCCACTAGAAAAAAGACAGTGTGTAGGGACAAAACTTATTTTTAAAAGCCTTGGTTCAAAATAGCACACATCAGAGAGTTGGGGTAAAATCCAATTGTTTCTCAGGTTTTTGGCCTTTTGGCCACGCTGTGCTTGATGGGGTTTGTAGCAGGTAATAATTCTCTGTATGATGGTCTGTAAGCTCACATTTACCAAATGTGGATCCAGAGCTCTATCTGGGCTCTTACATTAGGAGTTCTCTCTGGCTTCAGGGCTAAGTTAAATTCTCTAGTCTAGCTTCAGAGAAAACCAGTTAATTGCCATGTTCTGAACCTGGGCTTAGTTTCAAATATTGGTCTGCCACTTACTACATGTCTCTATTTTATTCTGTTTCATTACCTTTCTCTTGTCTGTCTCTCTCTCTCCTCATCTGTGAAATGGGGATATTAATAGAGCATACCTCAAGGCATTATTAGGAGATTAATTTTACTAATTCCTATAAAGCACTTAGTAAATGCTTAATAAAAACAAGCAATTCTTATTACTAGTTTTTTTTTTAAAAAGCTCTTTTTTAGTGTCTTTTTGATGTCTGTCTATAATTTCTCAATTGGACTGAATGCAAAGGGAGTAGAGGCACATTAATGACCACCTAACAATTGTCTTCAAGCACACTGGAACTGTGCCCAGAACATGCTAGAAATGATAAAAAAATATTACAGGTTTTCAAGTTATTTCTTCAGTTTGGGGCCTTAAGTTTTTGTGTTTTCTTTGGTCTTTAGTCTTAACACATACTTCCATTCTATTCTCGTTTTTAGTCTATAACTCACTCTGTCAAGATGCTGAGATTTCTAAATTTGATTTGAAGGTACATAGGTTCTTCCTAGATGACTCTTCACTTGGTCTCAGTTTATTTGTTAATTTCCTGATTCAGGATGCTTAGAGACTCTCTCTTATACTTTAGGAGCTTGGGGTCACTGACTATGACTTTTAATGCTCTGCTCACTTTTCTAAAAATCACCATAAATTTTTTTTAATTAATTTATTTTTTTAAATAAACATATAATGCATTTTTATCCCCAGGGGTGCAGGTCTGTGAATCGCCAGGTTTACACATTTCACAGCACTCATCATAGCACATACCCTCCCCAATGTCCATATCCCCACCACCTTCTCCTGTTCCCCCTCCCCCCAAGCAACCCTCAGCCTGTTTTTTGAGATTGAGTCTTTTATGGTTTGTCTCCCTCCCAATCCCACCTTCATTCATTTTTTCTTTTCCTGCCCCCAACCCCCCCCACATTGCATCTCCACTTCCTCATATCAGGGAGATCATATGATAGTTGTCTTTCTCTGATTGACTTACTTTCCTAAGCATAATAGTTCCATCCATGTCATCGCAAATGGCAAGATTTCATTTCTTTTGATGGCTGCATAGTATTCCATTGTGTATATATACCACTTCTTCTTTATCCATTCATCTGTTGATGGACATCTAGGTTCTTTCCATAGTTTGGCTATTGTGGACATTGGTGCTATAAACATTTGGGTGCACGTGCCCCTTCAGAGCACCACGTTTGTATCTTTAGGATATATACCCAGTAGTGCAATTGCTGGGTCATAGGGTAGCTCTATTTTCAATTTTTTGAGGAACCTCCACACTGTTTTCCAGAGTGGTTTCACCAGCTTGCATTCCCACCAACAGTGTAGGAAGGTTCCCCTCTCTCCACATCCTCGCCAGCATCTGTCATTTCTTGACTTGTTAATTTTAGCCATTCTGACTGGTGTGAGGTGGTATCTCATTGTGGTTTTGATTTGTATTTCCCTGATGCCGAGTGATGTGGAGCATTTTTTCATGTGTCTGTTGATCATCTGGATGTCTTCTTTGCAGAAATGTCTGTTCATGTCCTCTGCCCGTTTCTTGATTGGATTATTTGTTCTTTGGGTGTTGAGTTTGATAAGCTCTTTATAGATTTTGGATACTAGACCTTTATATGTCGTTTGCAAATATCTTCTCCCATTCTGTCAGTTGTCTTTTGGTTTTGTTAACTGTTTCCTTTGCTGTGCAAAAACTTTTGATCTTGATGAAATCCCAATAGTTCATTTTTGCCCTTGCTTCTGTTGTCTTTGGCGATATTCCTAGGAAAAAGTTGCTGCAGTTGAGGTCAAAGAGATTGCTGCCTGTGTTCTCCTCAAGGATTTTGATGGATTCCTTTCTCACATTGAGGTCCTTCATCCATTTTGAGTCTATTTTTGTATGTGGTGTAAGGAAATAGTCCAATTTCATTTTTCTGCATGTGGCTGTCCAATTTTCCCAACACCATTTGTTGAAGAGGCTGTCTTTTTTCCATTGGACATTCCTTCCTGCTTTGTTGAAGATTAGTTGACCATAGAGTTGAGGGTCTATTTCTGGGCTCTCTATTCTGTTCCATTATCTGTGTGTCTGTTTTTGTGCCAGTACCATACTGTTTTGATGATTACAGCTTTGTAATAGAGCTTGTGATGATTACAGCTTTGTAATAGAGCTTGAAGTTTGGAATTGTGATGCTACCAACTTTGGCTTTCTTTTTCAACATTCCTTTGGCTATTCGAGGTCTTTTCTGGTTCCATATAAATTTTAGGGTTGTTTGTTCGATTTCTTTGAAAAAAATGGATGGGATTTTGATAGGGATTACATTAAATGTGTAGATTGCTTTAGGTGGAATAGACATTTTCACAATATTTGTTTTTCCAATCCATGAGCATGGAACATTTTTCCATTTCTTTGTATCTTCCTCAATTTCTTTCACGAGTACTTTATAGTTTTCTGAGTATAGATTCTTTGCCTCTTTGGTTAGGTTTATTTCTAGGTATCTTATGGTTTTGGGTGCAATTATAAATGGGACTGATTCCTTAATTTCTCTTTCTTCTGTCTTGTTGTTAGTGTAAAGAAATGCAACGGATTTCTGTGCATTGACTTTATATCCTGACACTTTACTGAATTCCTGTACAAGTTCTAGCAGTTTTGGATTGGAGCCTTTTGGGTTTTCCATATATACCATCTGCAAAGAGTGATAGTTTGAGTTCTTCTTTGCTGATTTGGATGCCTTTAATTTCTTTTTGTTATCTGATTGCTGAGGCTAGGACTTCTAGTACTATGTTGAACAGCAGTGGTGATAACGGATATCCTTGCCATGTTCCTGACCTTAGCGGAAAAGCTTTCAGTTTTTCTCCATTGAGAATGATATTTGTAGTGGGTTTTTCATAGATGGCTTTGATAATATTGAGGTATGTGCCCTCTATCCCTACACTTTGAAGAGTTTTAATCAGGAAGGGATGCTGTACTTTGTCAAATGCTTTTTTAGCATCTATTGAGAGTATCATATGGTTCTTATTCTTTCTTTTGTTAATGTATTGTATCACATTGATTGATTTGTGGATGTTGAACCAAACTTGCAGTCCTGGAATAAATCCCACTTGGTCATGGTGAATAATCCTTTTAATGTACTGTTGGATCCTATTGGCCAGTATTTTGGTGAGAATTTTCGCATCTGTGTTCATCTAGCGTATTGGTCTGTAATTCTCTTTTTTGATGTGATCTTTGTCTGGTTTTGGGATCAAGGTGATGCTGGCCTCATAAAATGAGTTTGGAAGTTTTCCTTCCATTTCTATTTTTTGGAACAGTTTCAGGAGAATAGGAATTAGTTCTTCTTTAAACGTTTGGTAGAATTCCCCTGGGAAGCCGTCTGGCCCTGGACTTTTGTTTGTTTGGAGATTTTTGATGACTGTTTCAATCTCCTTACTGGTTATGGGTCTATTCAGGTCTTCTGTTTCTTCCTGGTTCAGTTGTGGTAGTTTATATGTCTCTAGAAATGTATCCATTTCTTCCAGATTGTTGAATTTGTTGGCATAGAGTTGCTCATAGTATGTTCTTATAATAGTTTGTATTTCTTTGGTGTTGGTTGTGATCTCTCCTCTTTCATTCATCATTTTATTTATTTGTGTCCTTTCTCTTTTCTTTTTGATAAGTCTGGCCAGGGGTTTGTCAATCTTATTAATTCTTTCAAAGAACCAGCTCCTAGTTTTGTTGATTTGTTCTATTGTTTTTTTGGTTTCTATTTCATTGATTTCTGCTCTGATCTTTATGATTTCTCTTCTCCTGCTGGGTTTAGGCTTTCTTTGTTGTTCTTTCTCCAGCTCCTTTAAGGGTAGGGTTAGGTTGTGTATTTGAGACCTTTCCTGTTTCTTGAGAAAGGCTTGTACCGCTATATATTTTCCTCTCAGGACTGCCTTTGTTGTATCCCACAGATTTTGAACCGTTGTGTTTTCATTATCATTTGTTTCCATGAATTTTTTTCAATTCTTCTTTAATTTCCTGGTTGACCCATTCATTTTTTAGAAGGATGTTGTTTAGTCTCCATGTATTTGGGTTCTTTCCAAATTTCCTCTTGTGGTTGAGTTCTAGCTTCAGAGCATTGTGGTCTAATAATATGCAAGGAATGATCCCAATCTTTTGATACCAGTTGAGACCTGATTTATGTCCCAGGATGTGATCTATTCTGGAGAATGTTCCATGTGCACTAGAGAAGAATGTATATTCCGTTGCTTTGGGATGGAATGTTCTGAATATATCTGTGATGTCCATCTGGTCCAGTGTGTCATTTAAGGGCTTTATTTCCTTGTTGATCTTTTGCTTAGATGATCTGTCCATTTCAATGAGGGGAGTGTTAAAGTCCCCTACTATTATTGTATTATTGTTGATGTATTTCTTTGATTTTGTTATAAATTGGTTTGTATAGTTGGCTGCTCCCATGTTAGGGGCATAGATATTTAAAATTGTTAGATCTTCTTGTTGGACAGACCCTTTGAGTATGATATAGTGTCCTTCCTCATCTCTTATTATAGTCTTTAGCTTAAAATCTAATTGATCTGATATAAGGATTGCCACCCCAGCTTTCTTCTGATGTCCATTAGCATGGTACATTGTTTTCCACACCCTTACTTTAAATCTGGAGGTATCTTCGGGTCTAAAATGAGTTTCTTGTAGACAGCATATCGATGGATTTTGTTTTGTTTTGTTTTGTTTTGTTTTACATTCTGATACCCTGTGTCTTTTGATTGGGGCATTTAGCCCATTAACATTCAGGGTAACTATTGAGAGATATGAATTTAGTGCCATTGTATTGCCTGTAAGGTGACTGTTACTGTATCTTGTCTCTGTTTCTTTCTGATCTACTACTTTTAGGGTCTCTCTTTGCTTAGAGGACCTCTTTCAATATTTCCTGTAGAGCTGGTTTGGTGTTTGCAAATTCTTTCAATTTTTGTTTGTCCTGAAAGATTTTTATCTCTCCTATTTTCAATGATAGCCTAGCTGGATATACTATTCTTGGCTGCATGTTTTTCTCTTTTGGTGCTCTGAGTATATCATGCCAGTTCTTTCTGGCCTGCCAGGTCTCTGTGGATAGGTCCGCTGCCAATCTAATGTTTTTACTCTTGTATGTTACAGACTTCTTTTCCCGGGCTACTTTCAGGATTTTCTCTTTGTCACTAAGACTTGTAAATTTTACTATCAGGTGACGAGGTGTGGACCTATATTTATTGATTTTGAGGGGCGTTCTTAGTATCTCCTGGATTTTGATGTTTGTTCCCTTTGCCATATTAGGGAAATTCTCTACAATAATTCTCTCCAATATACCTTCTGCTCTCCCTGCTCTTTCTTCTTCTTCTGAAATCCCAATTATTCTAATGTTGTGTCGTCTTATGGTGTCACTTATCTCTCGAATTCTCTCCACGTGGTCCAGTATTTGTTTGTCTCTCTTTTGCTCAGCTTCTTTATTCTCTGTCATTTGGTCTTCTATGTCCCTAATTCTTTCTTCTGCCTCATTTTTCCTAGCAGTAAGAGCTTCCATTTTTGATTGCACCTCATTAATAGCTTTTTAAATTTCTACTTGGTTAGATTTTATTTCTTTTATTTCTCCAGAAAGGGCTTTTATCTCTCCAGAGAGGGTTTCTCTAATATTTTCTATGCCTTTTTCGAGCCCAGCTAGAACCTTGGGAATTGTCATTCTGAACTCTAGGTCTGTCATATTACCGATTAGGTCCCCAGCCTTTGGTACTGCTTGTTGTTCTTTTTTTTTGTGGTGAGTTTTTCCTCCTTGTCATTTTGTCCAGATAAAGATTTACTTTCTCCTCCTCTGGAATTCTACTGTACTCCTTGGTGAGTGAGGTTGGTCTTGGCTGGGTTTCTTGTTGATCTTCTGGGGAAGGGGCCTATCGTAGTGATTCTCAAGTGTCTTTGCCCCAGGTGGAATTGCACTACCCTTAACAGGGGCTGGGCTAAGCAATCCTCTCGGGATTGCTTTCGGGAGCTTTTGTTCCCTGAGCGCTTTCCATAGAGTTCCGGAGGATGGGAATGAATATGGCAGCCTCCCAATCTCAGGCCTGGAAGAGCCAAGAGCTTGGGGTTCCGCTCCTCAGTGTGCCCTCAGAGGAAAGCGCCCCACCGCCCCCATCTTCCTGGTCTCTGGTCGCACTTGGAGGAAAGTGCCCAGTTGCTTCCGTCTCCGTGGCCTCCTGCCACTCTCTGAGCTCACCCAGCCTGTGCCCGGTTCAAGGTAACCCCAAGCTGAGAGCTCACTCCTTGGCTTTGTTGCTGTAGCCAGCTTCCCCGCTCTAATACCTGTGAGCTCTGTGACACCCCCAGTCCTTCTGTGACCCTGCAGGATGTGGGGTTATGCTGACCCTGCGTGGGCTTCCCCCCCGGTTTAGCGATGTCCCTCCATGGAACAGACTTTTAAAAGTCCTGATTTTGTGCTCTGTTGCTCTGCCGCTTGCCGGGAGACAGCCCTTCCCCCAGCGGTCTATCTTCCCTTCACTTTGGATTCACTTCTCCGCAGGTCCTACCTTTCAGAAAGTGATCGATTTTCTGTTTCTAGAATTGTTGCTCTTCTTCTCTTTGATTTCCCATTGGATTTGTAGGTCTTCGCAATGGCTAGATAAGCTATTTAGCTGATCTCCTGCTACCTGATATCGTCTCAGCTTGCTACTTCTCTGCCATCTTGACTCCGCTCCAAATCACCATAAATTTTTATCTTCGGGGGAGCCTATTACTTTCTTCTTTGACTACTAATCTCCTCCCCACTCAGAATCAGATGCCTATTATTCTACATAGAGATTCTCTTTTCCTGATTTCCTGGGGACATCTCCATCATCTCATGGGCTGACTAATCCCCACAAATTCTGATCACCTTGGTTGTGTAACTTGTGGAGCCATAGACTGTTCTAAGTGTCTTACATCTGTACAGTACTGTCAACTAGTCTATTGTCCATCATCTCATTTATTTTTTTTAAGTTTTTTATTTATTCATTTGACAGACAGAGATCACATGTAGGCAGAGAGGCAGGCAGAGAGAGGAGGAGGAGCAGGCTTCCCGCTGAGCAGAGAGCCCGGTGTAGGGCTCAATCCCAGGACCCTGGGATGGAGACCTGAGCCGAAGACAGAGGCTTTAACCAACTGAGCCACCCAGGCACCCCACATCATCTCATTTAATATCTGAGTAGCAAGTAGCTCCATTTCTGAAGGAAAAACTCAGGATCTAAGAGGTTAAGCATCTTTGTCAAGATCACCCACTTTGTAGGTGGGCGATAATACAAGTGTTCTAGTCCCACATTGGATACTTCTTTCCATTTAAACTACACTTCCTTTGGAGCCGGTAAGCAAACACGCATTTCAGCTCTGCTACTGCATTTATCTTTTCTACCTTCCAGTTCTTCACCTCTCACATGGGATTAGTAATATTGACCTCTCGGGATTTCTGTGAGGCTGACTCCTAGTAAGCATTCCACTATTATGCTGAAAGAAAGAAAAAGAAATCAGTTGAAGCAGAGGTTAAGTCCTCAGAGAGAAACAAAATAATTATGAAATATTAATCTTGTGTTTTGTTCTGTATAATTTTTTAGCCCCTCCCTAGATCTAAGAAGTTATCTGCGGTCTTTGGATGCTTTGCCTTGAGGAAGAGTTTGTGGTACACAGTTAAAAGTACCTGAAGAGTACTTCTTCCTGTAAAAATATGTTTGGTCCTTAAGATTAAAGGTTCACGGGATGAGTGGGGATTCTCAGTAAGAGTCAACCCACTACCTTCCAGTACCTGAAAAAAGTGACAAGTTATTAAAAAAATAATAATAATAAAAAATAAAAGTGTAGTGGACCCTGGAAGGCTGAATACTGCTCTTAGATTTTGGCACCAATGTCATTCTTGAGGTCCCAAGCATGCCAGAGGGCTGCTACATTTCAAGGACTCATTTAGGCTTAGATGATGAGGATTCTCTACAGCAATCCAGATAGGCTGAGCATGAAGGGCTCCTCTTCCGTTTTAGTCAGCCACATAAACCACGGGATACTCAAGAAAGCCCCAGGAAAGAGAGCGGTTGCCCACCAAATGACTGAGTTTTCATTTCCAAACAACCCAGTGAGATAGGACTCTGGTTAGTCTTCTTAATTCAAATTAATTAAACAATGTGATGTTCCTTTTTCACCTTATTTGGGGGACTAAGATTCAAATCCACTAAAACAGCACAAGAAAGAAAAGACAGGGAAGCGAGATTTATGACTAAGTAATAAAGCATTAAAACAGGAAGGAAGTCGGCATTCGAGAGAAGGAAAGAATGCCAAATTATGACTGAGATTAAATGCCAAAGGGCAAGAGTCATGAATTTCTATTAATTTTATTAACCCTCCTGAGGAGGGATACCTTACCTTCTGGGTCATAGCCACTTGGACAACTAGTGACCAAGTGCCTTTTTTCTTAGAAAGTTGGCTTAAGTTGTACCACCCATGGCAAAATAACAGAGGAGTAATGAGAGCCACTACTTTTTCATGTTCTTTGATACAAGGAAGTCTGCTACATCTGACTCATCTCTATATTCCCAGCACCTTGTAAATATAGAGAGCTCAGTGAAACTTCTCTAACTACACTGTAGACTGAATAATCTAATGAATTTTTCCACTTCATATAAAAGCTTTTGGATCTCATACACCTACTTCACTGTACACTAAGCCATGGTCCAACTATGTCCACCAAGACTTGCCTAACAGAAGTAAAGGGACTTAATCTTCCAACATCATTTTTAGTGATGATAATCATACCTTTCTGCAACTGCACCTCACTCATTCTAAGTGATCACTGTTTATTAATCAAAACTCAGAGAATAAAGATGAACATTTACTTGCTTTAAGACAGTCAGCAGGACAAGGACCGCATAATCACTCTCCATCTGTTTCTTGATGATCACATATGAAATAACAAATGTCCTCTTTGTGAGCAACATTTCCTTTATATGCATCTGGTGATAGAGAAAAAGAAATGTGTTGCCCTCTGGTTTATAGTTCCATTTTAGTAACTGAAAAAATATATAAAAATAGGAACACTGTGTATATAAATAAGTTACTAGCATATTTCTTTCTGCTGTTGGTACTCATCATTTTCTAATAGCTAACAATTTAATATAATATGCTATGAAGCTGAACTTTATCATAAACTGAGTTTCTTAAATAAAACAAAAATCAACGTTCAAACTGATACTTTATTTCAAATGGTCTCTTCCAGAGATAAATGCAGGGACCGGGTACAATAATTCAGTCCAGCAAGTACTTACTATGCAACCACTGGGTGCCAGCACTATTTCGAGAATTTGCCTTTAACCATAACAAGAGTAAAAATCTGCGTGGTCTTTTTTTTTCCCAATCTACTTGGATATTTTCAAGCTGTTTGAATTTTTAAAAATATTTATGCTCAATGTGGAAGTGAAAGAGAGGGTCAGACAATATGCCTAGCTTAACAGTGGAGAGAATAAAATTCTCATTTCTTCTCTGCCTAGAAAAGCAACGAATAAACAAACAGATCAAAAGAAAAAAAATAGTTTTGTGATCAAAATGCCCATTAGGGCAAAGGTTTTTGTGGGTCCTTAAAGCAGGAGTCATGAATTAGGTGAAAGCATCATGCTGACGGAGTGTCCACTGGATGGCTGTTGAGGGGCTGTTTTTGTCTACACAATGCAACGGACCAAAGCAATCAGTCTTTAATCATCAAGAGGAGTCCATCTGTGTGTTCTAATTGGAATGTCTGGGAAACCTGAAAAGTTCAAAATAAATATAACCAGGCTGTCTTTCCTTCCTTTCTTTCTTTCTTTCTTTCTTTCTTTCTTTCTTTCTTCTTCTTTTTCTTTTCTTTTATTTCTTTTTTTTTTTAAGAGTGTATGTCATCTCTGCTACCAATGTGGGCTTGAACTTTTACAATCCTGAGATCAAGAGTCACATGTTCCACTGACTGATCCCACCAGTGCGCCTGTCTTTAGAAAATTAACCAACAAATTGTAGTAGGGTATAGGAATATATTAAAATAAATGAGGAGCAGTTGGGAATACTTCAAAAGAACGTGGTTGGTTGGTTTGTTTGTTTGGCAACTCTCTAACTCCTACATTGGCAACGTCTAGGAGAGCCTCTTTGCTCCCCTGATCACAGCTTTGCACACATCAGATGCAACAGCTGTTTTAACTGGCACGTCCCCACAACCCTTCCTGACAGGAAGTGCGTTAGAACAGTGACTGTAATTGAAACTGCAGGATTTAGGGAGGCAGCATACCACTGACCACCCGGGAGTGCAGCCAGAATGGGGGAGCTACCACTGCACCTTAGAGAAAGGAACATGTCGCTGCACACAGTCACACTACCCAGCTGACTGGCATCCTTCCCTCCTTGGTGGTCTTCTTCTCTCCTCATAATGACTTGCCTTGGTGTAGGACTCCTTGTTCAAAAGTGCCCAGCGTGATATATGAGCACCATCTTCTGAAAATGTGTGTGTATTTTGCACACACCGTTTCCATAGTTTCTAGTGCCAGGATTACACAGAATATGTAGGGAGAGCAAAATAAAAGGATGGGTTTGATTGCTGGGTGGTAGTCCTGGTATATGGTAAAAGGATTAACTAAAGTATTTTTATTTTACAAATCAAAATTTTCAACCAGATCACTCGAGAATCGGACAACTTAACAATCCTACTGGAGTGACGTGCATTTATGGGGCAGGTGTTAGGCGAAGGACTGGAGCGCAAAAGGCATGAAGCGGTCTTTCAACATTTTTATCTCAAGGGAAATCTTACAGAACAAACGGCAGAGATGGTTACTGAGCCAACAGATGACAAGAGGACTCGCTCCATTCTCTGGAAAATATGATGATAAGAAACAGATTTCAGCTGTTCTTTAAGTTTTTGTTTTTTTTTTTTCTCTACTGGACAACAAAGCTGCCAAGAAATGAGGATACACAGATAATGACACACACAGAACCCCTCCACCTGCATCACGTCCTGACAAATCACAGCATTTCTTTGCTTCAAGGGCAGGAAATCATCTTCTTGTATGAAATATTGTATTCTACAGAAAAATCAAAGAAAACAAATGAGTATTTCTGTGACATTGTTTAGAAAATGGTGCAAAATAAGTCTCGCGTCAGTCTTCAGAGGCTCACATAAACACTAGAGTAGAAGGAAGAATCCCACTTTCACCTCCACCAACATAAACAGACAAATAACAACAGATAACATTAACAGAAATTAGGGTCTGTATTCTATCACTGTATTTTAAGTACATATTAGTATTTAGCTTCTAGGCCTACCCCTGACATTTGCAGAGCCTAAGGCAAGAGCATCAATGGAAGATTACACACCATCTACCTTTAAAATCAAACTGTTCTTTCCTTCTATTGTGACAAATATACTTTCATAAAAAAAATCAGAAAATATGTGTATAGCTAGGCTTTTTTCATATAACTTAATTTGGCAAAAGACCAAAGCCAAACGAATTTAATTACTACTGCTCATGTTGAGTGTTCAGTTGATGGGCTAGTGGTGTCTTCATAAGTCAAAAAGTAAAGAACTATAATACCTACATTTTTATGTTTTCTATAACATTTATTTTCTCAAATTCATCTCAGTAAACTCATTGTGTTTTTGGAATCAAGATTTTATATAGTTTTCTGATAATGACAATGATTTAAATAAGTATGCAATTTTATTCAAAGCACAAAATTTGAATATATTTTCATTGAAAATGTGAATTTATATGAAAAATATAAACAAATTATTTCATTTTCAAACTAAATGATGGTTGTCCTAAAATATTCATTCTAGGGAAAAATACAAATTGTAATTAGTACATAAAAATACTTTAAATCAAAGTTATTTAAATAAATCTTATTAAATGAGATTACATAAGATTATTATCATAAATAAGAATCAGCTAAGCATCCTACCGTTCAGGGCCCATGTATTTGCCAATGTAAAGAATCAGTATCACACTGTATTACCAGATCCACAGTACAAATTTAAAAGAAATAAACTGTCTAATATTACACAACATTCTCTCGCTGCCACGTGCATCAGTTGAGAATACCACACTAAAGCTGTGAGCGTTGACAGAATCATGAATGGGAACATATAAACAAGCAAGGTATACCAGGACCTAAGGAATACAAGGTTGAAGGTGGTGAAAAAGTGGTTATTGTGGAACAAAAAATTACCCCAGCTGTTGGGCTACTTCATGAGGGGACTGTGATGATCTAACATACAGAGTCCAAAGACGTTTGATAAACTTGGGCTTCATTCCAGTAGGTATGACTATCTGAGGAGATTCAATCTGCTTGGTGGGAACACAGCCAAAGAAGTCCATAGGTATTAGGCTATCCAGGAATCAAGAGATAGATGGAACTGTGGTTTCAAGTGATATATAGCAGAACCTCCATGAGTAGCAGGATGGTCCAGGTAACAGAGCTCAGACTCCGTCGACAAGCCTGTCAAAATGGGGAGGATGTCAGGGCCCCAGCCAAGTGAGCTTGGGTGCAGGGGAAAGCTCTATATCCATATGGGTTTTGAAATGGTTACAGAAAACCAAAGCAGATGTCTGGATATATACATAGATTCAGCTAACACAACAAGGGTGTGGGGGAAAACACTGATTCAGTTGGCAAATGGTGGGAAACAAACAGGAAGCAATGTGGACCCTGGGTCCCTTCCACTTGCTGATGGTGCTGATGTGTATTCTGCCATGGTAAGAATAGTTTCTGTTTTGGTTTGAAGTTGAATCTGAATGAAAGGGTATTTGTGATTATAGCTGAGTGGAGCTCATGAGGGCATAAGGTGAATGATTTTAAAATAGTACCATGGCATGGCATATTTTTTAAGTGCCTTTATGGGATTGTGGGGGAAATTGTTTATTATGATTTTAATTTATAGGTCCAATATATTGGTGAGGTTTAATTTAACTTTAATTATGATGATATTTAAATATGATAATATTGATAAATATATATATGTTTATGTATATATATACATATACAATACATATATATGTATTATATATAATTATGTATATACACATACATATAATATGTATTATATATATTATATATATAACACATATTATATATGTATATATATAAAATGAATTTTGGAAACTCTTTATTATACATCTTAAGACTCTTGATACTGCTATTCCCTACGAGTGAATCTGGGGCCTTGTGACTCTCCAATTACCTTAATAGAGACCATTCTTGTGACAATGCTGAATGGCTGAAATTGTGTCCTGCATTTTAGTATCAGGTGTAAAAACAAATCTCTATTAGGAGACAAAGCTTATCCATGAATCATCTCTGTCCATAAAAATGTAAATTTCTGAGACCCAGATCTTAAGAGGAAGATAAGGTATTTTCTTTCCAGTCCTGAAAATCAATTCTAGATTACTTTTACATTCTAAGGATGGTTTTCAGTGCTGTTGGTAATACTGACATTATCTGAGATTTCAAAGAAAAAAGTTTTGAATTTGGAACTTGTTTCAAGGGACTGAGCTGGCAAAGGTAATGCACTTCTTACCTGTTCTTACTGGCTTCTACCTTCCAAAGGCTTTGTCTTTATATGACACGGGAAGAGCATAATCAAGAAGCCGAGCAGCTACTTAGATTTTGGGGCACTACAAGTTAATAATAAGTGGCAATCAGTGAATCATAGGAAGTAAAAATCATTTTTATTGACTATTTTCCTAAAAAGGCACTATCTTTAATATTTCAACTCCATTGCAGATCTGAGCTAGGAAATGACCTCCCCTAAGAAAATGCTTTGGTAGAAAATCCATTTTGTTGATATTCAGGCAAATGTTCTGATTTTAACTATAGTTTCATATTACTTCCTGCTTATATCCATTAGAAAAATAGCCAGCAGATCAATCTACCTCTAAATACATGCTCCTATTTTGCTGAAATTATTTTACCAACAGTCAACTTATTGAAATAAGTGTCCATATTATAGAGATACACTGTATTGTGTATTTAAAAAATATATTTAGTAGGGTAACTTTAAAAAGACACATAAATGAATAATAATTCTTAGTTTGAATAGTACCTAACGATCTGAAATGGCTTAAGAAAGGGTATTTTGCAAGTATTCATTAATTATCACTGAAAATTGATTTCCCAGAATCACTTTTAGAAAAAATTATGGTAAAACACATAATATGAAATCTACCTTCTTAAAAATTTTTAAGTGTACTGTGCCGTATTGTTAACTCTATGCATTCTTTTTTTTTTTTTTTAAAGATTTTACTTGAGAGAGATCGAAATAGCATGCATGTGCCCCCCCCCCCACACACTCACCAGCAAGAGTAGGGGGAGGGTCAGAGGAAGAGGGATAAGCAGGCACCCTGCTGAGCAGGGAACCTGACAGCTGGGCTCATCCCAGGACCCAGGGATCATGCCCTGAGCTGAAGGCAGACACTTAACCAACTGAGCCACCCAGGTGCCCCTATATGCACATTCTTGCATGCCTGATTGCTAGAATTTTTTATACCCATTGAACAGGAACTTCCTACCTTCCCTCCCCAAGCCCCCCCCCGCCCCCCCCCCCCACAGCACTTGGCAATCACTCCCAGCATCACTTTTAATGAATAATCCTTTATTTAATATTATATAGTTCTCAAATTCTTCAAGAGTATCTATACATATTATTAAGGAATTTTTGAGTTGCTTTTATTGAATAATTGTTTCCAGAATCTCTGAATGCTTTCCAGGGATGGATAGCCAATTTTTACTTCTTTGTTTTCTGGTGTTTCTGTTATAAAACATGATTTTTAAGAGGTATTTTGAATAAGATGAAGAGATAGGAAATGTAATTTGTGTATCTTCATGTATACATTGTATTCTTTTATCTCTACATCTGGCCTCAAGGTAAAGGCTAATTTTTCTCTATCTACAATATGGTTTTAAAAGGTATTCCTTCATGTGTATCTGTGCAGAGTGGCATCCCCTTGCTTGGCTCTCAATACTAGATTGGGAGATAAAAATTTCCAACAGTGGGAGTTAGTCTGTTCCCTGCCTGAATCTTAGCTTCTTGGTGTTCTTGGCAGGAATTCACTACCTTTAGTATTTCTATCTTTTATATTCCAAATTCTTCATATCCTGCCAAAATTCAGTAGCCCTCTGGACTTTGCCTCCAGTTTTATTTATGCAAAACCTAAACATGATTTTGTTTGTATGACCCATGAGTCTATCTCCTTCCCTTCCATTATCTCATGAAAATCTCACCAGAGCAAAAACAAAGACACTTTGAAGTCCTTCCAAAAGCTGTTCCTTTGTCATTTTACAAAGGGCTAAATGTCCCTTTGTAAGGGACATTTAGCACAGGTTAATATTGCCATCTAGCACAGGTTAATATTGTTGACCCTTAGTTTATTATTAAATAGGGGAGGGAACAACTTTGAAAAAGAACAAATTAATAAAAATGACAATGCTCAACTTCAAGACTTATAAAGCTTTGTAATCAAGGTAGTTTGATTATGGCATAAAAACAGACAAAAGAATCGATGGACAGAATATATATTCAGAAATAGACTTACATACATGTGCCAATCCATAAAGATGCAAAGGCAATTCAGTGGAGAAAATAGAGATTTTTAGCAAATCATGCTGGAATAATTAAATATCCAAAGACAAAAAGAGAGAGAGAGAACTTTAAGCAATACTTCATCCCATAAACAAAAACTAACCCATAATGGGTTATAGATCTACCTGTAAAACCCCAAACTATAATACTTCTAGAGAAAAGCAGGAGAAAGTCTTTGTAACCTTGGATTAAGGAAACATTTCTTAGATACAAGATTAAAAACATGATAAAAAAAGATCAATTGGACTTAACTCAAAGTTAAGAATGTCTGCTCTTTGAAAGACATCATTAAGAGAATGAAAAGAGAAACCAAAGGCAGAAAGAAAATGTTTGCAAATTATATATCTAATAAAAGACTTGTATTTCAAATAAAGAATTCTCCAAATTTAATAATAGAAAGACAAAGCAATTTTTTTTTAAATGGGGAAAAAAAGTCATATTTGAAGCATGGAAGGACTTTAGGCATTGTTGCTAATTTGCAAATGGAGGGGAACTTCTGAGAAGGAAGGTGGGCTGCCTTTAAATTCTGAGGCAAGGAAATACCGAGCTCGGTCCTACAGTTGCAAAGAACTAAGTTTTGCCAACACCTGAATGAGTTGGGAAGTGGATTCTTCTCCAGAGCCCCAGGTAAAAGCTCAGCTGTTCTACACCCTTCATTTTCATCAAGGGAGACCATGAATTGAGATCCTAGTCGAGCCATGCTGGACTTGTCACTGCAGACCTGAGAACTCATAATTTTGCTATAAGAAGCCAACAATTAGGGACACATGGGTGGCTCAGTTGGTTATGTGTCTGACTTTTGCTCAGATTATGATCCCAGGGTCCTGGGATCAAGTCCTGTGTTGGGCTCCTTGCTCATCAGGGAGCCTGCTTCTCCCTCGGCTGGCTGTTCCCCCTGCTTGTGCGCCCGCTCGCGCGCTCTCTCTCTCTCTCTCTGGCATATAAGTAAATAAAGTCTTAAAAAAAAAAAAAAAAGAAGAAGAAGCCAACAATCACAGCAACAAAAGAGATGGGGCAAATGATTTGAACTGACTTGTCACCAAAGATGTGTGTGTTGAAAATGAAAATGAGCAAATGGAAAGATGCTCAAAATCATTAGTATTAGGGGAAGGACAAAAGTGAAATGTGGTATCACTCCACTCTGGTAGGAGGTCTAAAATTAAAAAGATTGACTCTATCAAGTGTTGGCAAAATGTGGACAAGTGGAACTGTCACAAGCTGATGGCAGGAATGTGAAGTGGTGTAACCACTTTGGAAAACAGGTTGGCAGTTTCTTACCATAGCAGACACTATGGGACTGAATGACTCAGCCATCCCACTCCTAGGTGGGTATTTACCCAAGACAGATGAAAACATGTGTCCATGCAAATTCTTCTCATGAATGTTCATAGAAGCTTTGTTTGCAGTAGCCAGAAACTAGAAAGAATTCAAATCCTCATCAACAGATACATGGATAAACAAATTGTGGTACAGCCATACAAGTAGGATGTTACTCAGAGATAAACATAAATGAACTGTTAATATACACAAAACTTTGAAGAATATCAAAATAATTATGCTGAGTGAAAGAAGCCCCCTCAGCAAAAGAAGAACACAGCGTTATTTCCATTTATATGAAGTTCTAGAAAATGCAAATTCATCTATAGCCACATAAAGCAGATCCGTGTTTGCCTGTATCACGTTTGTGACATAAATTACAGGAGACGCTTGGCCAAAAATCAGCTTGGAATTGATGAATCTAATGTCTTTATCATTTGTCCACTTCAACTGGGGACTGACTTTCAAACAGACTGCCAAGAAAATGAATGTCTTAGCTTCAAATCTACCATTGCAGACAACCTGTTTGTCTGTCTCAGGGCAGATCTTAACACAGGTGAAGGTGACTTTATTGTTTCAGGCATTAAGATTTAAAAGTTCTCCTGAAATGATTGTAACATTATATGCCAATTATACTCTAATTAAAAAAAAATTAAATGTTTTCATTGGGCAAAATATACAAAAATAATAGATTCTAAAGGACAAAAAAGAAAGAAGTAATAAACATTTGGAAAAAATATAGTGTGGTGGAAATCTATATGCAAGACTTTAAGTATATCATTCATTTATAATTATTAAATAATAGTACTACACATTATAAGATATTGATTCATTGAAATGGGGAATTTAAATCTATTGCAAAAGTTTTAAATACACTGGCTTCCTATCATATATTATTAGATTAATAGACCAAACTCCAAATAGACTTTCTAGTCATTTGACAGCAATAATGAATGGATTAAAAATGCTTTATGAGGTGCAAATTTGTAGCGGGGTTTTTAACATGATAATATTAAGTCAATTATAAATGCTTTATTTGGTTTTCCAAATTGTGATTTGCACTAATACTTTCATTACTTTGCTGGAGTCTGGGTTATGTTCCTTATCTCAGCTATTTTTGTAACACATGATGGGGATTATGTTAGAAAAAATGTCTATACATGATTTGAATACATTTTTTTTTTAAAGATTTATTTATTTATTTAATATAGAGAGAATGTATGTGTGCAGGGACATGGGGCTGGGTCCCAGGAACCCCAGACTGCAACCTGAGTCAGAACTAAGAGCCAGAAGCTCAGCCAGAACTGAGCTACCCAGGTACCCGTGAATATACCTATTTTTAAAAATATATGTGAAGTTGAAGTGTTGGGGCACCTGGGTGGCTCAGTGGGTTAAAGCCTCTGCCTTCAGCTCAGGTCATGATCCCAGGGTCCTGGGATCGAGCCCCACATAGGGCTCTCTGCTCAGCGGGGAGCTTGTTTCGCGCCCCCCACCCCAGCCTGACTCGCTGCCTACTTGTGATCTCTGTCTGTCATAAAATGAACAAAATCTTAAAAAGATATATATGTGGAGTGTGTATTTTATAGGGAAGGGTTTCTAGTATATAGTCTGTGGAGTCTGCAGGTTTTGATACCAGGTTTGGGGGAAAAATTGAAAAGTGGTTGATAAGGGAAATTTTAAAGCATTTTATCCCTACTCATCTGAGGGAGGGTAAAAGAGGAAGAAGATGAATTTAGTCAGAGCACCATGGCAATAGCCAGGAGTTCCTTCTCCTGAAATAGACCCTAGTGGGGATGTGGTGTTCTGACAGCAGAAGGAACATTGGACTGATGTTGGTTGTTAAAGCATAGCCTTCTTTCATTTTCATTAAAGCAGAGCTTTAATGGTTGTTAAAGCATAGACTTCTGGAGTTAAGAGACAGACGTTCCAATGTCAGATCCACCACTAGAGGCTTCCGGACTACGAACAATTTACTAAACCTCTCCATGCCTCTACATCCTAATCTGTAACACAGGGACAGTAATGCTACCTACCTCCCAGGGCAGTTGTAAGGATTAAATGAGAACTTAAACATAACAACCTCAGTGAAATGCCTAACGCCCAAAAAGTGTTCGATGCCTTATTTTAGAAATAAAGGCAAGCCATGTGTGGGTGTGGAGCAGTCCCGCACAAGAGGTTCAGAACTAAAGCTGTTACTGGTGCAAAAAACAGACAATGGCTTTGATAAGCATTCTCTTGTTAAGTAGCCACTAGCCAATGTCCCCATGCAAATTTAAATTCATTTCAAATTTAAATTTAAAATTCAGTTCCTCAGTTATACTGACCACATTTTAAATGCTAACTAGCCACATGGAGCTGATGGCTGCTCTGTTGGACATTACAGATATAAAGCCACCTTTGCAGAAAGCTCTGGCAGACCAGGCAGGTTTAAAGGGTCCATGCTGGGGTGAGTACCGGGGCAACCTTCCTGGGTAAGTGGTTTACTGAATGCTCACATCAAAACTAGTCTTCTCTGTCCTCTTTATCTTTTATTTTACAGAATCTGAGGTTTATCAAAACTCTGTTACCCAAGAGTCTGTGCAATTTTTTTCAGCTGTTAGAATTTTTGATCACTGTTTACACCAGTGCATGTGAATGTATTGAGAGAGAGTCTATGATCGGGGTTGTCCTGGCTTTCTTGACTGAGTTTCTGAATTCTATCATTAGCCTGAACATCTCTGCAATTTACCCATATCTGGTTATTAACATGTTATTTCTACACTCCTCCTCCTCCTCCTCCCCTCCCCTCCCCTGCCCCCACATCCTCTGAATCGCAAGCTGGGAGCCTGCGAGAGTTTTTTAAAGTGATCATTATTTTCAGAGCAGCTGGTTCTTAACAGCCCCGGGTTGGTGACAGAGGTGACAGGATCTGTTTCGGCGGCTGTATTGTCCTAATTATATTCCTAATGGATCACAAGTCTGGGGACAAAGCGATGTTACATATTGCAGTGTCCGGGGGCAGCATTTTATAGTATGCTGGGAACATCTCAATGTCGCATGTGTAGCCAATGCTTTCGCTGTCATTAGTTAACCAAGCAGCGCGTGTGCCTCTTTCAGCTCCCTGACCCACATTTCATCCACGCTCTGCTGTTTTTCTCCTGCAGGGTTATTTCCTGAGTAAAGCCCAGAGCTTATGATTCCCCCAGCAGAGAGCTCTGTTCTGACCTCCCTAAAGAGGCAGTTTCACCTGCTGGGCTAGTGTTTTTCTGCTTCCTAGTCAATCTGTTAAGATTTTAGCAGGAGATTCTTGGATACCTTTTTCACAAAACATATGGGAGCTTGTAATTACTTTGGCCTGGTACAATTTTAGAATTGAGAGAGCAAGGAAGAGGTGCAAATCTTCTGTTCATAAATAACCAAATCTGTGGGCACTTTAAAAGGCATTCTGTGCAGGCAGGAGAATTTATGTGCCACATTTCACCCTTGGCACACTTTCCAAATGAATTGTTCAAAGAGAAGTTATATTAGGACAAATAGAAATGAAGACTAAGACCAGATGTGGATTTTTAGTTAATATTTATGCAACACCCAAAGGGAAGATAGTATTGCACAATAAACTAAAAATGTCTTGGGCAAATAAGGAAATCTTTCCCCCTAGGACCTGGCACTGCAAAGGTATGAATTATACAACAAAGACCTGGGAATGCAGAACAAATGCAGGGTAGGTCGGGGAGACTATAAAAAAGAATTCATTGAGGAAGTGGTGAGGTAGCAGATGTGTGGAACCTACTCTGGGAAAATAAGGGCTTAGCACTTTTTTGGCCAGTCTCGTGTCTAAGGTAGGAAAGTCAAGCCAACCAGCCTCATTTCCTTCATCTGTGGAGAGCAACAGTAGCTTTAAGTAGAATATATTCAGAACTGAGGTAGTGAGCTCACGATGAGTGAGTACACTTTAATAAGCTAAAAAGCAATGTCCCCAGATTTGAAATGGTCTCCAAAGATAGTGATGACATCTAATTTTAACTGATTCTGCTCTCCCCCATTGGTGTTCAAGGGAGGTGGAAAAGGCAGACATTGGATGCTTCTCAGTTCTTGGAGAGAAGTCTGAAAGTAACCAAGGTTTAATGCATTGTAAGAATATTGAGACTCACATTAAATTAAAATAGGAAAATTTGTTAAAAGCAACACAGCTGGTTTTTCAGCCTTTCATTCATCAGGGAGAGCAAAATGTACATTTCTCACCATCTCCCAAGCTCCCAATCTCCAGAGTTGAGGGTAGGGAGAAGAGAAAAGGAGGAGGTGGGGGGATGTGTGTGGAAAATATTTATTTAAAACTTTTGCAGCCTCGAAGTGAAGACAGCTCTAGAAATGTTTATAAGCTTTTAGCAAAGCTTAAAGTTTGAACCCAAACCTCTCTACTACCTTCATGTCTCTGAGTCCTCTTACCACAGGTTTTCCTGAAGAGCTGGTGCATCTTAAGAATTTTTAACCTACTTCTTCCCCCTCTCCTGTGTTAATTCTTCATTATTTGACATGGACAACAAAACAGCTCACCTTATTCTCTCATAATGAAAATTTGTGGATTTTCAGCTGCTACCAAGTTTCTGCTAAGCATGTTTATTTGTTCATTTCTTGTCAACATTTTGTGTTGTTTTGTTTTAGTTTCTTCTACCTGTCCAGATGTTACAGGCTCTGGGTATGATGTGGAAAACCAGGCTGATAAGGCTCCTGCTCTCTTGGAGCTGCCATTCTGGTAGGGTTCCTGGTACAATGTTAGTGTGAGGTGGGAAATTCTCTCCGTTGAGAACATTTAAGTTAAGATCAGAATGCCGAGAAGGAGCTAGAGAAGGTCTGAGAAGGCATCCTATGAGGAAAGAGAAGGAAGTGGTAAGTATCAGAGGAGGAGGATGTCTGTTGCGGACAACGTCGGGCGAAATGAGGGCCTGGCTGGCCATGGTAAGAATCAAGAGTTTTATTTGATGTGCATCAGGAAATCATTGAACATTTTATTTTATTTTTTTTTTAAAGATTTTATTTATTTATTTGAGAGAGAGAGACAGTGAGAGAGAGCATGAGCGAGGAGAAGGTCAGAGAGCGAAGCAGACTCCCCATGGAGCTGGGAGCCCAATGTGGGACTCGATCCCGGGACTCCAGGATCACGCCCTGAGCCGAAGGCAGTCGTCCAACCAACTGAGCCACCCAGGCGTCCCATCATTGAACATTTTAAAGTAAAGAGAGTGTAGGTTTTCCAAAGAATCTTCTGTCTGATCCCTGAAGTTAAGACTGTGGGGAGCAGAGAGTAGCAGGAATACAAATAAAACCATTTAGAAAGGTACTGCATTAGTCCATGCAGGAAGTGAAGGCAGTTTGGACTAGTGTTGGAGTAGTGTGGATGTCAGCGTCTACATTTTGGAGGTATATATCTAGGTTTTAGTTAACAACTAAAAGGATAAGAGAAAGTTGGATGGAATAATAATAATAATAATAATAAATAAAAATAATCACTTCTATTACACGTAGGTTCCTTTTAGGTTCCAATATTAACATGTAAATGCAGTGGAGGGATACAGATACTGAGGCACTTGATGGGTCAACTAACAGGATTTTTTAAACTTTCAACAGTAAGCAGAGGTTATGGAGTTACAATAAAAAGGTAAAAGATCAGTCTCTGCCTTTATGCTCCCGTATGTTTGTCTCAGGGAACAAAAATGTGTCTGTCGTGCCTGGCAAAATAGGTATAATAAATATTCATCATTTCATCTGTGTCTACACAGATTTTTTTTCGTGAAATCAGGAAAAGATGGAGCTGTGTTTCGCTGAACCCCAAACCACCGTATCTACTTTTCAGGCCACTGCCAGACATCCAGGAGATTCGATTTCTTGCCAGAGTCCTGGAAAGCTCCCCAGTTAGGTGCTTCCCTCGGAGGGCGGAGGGGCGGGGGGCGGGGTTGGCCCACCCTCTACAGGTCTGTTTTCCAAGCATTGTGGTTGCCATGCAGCAGGGGGCGCTGCAGTAGTGCTCATCGTGGTCCCACGGCGCGCGTCGCCCAGCCAGAAGGGGGCCAAGACAGGCGGAGGTGTGGCAGGCAGCCCGCTGTCCTCTGTGGTCTCGCAACTTTAGTACCCAGAGCTCGTCTACGCAGGCCATTCTTCTACACCATAATTTATCAGGTTGGACGCCTTCCATCCAGTCCTGCATCCGGGCGGAAAGGAAACGGCATTAGCTTCCCGCCTTCCTAGGTTTTGAGGATAGCGCTGCGCTGGGCTGCAGAGGCGTCTCTTCTCTAATGCTTCCAGAGTCAGCCTGAAAGTCCCCCTGAAACCGCGAAAGGCCCCCGCAGCTGCGGCGTGTGTGTATGTGTTTCTTCCTTCTTTTGGGGTCCCTTCTTTTTAACCTGACTGCGGGACCATTTGCCTCCCCCATTCATCTTTCTATTGACGTTTGGGACGGCGGTAGACTCGGAGCTGCAATCTCTCCTCCTGAGATGCCCCTCAAGCTCTCCAATACCCCCTCCCTTTTCGGCTCGCACCGTGTGAGCGTGTGTGCGAGGTCGCGCCGGTGTTGGTGGCAAGTGAGGCTGCAGCCCTCGCCAAACCTGTTCTTCCTCTCCCGGTCCCCAGAAGTCCCTCCAGCTGACCGGACTTACGCCTGGCAGCGCTTGGCACGCGCAGCGCTGGGGCTGAGTCGGTGCCAGGCGCAGCCAGGCAGCAGCGGCGCGAGCGACCGTGTCCTCCGCGGTGTCGATTCTCTTCCAGCTCCTCCTCCCAGGGCGCACTCCAGCTACCCCCCTGGGCTGTCTTCCAGCGGTTGCCCTTGGGTCCCGAGGGCTTTCCTGAGTGAAATCGAAGGTGAAAGAAACAAGAGGAGGGCGGGAGGTGGGTAGGAGGAGCCTCGGGCCTCGGGGAGCTGGGCGGAGCCTCCAGCCAGGGGGTAGTGTGGGAGGAGCCTCGGGGGGGAGGATCTGGGTGGAGAAAGGGGCCGGGCAAAGCCGGGATGGAGGGCGGCCACGCAGGCGCGGGGGGCCGCGCCGAGAACCCCACGCGGGAGCTTCGGGAGTCTCCAGCCGCCGCTCCTCACTTCACTGGAGAAGGGGCTGGGGCGGGGAGGGAGCTAATAAAGAGTGAATGAGCAGCAGCCGCTGTGGCGGCCGGAGTCAGCCAGAGCAGCACCGGAGCCGTGCGCCCGGGAGGCGGCGAGGGGAGGCGGTTCGCCTTGTCCCTCCTACCCGCCCCTCTTTCTCTCTCTTCCTCCAGCTGGTCCCAAAACCCTGCTGGGTCCGGTCCCTCTGCCCCCATCCCGCATTCTTCCACCTCCTCCGAGTCCCACTCCTCACCTAGGGCGCCCCGAACTGCCATGGGTTAGGGTGGGGGCCGCGAGCCGCGCGAAGGACCAGCCCTGTGCATCCGCCGGGGGGCGCGAAGCCCGAAAGACGCCAGCCGCTCGCGGGCGCCGGGCATGGGGAGCGTGGTGTGAGCCCGCACCCAGAGAGGACGCAGCGGCTGCGGAGACGGGCGCGAGGAGGAGGAGGAGGAGAGCGGTGGACTGCAAGGACCCGAGGGAGGAAGGGAGGGACAAGAGGGTGGGGAGCTAGGAAAAAGTGAAGCTGGGAGGAGAAGGCGGCGGAAGGTGGGGATTGATGCTTCTGTTTTTTGTTGCCGCTGCTGCCCTCGCGCTGGGAGCCGAGCCGGAGGGAAGGCGGCGGAGAGATGATTGCAGAGTTGGTGAGCAGCGCTCTGGGGCTCGCCTTGTATCTCAACACCTTGAGTGCGGATTTCTGCTATGATGACAGGTAAGGAGTCGGCGGGCTGCGTGGGGACTCCGCGGTGGCTCAGAAGCTTCCCGCTTTAAGACTGAAGTGCCTCTTGGAGGAACTGGTCCAGCACCTGAAGGTTTAGGAGACGCGTAAACAACACCCAGGGCAAACACCGGGGAAGCGAGCGCGCTGGGCGGTCTGAAGGAGTTTGGGTTCCTAGTTTGCAGCAGGTTCTTTCTCTTGCTTATTGGCTGCTGGCGAACGCTTAAGTTTCTTATCGGAAATCGCAGCAATTTGGGGAACTGTTAATGATCATATTAAATGGAGAAAAAAATGTCTTAGGTCTTTGTTGGTGCACATTGAGCGATTTTACGTCTGGGCTGGAAGGAAGCCGCTCCCCTCCTCTTAATAGATCTTCCCTGTAGCGCTTCCTTTTATTGATGGGACACTTTTATTTCCCGGGGAAAAAGCCACACCTTTGACAGTTACCAAAATAGTGGAAGGAGAGAATCCTACTCTGCTGCAACTTTCCCGTTGGACGTCTACGGTACTTACAGATAATGCTGCAGATGGGCTCTCCGGCTCCCCCCGCCTGGCTCACCAGTCGATGGAGTAGCACTTTATAAAAGCCTGGGCTTTCATTTCTGTTTGGGAGTTTTACATTAGACGTTAGCGGTTCTTTTGTGCTAATTGGGGAAGAAGACGCCCCTAGAGACTGAAGTTGTCTTCTGCATTTGGGCTAGTTTGGGTGGCGAATGAGACCTGAACTGTGTTGTCAAAGAAACTGCATCGATTTCTGGAAAATGTCACACTTGTGCTCGTGTCTCTACCTATTTTTAAAATGTTGTTAGTGTTTAGAAACTGATGAAAAGCTCCAATAGCCATTAGGGAAAATTCCAATTTGTGCCTTTCCGGTGACTTAATCTGATTACAATTAAAACAGATGCATAATTAAAATATATTAGGGAGAACAGCACGCCTGGCTAAACTTATTAACCGTCCTGGGGTGTTTCATGCTCCATTGAAATTAAACCATCCAAAAAGTGAGCACAGATTTACTTTGACAGCTTTTCAGCAGCCTCTCTGGGCTATGGAAAGCGAATGGATCCCCAGGGTCAAGGCAAGGCAGAGAGTGAACTTAAGCAAAGTGGTTGATAGTGAGGGCAAGTGAAGGCACAATCTTCTCTGGGTGGTAATTAGCCATGTTCTGTATTCTCTGGTGTGCCCACTGTCTGGCTAAAAGCATGTTCATGGATATATGCTTGAAATCCGTGAATCTTAGTTTACACCCACATGTTTGTTATGAAATCCCCTGATAATAGGTGCAATGAAATAAAGCAAACTCTTCTTAATGCATTTTATGTAGTGTCTGTCAGAGACTGGTTGATAAGGAAGCCACTGCTAGACATAAACTTTTCCTTAACTTTTGAGCAGTGTATAGATCTAGCAATTATGATACATGGTCTGACAAATAAATGGTCTTTGTGTTAAGAGTGAGGTGAGCTGCTCGGTTCTTTCCACTTCTGTGTTACTGTGCACCTGCTCTTTCTAGGGAATGGGGGAAAAAGGCGCTTGACAGGGAAGAAAAAGGAATGGGAAGAAACAGCTCTTCCTTCCAAAGATGGGCGACTTTTCACTAAAATGAGCTCAGGGATGGATCTGGGTAGTTCTTGGTTCTGTTGGGGACAGTTTGAAAAGTAGTCATTTAAACTAAGAATAAAGAGTTTGGGGAAAAAAGTAGCTTGCTATAGTACAGTAAGTATTGTAGAATACTGTGATAAGTCAGGCGTTCCCAGTGTATGCTATCCTTTATTGCTGTTCAGTTCTTTAAAAATTATATCTCAGAAGAAAGCATCCTGTAAAATATGAAGACTTGAACTAAACTAAATTTGCGTGTACATTTTTCTGTAGATTTAATTATTATGTGTTCTTTAATCATTGGTCAGTAGTGTTAGGACTTTATAACATGGGGAGATCAGTGTGAGTGAGGGGATGAATTAGTTGTGCTTTGATGGTGGGCTTGCTCAATATATGACATATAGACTTTATATTACCGTTGTGATGTTAAGAGCCTGTAAATATAAATTGCCCTTGGCCACAACATGGAAGTGTATGTTAGTCTAAGTTTCTTAGTAGCAGAACCGCATATGCAGTCCTGTACTCTTAAGAGTGTGCAGTCTTAACAGAATCAAACTTAGTTTTTATGTATCCTAGAAATTCTGAAATGCCTTTTAGTAGCAGCGTGGAACTTGCTGGATGTCTGCATAGCATACACAGTGCCAAGGTGCTCTGTAAATTGTGGCTTTTCGGATATACTTTTTATCTGCCTCCTCTAACTCCCTGGTCTGTGGAGCGGGGAGAGAGCTGGGGAGTCAAGTGGAAACTGTAGGATGATGATAATGTGTTTACTTCCACTGCTCCATTTCAGACTACAAAGACTCAAGTTTAAAACGTTGTGTAAACGGCATCTGTGGATTCCACTGTGCTCACTCCCCCTACCCCCCCAAGAACTTTGTGAAATAGAGTTCTAGAAGGAGAGAGGCCGGTGCTGGGAGCAGCTCACAAGGAGGGAGATGGCTCTTACGCTTGACTTGCTTAACTAAATCAAGACTCTGCATTTTTGCTGAAGAATCTGGCATTCGCTGTAGGAGGGCTTTATATTGCTTCAGCTTAAACATTATTGCTGTGGTACTTCTCAAAGTTATCATTTCTTTTAAATATAGTGATCAAGTTTACTTTGTAAACTACATATATGATTTCTTCCACTGTTTGATGTAGCTTGGTTGAGATTAAGTGGTAATCTGAAACTTTTTTGTAGCAAAATCGATTTCCCTATGGTAAAACTTAATATTTTACAAGTGTCTTAATGCTAAACTTAAGAATAAGGCTAAGATGTGATGAAACAAACAGAAGAGTAGAATTCATCATATTTGATGAAAAAGCATATATAGTTTCAGCTTCATCCCCCTCTTCATCCCTTTGCCTTCAGTCTAGTCATGATTGTATTGAATCTTAAATTGTGGTTAGAGTCCAGTTGGAATGATAAATAAACAGTCTTTGCCAAATTCTAAGTCATCATGAATGTGACATCTTGAAGGACAATCTCATTTTCTGGAGAAATTTGGTGTTTAGGTCAGTGGAAAAAAAACTTGCTGATCCCAAGTTCTCTGCTCTCTTATATATTTATTGAGGATAATATTGCATCATTTTCACCATATCTGCTTTAAAAGTACTATTAGAAGTTTTGCATTGAGATAACGCTAAAAGAGGAGTCCGTTTACTTCAGAGTAGCAGAAGGATGCCATATCTATTGTTTTGTAGTCTGAATTCTTTTTGCACATATCACCTAATTGATGGCAAGCCCTTTATGATGTATAACAAGTAAAAAGATAATCAGCTAATACATATTTTTACTCTTGGGTGAATAAAATCAGGCATTGCTTAAAAAAAGATGATTTGAGTTTTGGGAAGTGGGTTTGTGGCTGCTTTGAAAATTGTTTTCCTTTTTGCCCATTTTGCATTTGTTCAACCTAACTTTGATCATTAACATGACCTTTGGGTTTCTTAGCTATCTCATTGTGCAATAATTGTGTGAAATTTGGAGGAGCAACTCCACAGCCAAAATTTCTATTTTTGCATCAAAACTACCCCAAACTCTTATTAGCGTGTTCCTAATTTAGTTATTCACTTGGATATAAATATAAATCTGATTTTATAGAGACATGAGTTAATTCAAAGTCATAAAGATTTTGACTAACAGCATTTAAGATGAAGGAATGGAAGATTTAAGGCATGATAACTTTTTTTTTTTTAAAACCATTTTTTCTTAAAGATATTCAACTATTCCTTCTAGTTGACTTTTTTTTTTTTAAAGATTTATTTATTTATTTATTTATTTGACAGACAGAAATCACAAGTAGGCATAGAGGCAGGCAGAGAGAGAGAGGAGGAAGCAGGCTCCCTGCCGAGCAGAAAGCCCGATGCGGGACTCGATCCAGGACCCTGAGATCATGACCTGAGCCGAAGGCAGTGGCTTAACCCACTGAGCCACCCAGGCGCCCCTCTAGTTGACCTTTTGAAGTGACTATATGTTTGGATTTTGAGCTGGTATGATAAGAATCCCTTATGAAATGATCAATCACTCTGTTAACTTCCCTCTAAGATTCTCTTTAATGGACTTGCAGTGGACCAATCTGGGATTGTTCCCTTACAGTTCTAGTATGTTCAGCCATTGAAGTCATGCTTTGTATTTAGTAAAATCCTGTTTAGGAAGAATTGCTCTAAGATCAAGTATAGAAGGAAGAAGTTTGTTTTGTATCCAGGGTTGTCCCCTCAGGTCTTTATTGGAAGAAGTTACTGTGTACAAGGGCACTATTTGACTGATTTCCTTCCAAGTTTATGATACATTGGAAAATATGCAAGTGGTTACAGTTTATAGTTTATATATTTTAATATATTATAATATTATAATATATATAACATGTAATATATATAATATAATTTTATATTTAATATTTTAATATGATCTTTTACTTTCTAACAAAGTTTAGTCAGATCTATGCAGAACAGGTTCATTTTGCTGCTTGAACAAGTACATCTCTTAATAGTAAATTAAAATTAGGTGAAGCCAGTATGGACTACTTTGCCTTACTTTCAGTGAGCCTGTCACATGGGGCTTATCCTAGCGAATGACCCAAATACAAGCACTGAATGGACATGTATAAATGCCACTGGGAAAATTATGGCTTGCCAGCCATCTGTCTCTTAGTTGTCTTTATATAGGTGTATGTATGTGTGTGTGTTTGTGTGTGTGTGTGTGTATAATGTATATATTATAATAATATTATGTATGTATAGTTTTTTTGGGGGGGGTTATATTATTAGTTTACATTGGTATTCTTCTCTGTTTAGTTTTTTAGGGCTAACGTGCCCCTGCGGGAATACTGAATTCCTTGAAGCTATAATTCTGAAATAGCTAGAACCTTTTGGATTATTCCAACATGAGTTAGGAGTACAGTTCGTCTTCTGAATCTCTCTCTGTTGCTGTTTTGTACATTAAAAACACTTATTTAAAATGCCCGTGATGTTACTGCTGTTTATCATAAGCAAAGGGTACATTCCTCGGGAATAGGCCCTTCATAATATTAGGAAAAGACAAAGTTTACCCTTGTCACTCTGAAAAATGACAAACCTTTCAACACTATTATTTTCACTTAATAGGCTTTTAACACAGTAACATTTACCTTTTAAATTTTTTGGTTTTCTCTTATAAGCTAAATATTACAACAGCTTTGTGTACCTACTTTAATGGCTTCACAAAAGTGACACATGTGGCAGCCTTGATGGGAAGGACAAATGGGTTGTTGAATGTTAAGACCCCTCTTCTATGAATAGCAGTCCTCGTTTAGAGCCTGGTTGAAAAAAAGGGGAGAGGCATATAACCAGGAATTGTGTGCTTTCTGTTTTTCCTAGGACGAAAAAAGCATAATATTTTGAATAATTACAGGTGTAATTGTGCACAATGCTAGATGGCTTTTTTGAAGATTTGGTTTGTATGTACTTCTGAGGAATAAATGAGTCCATTCAATAATTCACTAATTATGAATACTCCTAAACGTATGCATCTCACGTATGTGATGCATGATACAAACACCAGCTGGTCATCCTTGTCAACAAAGCATCTCTACCTTTCTGTCCTTGTCTGACCTGTATTGTAGCTGGTGTTGTAAAGTATTTGAATCTGGGAGTCTGATGATAGACTTGTAAAAATGCTGATAGACTGTCCTTTAGCAGAATTTCACTTGCAGTTAGCCATGTTTATTTTGACTGATACTCATATTTTAAAACTTAGATTGGGGCTCTGCTGGCTTCAATCCCAGAACAGCCGTGTGGAGCAACTGTGGTAGGTGGCCTGGACTGGCCATGTTATTGGTCTGGTGCTCACTGGCACTGTGTTCGTACGCATAGGGTACCTCTCCCAAATGATGTCCTTCCTATTTGTCCAGATCAGTTGTTTTCCTTGGAGGAAAACACTTGGAGTTAACTAGATTTGCCTTGACTGGTCATAGGGGTTGAAGACTTTTGCCTCAGATTTTTTCCCCCTGTATTTTCTAGGCAGATAATTCCATTAAGATGCAGCACTATCAAATTTCTATTGATCTTTTCTTCCACTGACAGTTTAACTTTTCAATCATATTTGTCAGTTTCTCTTGTACTCAAGATTTTCTAGAATCAAAGGTAAAAATGTTCATTTCAGTCTTTTAGAAAATTTTTGAGATTACCATTTGGGGGTCAACTATGACTTTTTTTTTTCCTTACAGCTAAATAGGAAAGAATTGAGTAAGGCTATCCACAGAGGAAAATTTTGAAGAAGGTAGGAAGACTGAAATGAGTTGTTTTCAAGATGCTACATGAGAAGTTGCTCTCCTGTTTTTAGAGTAATTTATTTTCTTTAAGGACATTTCCTAATGTGTAGTTAATTTGAACAATTAGAAATGATTGTTTTGAAGATGAAATGGGCAGAGATCTTTATTTGCTCAGGTCTAAAAAATTAATGTGGAAAGGAGATTAGAACTGAACATTCTAACTTCACCTTTAGATCCCATTTTATTGCGGGATTAAATGAAATTACTAAAGGTACATACAGGCCTCATAGCTTGAGGACAGTGCTATAGTATCTGTTTTAAGAGTGCTTTCGTATTCGGTAGAGGAGGTTCTGTTTGGCTTATGATAATTTGATGTAAGCTTTGGATTCTTGATTTCTTTGCCGAGGCATCTTGAGGCAGGGTATGACTAAGACACCACGTAGTCACAGTCAGGGAGATTGACTAAATTACATGATTTGTCAAATGAAACATACATCAGTGCCCTTGCAATAGCAGCTGTGTCCTAGGTGTGGCGGTCAAGTGAAATGTTTTTTGTCAGACCCCTTTTTCTTCAATGATTACCCTTCATTTCTGTGGCATTTGTTACAATAAATGTGTCATTATTCCACCAAAACATTAGGGTAAAAAAACAAAAACAAAAACAAAAATAAAAAACCCAACAAGTTTACTACAGGCTTATGGTTGTGATTTCATTAGGGAACAACATATAAAACAATAGTGCCATGGGGTAAAGGAATTTACTGACATTTGAAACTGAAAAAAATCACGAGTTTTGATAATGAAAGTGTTTTTTTCCTTGCCGTGATTCCAGATTATTGATTTCTTTAGAAGTGGAAAGTTTTGACTGTTCTCTCCTAGAAATTCTCACTTGGCATCATTTAGGAGTATTTTAACTTCAAAGGATGTGTTATTTGCTGAAGAGTGGCCACTGGGGCGCAATATGGCTCTTGACATTTTGAACAGTGTTAAGTGATGGTACTGAAGTATTTCAAACAGCCATGTTTCAGCATTGTTTAAAAATCCAGTGGGAAGAATGGCAATCCGTATAAGCCTGCATTCTTGGAATTCCTTGGGTATTAATTTTAAATGCAGTTCACAAGTTTGGTTTTTATAAAATAAGGTTTTTTTTTTTTTTAAATGAAAGATGAGTAATTTCAGTGAAATTTTTTACAGCTGTGTCTTATGAAATTTTGTTTTCTTTTTTGAATTGCTTATAAGTATTCTATTAAGAGACTGAAAGGATGCAGACCACAGCCTTGTTGTTTGTCTTGGCTTTCATCTCTTAGCTGGGCTAGATTCCTATGTTTAGGACATTGTTATAAAGCATATTATTATTGAATTTCTATTTTAAACCCTAGATTTTAAAACTAGTCTATGAGAGAGGCAGGTAAGTGAAAACACTATGGGAAAAGTAAATGTTTTGTTTTTGTGAATTTTCAATTGGTTCCACCATGAAGGCAGGCCTATCCTGCTTTCTTTTCTGTTAATGGCATCTCTTGGATTAATAAGGCAAGTCAGTAGTTTAATTTTTTATAATGTCAGTGTGTGTTGAAGTAATATCCCTACAAACTGTGTCTTCAATGGGAGGTGACTTGGGTGGTGGCTATGAAGACTACATTGGTAGACTTGACCACTTCTCTTAGTTTGGAGAAGATGTGTTGTCATCCCAAAGCCATTTGGGAGAAGTGGTTGTTGAGATTAGAGTGGGCAGCTGAAATGTTTTCATATGGGGACCTTTCTCATTGTTTTATTAACTGTCTTTTGGCTATTTCTACCTTTCTGTCTTCAGGTTTTTTAAAGGTATTGTAAATACTGAGCCTGCTGCCTTGAATTGTAAAAGATGTTTTAAGTCTGTAGGTAGGATGCTTGGGTCCAAATACTTTGTCAAGTGTACTTCTTTTAGAATAGGACATTCCCCTCCTCCTTCAAATAATTAACTATAGGACTGGGCTCTCGAAGCCATTGAAAAGAGCTCATTTTGACAAAGTAAGCTTCTAATGACAAATTTTCCAACCACAAATTTGCAGAAGAAAAGTTTTCAGATGATGAAGAAGTTTAATCAGGCAAAAAGACATTTTTATTTGCAGAAATAGGCCCTTCAGAGGGAGGCAATTATTTATAGCTGATGTGAAAATCTGGTATACCTGAATTCATTTGGTAAATCTCATTTAAAACAGGAAGGTTAGTCTATTGAAAAAAAAATGATGCTGAATTGTGTCACCGAATTTATATTAAAGAAAGAAGGTTTTATACTGTCACCCACTCCTACAGGGTTATGTACTGATTTAAGCAAAGAAAATGTGAATTTGAGATTTAGAATCTATGAAAGAAACCAGTGTGTAGCCTGAAATTACTAACTATACTTTGCCACAAATATCTAGTCTTTTATTTAAAATATCCCATTAGAAATGATCTCTAGGTTTCCTTCCTCCATCTCTGTGTTTAAGAGAGTCTTTGTATTTTTTTCTTTTAAAAAAAAAACAGTGGTGTTTTTGGCATTTGTTCCATGTTGAATAGAAAATGAAATTTCACTGCTTTGAACCTCTTGTATGTCATCAGCATAAAAAGTGTAAACCATTTCTATTACAGAGTATTGAGTAGCTACTTTTGAATTCGTGCCTGACAAGACTGAGGATGCCCATGACAGACAAGGGGGTTTTAGACCTGCCGCTCTCATAACTTGCTCCCTGCCTTCATCCTTCAGTATGGATGATTGCCTTTTAGAAAGCCTTTTATTTATTTTTGTTTTTATTTTTTTAAAGGATTTCATTTATTCATCTGACAGAGATCACAAGTAGGCAGAGGCAGACAGAGAGAGAGGAGGAAGCAGGCTCCCCACAGAGCAGAGAGGCCGACACAGGACCCCGTTTCCAGGACCCCGGGATCATGACCCGAGCCGAAGGCAGAGACCCAACCCACCGAGCCACCCAGGCGCCCCTAGAAACTCTTTTAGAACCATTCTTTTTTTTTTTTTTTTTTTAAGATTTTATTTATTCATTGGACAGACAGAGATCACAAGTAGGTGGAGAGGCAGGTAGAGAGAGAGAGGGGGAAGCCGGCTCCCTGCTGAGCAGAGAGCCACACGCAGGCCAGATCCCAGGACCCTGAGACCACGACCTGATCCGAAGGCAGAGGCCCAACCCACTGAGCCACTCAGGCACCCCCTAGAAACTCTTTTAAAATGCAGTTTAAATCTCCAGTTTCTTGGAGTCAGATGGATCACTTGGATTCTCCTAAAGCAACATTTTTGGGCTGGGCCTCTTGTTGGATCTTTTTCCATCTAGATACATGTATATATTTCTAGATCAGGGCTTCCTAAACTTCTTTGTACCACCAGATCACCTGGGGAGTGAAAATGTAGGTTCTGAGGCAAATCATGAAATAGACTTTTAACTATGGAGAACAAAGTGGTGGTGACTGGGAGGAGGGGGGTCAGGGGTAAGGGACTTGGGGGGTCAGGTGGGGGATGGGTCAAATAGGTGATGGGGGTTAAGGAGGGCACTTGTGACGATGGAAGTGCTGAATCACAATATTGTACACCTGAAATTAATATAACACTGTATGTTAACTGACCAGAACTAAAATAAAAGCTTCAGGAGAAGAAAAGAAAAATGGATAAATTTAAAAAAAGAAATGCAAGCTCTGCCTGGAGTGAGCCTAGAGTACATTTCTACTTTTGCAGGTGCTCCAGCTGATGGTGGTACATGAACCCCTTGAGTAATAAGACTCTGTTCCTTTTAAGTGTATTACATCAGCTCGGTCTGTTTCACAGAACTTTGGAAAGATTGCCTAGTACCCGGGTGGAATAAGATTGAGGATAAGGTGCCTGTTCTTTGTGTGTGAGCTTGGCCATCGTAGTTAATCTTTATGTTTTGTTTTCACATTTGTTCAGTCACCACATCTTTAAATTGATCCGATGGATTTGAGGGGTTGTGTAGATTTTGAAAAGGTAGAGAGCCTGTTGAAATTCTAGAGATGATCTCTATTGAAATATCTGTCACCATCTTGTATTACAATATCGTCTTCCTTGTAACACAACTAGGGAGACAGATGTTGGATTCTGATTTTGACAAATAAACTGATAACGCAGTATTAGGCTTTGGACGTGACGAATACTGATGCCTACATCGAGTCTGGTCAGTGCCTTTATTGGCTTGTACTTCCGTCAAACAATCCCTTGTAAGGAAACTTGGCTTACATTGTGTGAAGACTTTGCAGACTTCAGCCAGGCAGCAAGAAATAGATGTTGAGGCAGCTGGGAGTAGGGAAAATAATGATTTCTTAGTGATATTCAGGCACTGGGCAATGCTGTCATGGGAGAGCAGATAGGATTAGAAATGCCTGGATGCTTGTCTTTTTTTTTTTTTTTTTTAAACTTGGTACCTTTTGCCTTAGCCTTTGGGCACTTTGGGGGGGCTTTCTGGGTAGGTGCCCTATATATCTGAAGTTTTAACTTCTAACTAATAGACATCTTTTTAAAGAACTCATCATATAGGTAATGATTATCTCTTTCTTCTTAAAATACTATGCTGTGCACTAGAGGCAGTGTCGTGAAGGAAGATTGGGCCAGGATCAAGGACTAGGATTTCAACTGTGCTATTACATGGTATCAAGCTCTGAAACTGTCTTAAAATGGATCAGGACATGGAAATAACAACAGGTGACCACAGCGTGAGCATGAAATGAAATAGTATGGTGAATGTTCTGTGTGTTTTAAAAAGCTACATGGTTATACCCTTCGACGTGGAGAGTCTTAGACCTGAAGGTGAATGACCCCAGTATCGCTGCACATTAGCTTCTGAGAACAGAGCTGTGTCCCAGTCCATGTCGTTGCTAACTTTTCCACTTGGCGTTAGTGGTTGAGATCCTGCCGTCCCAGCTTCTGTTGCCACCTCTATGCCCCAGCTCTGCTTCTCATCTCTGTCTATCCTTGCAGTGAGCGGTCCCTAGTCTCACCGCAGAAACACTTTTTGCTCTCCTGTGTTTCTTTTCTGTTGCTTTCCCTATGTTTCTGGCCTCTGTGCATGGAGGGTTATTTTGAATAGACATTCCGGCCAATCTGAACGCTTCTTTCCTTCTGCGGAGTAAAAGGACCAATTACAGTGCATCGGGTGTAAATAATCTTTGGTACTTTGGTTCTGCTTGGCAGGATGTATTATTACTGGTTACTCATGGTCTCCCTTCTCAATGACAGCCCTTTTTCTTTCGGGAATATGTTCAGATTCAGAGGCGTTCTGGCAGCCCGGTGATTAGGGAAGCTGTATGTCAGATAAGCCAAAGTTTTCCTGTGTGGAAGTGTTTGTGTTAATCAGGATGTATTGAGACTTTGCAGTAAGGGCATTCAGTACATGTGCTGGATAGCAGCATCTACTATTTAAACCTGCTGACACAGTTTTGTAACTAATTAAAAACCATTTCTTTCTTTTAGCTCTTTCCAAGCAACAGGGTGGCAAAAGGAGAAAGACCTGGAGAAGTCTGGAGTCAGATAATCTAACCCCAGAACTATTACTTGTTAGTTGTATAATTTTGATTGTTACCTAAAGTCGTTCAGCCTCGGCTTCCTGTTCTACAGAAGGAGGGTAGCAATACCTACTTGATAGAGTTTTCAGAAGAATTTAATGAAGTAAGTTATATCTAAAGTGCCTGGCGCAGTGTCTGGTGTTGCCTGGATACTTAATAAATAATTCTCTTAATTGAGAACTTATTCATTAACTCTATTGCTGATAGTGGAAAAATCCCTATAGAATAACATCTGCAAATAGGGCTGAGCATTAGGGGATTTCTCTTAAAAGCAAATATTGAACCTTTAAACTTATTGTAGTAATCTTTCACTTAGCATTTCAGATAGATGTAAGATAATTGAAAGGGTTCAATCAACTATATTGAATTAACTATGAATTTTATTTTATTTCATTTTTTAAAAGATTTTACTTATTTGACAGACAGAGATCACAGGTAGGCAGAGAGGCAGGCAGAGAGAGCGAGGGAAGCAGGCTCCCCACTGAGCAGAGAGGCCATTGTGGGGCTCGATCCCAGGACCCTGGGATCATGACCTGAGCTGAAGGCAGAGGCTTAACCCACTGAGCCACCCAGGCACCCCTGAATTGTTCAGTTTTAAATGGTTACTTTTGTTATGTCAATTTTGTTATGAATTTTAGAATTAAATTTTCATCTCGAGTTACCAGTTTGGAAAAATGATGTTGAAACTTAACCATTATACGTGTGCACATGCGTACATGCATACACACAAGTAAATTTTTCCAATAAAATGTCTGTAGTATATATGCACCTAAAAACTATATGAAAAATAGAATGATGATGTCTTCCATCTTTTTCATCATAATTGATACTCTTCTTTAAATTTGGTGATACTGTGCATAGGGGCATATGCAAAATTGTGATTTCTTAGCATCTTTTTTTTTTTTAAGATTTTATTTATTTATTTGAAATAGAGAGAGAGATCACAAGTAGGCAGAGAGGCAGGCAGAGAGAGGGAGAAGCGGACTCCCCGCTGAGCAGAGAGCCCGATGCGGGCCTCGATCCCAGGACCCTGAGATCATGACCTGAGCCGAAGGCAGAGGCCCAACCCACTGAGCCACCCAGGCGCCCATGATTTCTTAGCATCTTATAAGAACTGACCCACTCTATGATGTGGATTGTATCTTAGACAATGAAAAATCTTAATGAAAATACAGAATTGTTTTCTGTTATATTGTGAAAGATGATGTTGAATTGAGAATTAGCCCAAATCCCAGAAATACTTATATATCTTCTGTTTTATAGCGAGCAAACTGGACATAAAAGCTCATTGTTTTTTGAAACCTTCTCTGGGAAGCTTGTTATTCTTTCTCTCATGAACTTACTCTTTTGCCCGGACCTACTACTTGCATTAATTTACTTATAGTTAGTTCTGCATTTAAGCATATTGATCTCTCTCCTGATTAAAACTGATCTTTCACATGTTTGCATAACATTTTTCTAGGGATTCCCTATATAAAGAGAACATATAACCTTCTAACACTAATAATATATCTTGCTTTCTTTTTTTTTTTTCCATAGAAAAAGACTTTCCCCTCCTCAAATGTCCCCCCCCCAACAAAAGAACAACAGGTAAGATAAGTGTGTTGAAGGTTTACTTTTTTTTTTTTTTAAAGATTTTATTTATTTATTTATTTTTAAGATTTTATTTATTTATTTGACAGATAGAGATCACAAGTAGGCAGAGAAGCAGGCAGGGAGAGAGAGAGAGAGAGAGAGAGAAGGAAGCAGGCTCCCTGCTGAGCAGAGAGCCGATGTGGGGCTTGATCCCAGGACCCTGGAATCATGGCCTGGGCTGAAGACAGAAGCTTTAAACCACTGAGCCACCCAGGCGCCCCAGGTTTATGGTATTGATAACAGCTTTCTCTTTAACGTCAGGATATGGCTCTGATGATTCCCCAGGGTCCCTTCCAGCTTAAAACTGACCACAATTCTAGGGTTATGGATTTGTGTTCATTTGCCTAAAAGATATATTTGAAATTGGCCATTTTGGGTAATTAATAATAAGCTAAGTAAAATATTCGCCCTATTGTCCTATGTATAGTGGAAAATGAGGGACATGAATACAACAGACCGTATCAACCAGAGATGTTTCTACCTCAGCCATAATCATCATTTTATGTCTTATGTGTTACCTTATTCTCAGTTGGCATGTTTACCCCATTCCTATTGATAACTAAATCCTAACAGCAAGTGGCAAGCTCCTAAAAGGGAGAACACTTTTGGTTCTTGTTGGATAACAGTCTAGTTTTCTCTAGTACACATCTGTTCCTTAGAACATTTTTAGAATGTTCAGGTGAAAATTTACACAGTATCTTGATAAACCAGATTCTGTTACTGATGGGTTAAAAAGAATCAATTATGCTGTTTTAATTTATTAAAGGAAAATAACAACTGGTTTTTGCAGGATAGTCCTCAACTCTCTGGAAGTAATTTAAAATTAGTACAAGAAACCAATAATTCAAGACCTTTTTAACATGCCTCAGCTGCATTTTTAGGACTAAACAAAAGACTAGCATTTGGATTTCTCCAGGGTGAGGGTTGGATGGGAAGGTGTGGGTATCTAATATGAAGGGAGGCTAATATATTATCATATTGTGAAGTAGGATATTCCTATAATTGAATTTTGGTGGATTTGACAGAAGTTGACTTTTGAAGAGGGTTTTGCCCCTTTCTTGCTTTTGATATGGTGCTTTCCTTTATGATATAGAGGGGGGATCATTATGGGGAAGTTTGGATGAAATTGTGGGGTGAAACAAGGCATAGCATTGGAAGGTGGGCATTTTGATTGGTGTCTTTGTGAACTGGAACTCAGGGAGCACATGATTGTCAGCTTTTCAAGGTGGAATCAAGACAAGTTGTTAGGAATGGAATCCTCCGAATTTAACTATTCGTGGAAATAACTCAGTGGTGTTTTAAATCTGTGATTTATTTTGGTTACATGCTGGATTTTTGGTGTGTATTATAAAATACCAGCTTATTTATATTTTTAAAAAGCTATCATTAGAGTAAATAACTCATCTTTTTGCACTTGGAATTTGAATTCTGAGAATTTGTTATTTAGGGGAGAGAATTAGGTTTATTTTTTAAACCGAAGCCTGAAAGAATTGGGTAAATTTAATGTTTAAATTGGACAGTTTATTTATATGCCACAAACCTTGTGGATTTAAGGTGGACCATGGATGATATTCAAAACGTAAAGTTGTTTTTAATACAAAGCATAATCTTAAGTTTAAATTTTCATTCCTTTTTTCTTTTTGTGTCATCATTGTTTATGAAAACTGGTTGAAAATGAAGTTCAAAGATTTCTTGTAAATCATAAGTTTTGACAAGAAACATTATTTATTCTAAACTTGAAGATGAACTTAAACACAAACCAGAACTTAGTCTGAATGTTTTTTCTTTAGCGTCTTTGGAAGTCTATATAAAAATAGAGTAAATGCTTTGCATGCAGCTTACCTACTGCATTTGAAGAAAATCTTTTGTGTATGTCTGCAGGCTATTTGTGTGTTCAGAAAGAGTTTACCCGAACAGACTGAAATTGGTAGAAGTAGGCCAAAGTAACACTACAACTAAACTTTTATTGAAAACTAGAATAGTATTCTCTCTCAAAATCCTGAGCAAATGGAAGCTAATGAATGATTTCTTTTGTAAAATATTATTGGTTTTGGTTCACTTAGAGAAAATTAATTGTATTTTTTTGGAAAATTATTTGTATTTTAAGGATTCCCCTCTCCCCCAAGAAAATCACATCGGTTGCTAACTCATTGGCATTCTTCACAAACTAACTTCTGTTCTGTATCAGCCTTGAGAGCAGAAAAGGAAGAGGAGTGGAAATTAAGAAAGCAACAAGAATGATAAGGAGATAATTGTCTTTCTACCGTGTCAACCAAAAGACTTAATGATATTTAATAATCCCATTGTAAATTTTCTTGTTGTATATTCTGGGCACTTATCTCAGATGCCAGAACTGGTTCTTGTTACTAGAAGTGATGGAAAGAGCGGAACCGTAAGGGTATGTTTACCATTTAAGTAGTCTGATTTCTGCAAATTATAGTGTAAAGTTATGATAATTCTATTCAACGTTTGGGAGAGAGATTTGAATGCGGTTTATTTTAAATTCAGGAAATCATCTCAAATAGACATTGGCCTTTGGTTGTAAAGTGTTAAATCATTCTTATGTAGAAATGCACTGTCTCCCAAGAAAGTATCTGTGTGGGATGCTCTCAGCTCATGTCACCACTGTATTCCTTCAGTGAGTGTTTGTAAATGTCTAGCTGTGTCAGGAATGTGTTAGATCATGGGGACACTCACCTAGGAGAAGATGTTGTCCATCATCTCAAGTTGCTTAGAGTCTGGTGGAGAGACCAAGTAATTAGATAGTGTCTCTAAAATAGAGACGTGCTTATGCTTCTAAGTGAGTACAAGAGGGGCACTTCACCCAGGCTGGTGGGGTGGGGCACTTGTGAGAACTGACTGCTGAAGAAAGAGTCAAATTAGCTTGATAAAGAAGAGAGAGAGGGAGGGCAATTTGGGAAAAAAATGTACAGGAAGGGAAAGGCATAGTATCTAAAGAGCAGGCCATAAAGCCAGAGGAGAGGGTAGGGAGAGGGAGAAAGGAAAGATGAGTGGGTGAAGTGGCCAGGGGCTCGATCACCATGGGCCTTGTGTTCCAGGATAATATTTCGAGAATTGTCTAAAGGAGGTGAAATCCAAAGCGGAGAGAACCCGAAGAGTGTCCATTTATAGGATCATGCAGGATCTGTAGGTTTATATAGGTGATACAGGGTTATATCAGAGGATTTGTACTCACAGTGATGATGAGGGTTACTTATAAGTTAAGGACAGAGGTGGAAAAGAAATTTTCCTTAGAAAAGGAAAAGTGAAGAAAAATTGGTCTCGCTCGGGGTGAGTAGCTGAATGTGGAGGCAGGTTGAGAGGATTTCTGTCTTGTGCAAGTGGGAAGAAAAGGAAATCCCAGTAGACCAGCTTGGGGGCGAAGGGAGGTGGCAGAATGTGTCTACTTTCTATCGTGAGTAAGAGTAGACATGAGCTACCAGAACATCTCTGCTCACTGCATGTTCCATGTGTGGAGGTTTCAGAGTTTGCCTGCCTGTATTGAGGTTTTGAGTTGTTGCTAACATATCACTGGGCTTTTATTTTTGCTGGCATACTGTGTTTTTCGATAATGAGGACTCTTGGTTATAAGTGTCAAAGGGCCAATTCGGGGAACGTAGATTCTTCTGCTTGTCTGAACTCAAGAGACTTGTTGAGGTTGTGAAGACTTCATTTTTTTCATCTCTTGGTCTGGCCATCATGGTTACCATAGCCAATGGCAACCTAAATGCTCTCCTTTGTTCTCTCAGGAGTGCTCCAGGAAGGACCTGGATTAGCCTGACTCAGGTTCCAAGCTCATGCATGCAACACAGCTGCTAGCCATGGCAGTACTTTGGCCAGGTCAGGGCACGTGCCCGAATCTATGGTCTGACATACGAATAGAGAGAAGGCAGGTTTTCCCTTGTCACACCAATAGGTTCACCATAGGAAAGGGGGCTCTGTTACAAGAAAGGGCAAAGTATTCTGGGAATGGGGAGACCACAGATCATGGAACCTGAGATGTCCACTTCAGTTCTATCCTTACTACCCTCGAATATTTGAGTAGCACTGTTGGGTGCCAGCTGGATAATAAATGCAATCTCAGAAGGCCTGTGGCCTTGCACAGTTATTAGGTGGTCACTCATTCAAGGTAGAACATTTGCGTAGCTTTATGTGTGTGGATTTTGGATTATCATCTAAACCAGGAACAGGCACTAAGGCCTATGGGCCAAATCCACCCTGTAGTCTGGTTTTTAAACAGCTGTACCCAGGCCTGTCTTTATTATCTACTGCTGCTTTCTCTTTATACGTGGCAGAATTGAGAAGTTGTGACAGTGACCTTGGGGCTTACAAAGACTAAAATACTTCCTATCTGGCCCTTACCTTTAAGAGTTTACCACCCCCAATCTAAATAGAGACACACATTTAAAATTTGTCTAGCAATCTTACTGATCCCCGAGAGCACATCTGGGCACTCTCCGGGGTTCCCTGACATTATCTGGGAGACACAGGTGTGAGATACTACTGTTCGAGCGACCTACCAATGTACGATTGGACTGACTTTCCCTCAGATGACACTAGAGTAAGCCCGGCAGGTGAGTTCTGTCCAACCACGGCATGGACATCCCCACATCTCCACACTGGTGCCAAGCTTTTGTCTTAACTAGTGCCCTGATCCTGAGTGTGCTGGTGAGCGGTGGCTTTTTTGCAACCGTGGGTCTTTGCGTGCTGGTGCTGTCTGCCCCTGCCCCACGGCCCCGGCAGTCCTGTAGGGTCTGCAGCAAGTGTCTCTGCTTCCTCCCAGAGTGGACGCCTCTGGGATGCTTGTGTAGCTGTTTGGAGACCTGGCCCCCCAGGCTGCCTCTAGCGCCCCAAGCCTGTGTTTCCAAGCAGTTGTTGGCCAGCTGTCTGCTGCTTTGTTACATTGTTTCAGGCTCTGCTTGGATGTGTTCTCCAAGTGTTTTGCTGACCTCCCCATGGGTATCTGCCTTGATCTAGCTCAGCGGCTGAGCAGCTGTTTGGTATTCTTCTGGTATCCATTTTCTCATGTGCTCTGCCCACTGGTCCTGATTTTCTGTGATTGAGGTTTTGACACCTGCAAAGTGACTTTGCGTCTTTGCTTGGTTGTTGACAGCCTCGTCTTGATGCTTTTTTGTTCTTTGGGTTCCCCAGGAGACACCTTGATAAAAAATGTGTTCAATAATGCACCACCTTGATAGCCTGTTTTTTTTTTTTTTGCAAAGAAAAAGGCCGTATTTTTGGGTTTTTTGTTTGTTTGTTTTCTGTTTTTTGGTGCCATCGTTTTGTTTTGTTTTGTTTTGTTTTACTTTGAACTGGATGGCCATCTTCTGCACTGTCTGAGAGTCCCCATTGGTTGGGTGGTTACAGTTTGGATTTGGTTGTCCTCAGGTTGAAAAATGGGTGTCAGGATTGCCTACTATAGGATTGGAGCTGATTCTTATGCTTTTCAGGAACGTTGTTCACTTACGAGGCCCCTGGCTTTTCAAAATTTGTGGCTCAAAGGTTGGTTTGTGGATTTAAAGTAATATGTAGATTCATCCTTATTAAGTGGAAAATGCTGCTTTTGGTATTATTTGCAATAGTGAATTTGAAAAAAACAACCTATATATGCATATGATGTGAGACCCTAAGACCCAATAAATAACTGAAATACATTTTAGCAAATAGCTACCTGTTCTACTTAAAAACAATGCCAAAAAACTTGTTTTTTTTCTTGTTTTAATTTTTCAATAAGAGCCTATTAAAGATTCTTAATTCATAAGCCAGGTAGTAAACATTTTCTGTAAAAGCAGACATTTAGGTAGAAAGGTTTTGACATGAAGATAGTGTAATCAATTAAAAAAATAATCTAGAAGAGACACATTAAGTCAAACGAATATTATAATACTTGTTTAAAGGGTATCATAATATTTGAGTTTGGGGAAAGTTCAATCCTAACGTTGAATTTTATGAGTAGTATGTAATCTATACGCATTTATATGCAGTTCTCCACTTGCCATAAGCCAGAGAAGAAACAATCAATTTACAAATAACACAGAGGCAGTAAATTTGTTGGCGGCACTTCTGGGCCTGTTGTAATTCTGTAGTTCTTTCAATATGCAAGTGGTGAATTCCTGACGTTGCTGGGAGCCAAAGATATGGTGATATGTGAACATGTCCAGGCACTTACATTATGTAAGGCTTGGAGGTATTTTGATAGCAGTGAAATACATTATGGGTGTAATAGGGAAATGTGTCCTGTTGAAATCATATCCATAAAATCAGTGTTTATATTGAAGTTTCCCTTCCAAATCTCATTTCACGTTGAAAGGTTTTGCTTGGTGCTACGTGATCAGTTGAGACACAGTTCCCCTCCAGCAGGGGCTCAAGTCTGAATCTAGGCATCTCATTGGCTCTGCTCTAATCATGTTGATCACTTTGAACTATCCTCTAGGAAGACGTGGCTTCCAACGTGGATGCCCTGTTTTCTCCCTCAGACTTTCAAAGTCTATCACAGTCTCCCTTTTAGTTGTTCCTCTTAGATCCGGCTCTCCTCCTTTCTCTCTTTCGCTTAGTCCAGGGTCATTGCTGTGAACAATCTTAGGCTTGGGTCCTTGCTTCTGTGAGGATGCTTCTTTCACTTCTAGGCAACTCTGTATTTCCATTTCAGGACACTTCCAGCTCCCCTGTTGTGTGCCTCAATCTAGAACTGAATAAATTAGAATCACTATGAATGTGACAAATTGAGTAATAAATTTAAAAAGGGAAACATTTCGATGGTATATACTTTAATTCTCCAGGGGAATAAGAAATTGAGGAAATAGGCATGACATGTTTCTTATTGAAGAGAGTCAAGTAGGATGGATCATGGACTCATGGGTGCTGTTGGGTATATTCACAGAGTTTTTCACTCTGGCAACAACTATTACAACGGACCAGAGACTCGTCTGAACCTGGGTTTGCTCATCTCTGAAGAGGACAGTAATTCTTGATCTCATAGGGTTGTTATGAGCATGAAATCCAATTCAGCTTCATATGCATTGTTTGCATCCAGTCTGTCAGGCGCTGTGTGAGTGGAATGGCATGCAAGAGGTGAATCATATGTTCTCTGGTCTCAGTGATCTCAAAATCCTGCTGGTCAGTCATCACATATTTTGGTTTCCTACACCAGTGAACTCGTTGCTGAGGTATGAGTGTATGCAGTGGAGGCCTGTTGGAGGAATCTGATTACCTTTGAGAGAATGGAACAGGATTCGTGGAGGCCATGTCAGGTCATTAGGATGGTGGGACTTCAAAACTGGGGCTGCAGAGTTCTCCGTGTGTCCTCAACGTGGATAATGGTGGACTGAAGAAAAAAAAAAAAGTAAGCTGCTTAGGATCCTTGGCTTAGCAGAAAATGAGGGCAGGGGGAGGTAGTGTGACTGAATGTGGTGAGGTTCCAAGATAGACCTATTAGTGAAGTCTCTAGCAGAATAGTGTGAAGGTGGAAATGAGAGCAGGGAGAGGGTAGTCTCAGATCTTCCTGGGCCACGGGTGCATTTGAGAAAAAAGTAGGCTCTAATTTTGAGAGTTGTGTGGAGAATGACATCCTACTGGCAGCAGAGAAGTTTTAGAAAAGTTTACAACTAAATGAAAATACAAATAGTATCATGAAAACCCCACAACATTAATTAACCTTGACGTAGTTGTTGTATCTTTTTAATAATTATGTGCAAAATACAGTAAGTTCTTTAAGTATTTTTTAGTTAATCCTCTTAACCCAATAAAGCATTTATTATGAATAAGGAAATGTAGGGTTAAGTAACCTGCCTTAAGGCTATTGAGCCATTAAGCGATGATGAATCAGATTTGAACCCACACATATCTGTCTCTGGAGCTCAGGCTCCTGACCCCCGTCTATTAAAGCATTGGAATAGATGAGCGTTCAGGAGATCTAAGTCCGAATCCGAGTCCGAATTTTTCTGCATAAATTGTATGAGCTTGCACATTTACTTTGTACTACCCCATCCTGTTCCTGCAGCAGAGAGGTGGATCTGAGTGAATTGTGCTTTTAATGCAGCTTTCTTTGGGCTGTGGCTCCCTTTGGCCATCTGGTGAGACCTATGGATATCTTCCCCCAGAATTGTCTTAAATGCATAAAGCAAAACACATAGAAGCCCCATCATTGAGATACTCTTATCAAAATACTAAAACTCTACTTCATTATAGTAATATATATTCTTCTGTATTAGTCTATTTAATAACAAATCAAGTGGCACATCCATTAGCTACTATATTATCAAAATAGTGATGAGTATAAATGATTTTTTTGAGAAATTTGCAATAACTGTACTATGATAGAGAAGTGACTGTGATTCCTGCTGGTGGTAAAGTCACTGCCATGGTGTGCTGTCATTCATAATTAAAGGAAATGCTAATTTCTTTAGGACTAGAGAAAACTAAGATGTATTTTTTTTTCCCATCCAAGTTCATGGGCTTCTTAAATTCTCTCTGTGCATCCCAGGATGAGAACCCGTGGTAGGATAAGAGGGCATTTATTAAGATGTTGCAAAGAAACGAGGCAGAAAATAAGGATAATCAGGGGTATAGATGTATGCTATTTATTGAACTTTCCCTCTCTAAACTGGAAGAATTTGTTTGGGATAAGTTGCTTGAAGCCTAGGAAGGGACATGGAAGTTCATAATGAGAGTCTATCATTGACTTCTGTTAAAGCCCAGAACGTAGAGTTATCTAATACATGATCATATAACCTGACAAACTGTTGAAATTTTCTTTGTTTTGTCTTGGATTTTGACCCAATAATCTTATAAATTTAGGGGTAGCAGTGGATAGTAATCATAAGATATGGTTACTTGTAGTCATAAGATACGGTTACTAGCTTGTAGTCATAAGATAGGATTACTAGCTTTGATCAGTAAAATGGGGAAGTGCATTGTGAAAAGACCAAGGTTGGTATAAAAACTATTGGAAAGCCAGGCGTTGGGTTGAGCACAGTAGATATATTTAAAGGGGTCTATGGAGAAAATATTGGAAACTGCTGATTTAGATAATTTCTAATACTTCTCTTAACTCTGATTCTTTTGCCCAAATATCCTTGATATTTATGGCATATTGAAATATGTCTAGTTTTCCATGGATTCTGATGAAAGAAAAGAAAAAAAATGAAAACAGATGGAAAACCTGAAAAGTAACTCTTGGTTGATTGACAGTAAATGTGGAGAATGCTTTAGAAAGGAAATGAAATGTTGTCTCCAGCAGATGGAAGTGTGTAAATTTTTCCTCCACATTAGAGCTAGAATCACTGTGAGTGGTAGTGGTTCAGAAACAGAAGAATAGAGAGAAATATTGTAGGATTATCCTCATAGTTAGGAGTAAAAGAAAAGGTTCACGTTTTTTATTAAAGGCTCATGCCCCCAGAAAAGGCTTTCCTCCAAGAAGTAGGTCCTATCCTCTCTTCCTCTTTATTTTTCATGCTTTGTCTTCAGAGAATGCCCTTTATCTTTATCTTCATCTTCTTCCCTCTTCCTTTTCTATCCTTTCATATCGTGCCACTCCTTCTTCTGTCCATTTCCTTTTACTCCTTCTCCTCCTTCCCCCACTCACGTCCCTCCATCCTCCTTCCTTTCCTTACCCCACCCTTCACCAGGTTCAAGTGATGTTGAACATGGGCTCACAAGGGGACATCTCATTGAGTCTCACAGAGCTGATGACACTCTGAGAGCTTCTTTTTGTATATTATCTCTTAGCTCTGCACAGAACAGGAACTTCCAAATTCTGCTAGATGGTCCAGGGACCCTGACAAACAGAGATATACTTGAGCTTCCATTTGAGAAAGGCAAATGGCGATCTTGGAGATGCTCTGGATTGACTAGCTTGCTTGAAGCCCAAAAGCTGGCTCGCACATTCAGAAAACCACAGGTTGTTCAGAATGACCAGTCCCAAGGGTGGATTCTGGAGACCAACCAGAGATGGAAATACAGAAGCAGGCAGAAAGCAGTTTGCTTTGGGCCCTGACAGGCTAAGGAGCTACACTGAAAGGCAGGGGGTACCCTTAAAGGAGAGAAAGGAGCAGGCTGGGATTTTCATAGAGAATCTTCTGACAGAAATAGGGTGGATAGACTAGAGGAAGAGCCAGTTGAAGGCAGAACAAAAGCTTTTGTACAAAGTAAGTGGAAGAACTGAGAATTGTAACTAAAGCTGAGGGAATATGGAGAAGGAAGCAAATTCAAGGGAGTAGAGGACTCTAGAACATGCTGATTGGATGGGATGATGAATGTGAAAGAGTTTAAGAATTTGTTAACTTTCTGATGACTGGATGCTCAGAGTAGTATTTCCTGTGTGAAGGCACATAGGAGAAAGCAGTCTTGAAGAGAGGGATAGAGAGTTCAGTTTTGGACACGTTGGCTTGGAGTTTCCATTGGCGTAGAAACTGGAGTAGAGTTACAAGCAAGCAGGAGTGGGGTCTTAACTGCTTTACAATTAGTGTATTGTGCAGTTGGTCTGTGCCAGCCAGGGTTCTAAGCGCTTCACACGGATGATCTCATTTATTCCTTCTAAGAGCTTTGTGAGGTGTAGGTATGATGATTGTGAGAAAAATGAGTCATAGCAAAGTTAAGTGACTTCACTAAAGTTACATATTTAGAAAGCGGTGGAGTAGCCTGTGATGCCATTTATATGAACTGCTCAGAAAAGGCAAATCTTCTTAGAAAAGAGAATAGATGAGTGGTTTCCTGGCAGTAGGAATGGGGTTGATGTAAGTACACATTAGGGTAATAAAAATAGTCTAAACGCTGAATATGGTGATAGTTGCCCTACACTCAGTAAATTTACTGAAGATCATTGGATGGTACACTTGAAAGGGGTGAGTTTTATGATAGAAAAGTCAACAAAGTTGTAAAAAGAAAAAAGTGGAGTCAGGATCATTATAAATATTTTATTTTAGCTGTTGTTTTCACTGTGCTGTAATAGAAAAATGCTCGTAAAGATATCAAGGCACGTTAGAGTGCTTCATGGCACCTTGAATATTGTTCCTGTACTTAAAAAAAAAAAGTTATTTGGTCTTTTATGGCAGTCTTTTGGTTGTTACTTGATTATTGTCTGTGAAGCATTTTCCTTTTGCCTGTTATAACTTGCTGTTTCTAATCTTTGGGATAACCATCTTGGCAAGATGGTTAAGCAGGTCTTCTGCCCTCTTTCAGCTCTCCTTTGCCCCCTCCCTTGCTTCTAGATTCCGGAATTGTGTTAGGGACAAGGAATTCAACAACCACAACAATAAAGAAGGTAATTAAAACATTCCCATGTAACTGGCATTCTAAAATTAGGTATTACAAATGACTCAGTGGGGCTCTGAGTCTTCCCTCATGGAGACGAGGGAGGTTCTTTGCATCATTGCTCCTCTGTGTCTTGCCTTGGTTTTTATTTTTTGGTTCATGAGACCCAAACACAGGCAGGGCACAACCTTGCTTAGAAAGTTCATATTTTATTATAGTCCGTGAAAAGGATTCCTTGTAACTGCATTTGCTACGCTACCTATAGAAGGAGTTAATGACAAAACCAATTAGTTCCTCCTCTTTGTGACCCCACCCCCAAGTCCTGTCACTTTATCACCGTTTACTTTGATTTTTTCATTATGAAGTATTACTTAAATTATCTAATGTTACATAAAATTTAAAAGGAGAGAGATAATAGGTATTTTAATTCTTCTGCTGTGTTTTATTAAACCCTGGTGTCTAAGTCATTTTTTCTTCTTCCTTTGGTCAAATAAGTCCCAATTTTGAATGCAGCAGACTTCCCTGGTACATCTTTGCCCAATCTACTACAACGTTTGGGCAAAATGTCAACTTGATGTGTGAGTTTTAATATTGTGTCCTAAGGAGCAAACTTTTATTTCTAATCATCTGTTCTTCTCTATGATATCAGAGCATGGTGCAAATTACTGGTGGTAGGATTACAAATGATAATAATGCTCTTATCAGAATTAGTGGACACTTGTCAAGTGTTAGTGGTACATTCATATTTGGATGGTTTGGGATATTTGGTAAATTGTTTCTGTGAGTGCCAGTTCAGTGTGGGGGCAGACCTATGTCAGGTACCTGGACGTATCACCAGATCTAAGTAGAATGTCTTTAAGGTGGTGCCTAAAGTACCATCTTTTATTAAATAGAAAGTGATTGGGGCACCTGGGTGGCTCAGTGGGTTAAGCCTCTGCCTCTGATCAGGTCATGATTCCAGGGTCCTGGGATCGAGCCCCACATCGGACTCTGCTCAGTGGGGAGCCTGCTCCCCCCCTCCCCCGCCTGCTGCTCTGCCTACTTGTGATTTCTGTCAAATAAAATCTTAAAAAAAAAAATAGAAAGCAATGAGGTTGACTTATAAAACTAAGACTTAGTTTTTGAAATACGCCGGTGCCTTTTCTGCTTCTCACATACACTGTTCTTTTTTTTTTTTTTTTTAAGATTTTATTTATTTATTTGATGGACAGAGATCACAAGTAGGCAGAGAGGCAGGCAGAGAGAGAGAAGAGGAAGTAGGCTTCTCGCTGAGCAGAGAGCCTGATGCAGGGCTCAATCCCAGGACCCCGAGATATAACGTGAGCTGAAGGCAGAGGCTTAACCCACTGAGCCACCCAGGTGCCCACGAACATTGTTCTTGATGCACTTTGCTGAGCCAGAGAGGACAGGGGAAGGAAATATATGTGTAGAGGAAATAATATTCACCTAGTCCTGCAAAACAGAAATAAACATCTTCACATTTAAACCCTCACAAATCTAAAGGGTGAAGACGAGAGGCTGATCTAGGCTGCTAGGATGTTTGTGTTCGTGAGGAAGGAGTATATCACATCCATGCCGCTGTCTTGGAAGTTGAGGTCCTGCAGGCAGATCAGGGATAAATTCTTCCCCATGCTGTGAACCTGCCGCCAGGACAAATTTATTATCTGTTTGCTGATTTTACTTATAAGAGCAACAGAATCATGTTTGTATTACGTACTATGAGAGAGGCATATTTAGGCACCTGAATTGAACAAATAAAAACCAGCTCTTTAAAAAATTGGAAACAATTGGAAAATACAAAGCAAGAAATGAACTACGCACCATACTTTGAAGTTGTCAAGAGACCTCTGTTAATTATCCAGAGGGCACTCACTCAGTAAATTGCTCAGTACTGTCAGTGTGTCAGGCATTTTTCTGGGTTGGAAGCTGTAAATTGGCAGCCTTTTTTTTTTTTTTTTAAATCCTGAATTGTGTTTAAAAAAAAAAAAAAAGCCAAGGAAAAAGAACAAAACCCATAAAGCTTAGTCAGTAGCCAACAACCTAAAAATTAGGACACTTTATTCCCAGATACATATTTACAGCTTTCTTCATTTAAAGCAAATTAAAAAGAATTTGACAACAGCAGGCTCCTATTCCTGCATGGAACCAATTAGCAGGAGCAAAAGAGTGGCTGCCCCCTCATTACCAGTTTTATAGATGAGACAACTTAAGGAACACAGCATCCCCAAGGACACAGACTGGATACTGTGGAGTTAGATTGCAAACTTAATCTAATCCAATTAAAACACAGAAAAAGTTCTTTCTCCTCTTTCATGTTGTGGAGTATTGGGGAGGTTGCAAAGCGAAATAGAAACGAGTATTTCCTACATTTGGAAATGCTTTAAATCTATGAGCCCTGGATTACACCAGTACACTCCAACAACAAACTTGTAAATCTAGGCAGGAGTTTAATTTCCTTTCAGAAAGGGGAGCTATGGAGGCTTAGAGCATAATTCACACACGGTCGCACATCTGCGAAGTGACAGTGTCCACATTAGACCACCGATCCCCTGACCTTGGCTGCTGAAGACTTTGGGATGCTGGGAAGATCAGTAAGGGGTTGGCTAATAATCGGAAGGTTAAGCCTAAACTCAGAAAATGTGTTATTCTCAAGTGTAGGATGAACCTCATGGCGGTGCTGTTTTTGTGTAAAGAATGGTCAGGGATTTGCAGATTTACTATCAGCAATTTCACATGGGTTAGGGAGTGCTTCTAGAACGCTCCTCCGGATCCCTGTTCTGTTTACGGCATCGTCCTTCTCGTTGATAGAGACTTAAGCTTTCATAGGAAAATCGAAACAGGGAGTTGGGCAGTTACTAAGTTTATTAACATCCAGATAGAAGTTGTGGGTCCGCGTGAACAGATTAAGCACAGAGATCTGGGATTTAGACTTGGAAACACTGCATTTGTTGCCCACGGTGGAGAATTTAATCCTGTCGATTACAAGGAGGAAGCAGCACATTTTCATGTTAGCATTTATATTTGGAATATTGAGCGCTAGTATGAGAGTTTACAATGTTTCTGTGGCTTTCTGTTGATTATATTTTAACGAAGTCTGAGTCTCGAAATACAATAACAAGGTAAGTAGGCGAAGACTGAAAATGAGCAAAATGGTCACTGAAAGTTTCAGCAACCATCTCTCTGTTTTGCAGATAGTAGGCTCTCAGGAGATATTTAAGGAATGAGTGAAAATATCATGCAGTCCGGGTACCATGGCACTAGGTGAATGCTTTTTCCCTTGGGCTTGTGCCTGATAAAGACAATGTGATTCTGCCTCTTCATCATGACGTCCTAATTAATGTAGGGGAAAGAACACAGCCTAGGCCTCAGATAACCTTGGGTGCACATGCTGGTTCCATTGGTTTTCTGTGGTGACCACTGGCAACTTATGAATTCTCTTCGACCTTTCCTTCCTTCCTTCCTTCCTTTCTTATTTATATTTTAAAATATTTTATTTTTTTTTTAATTTGAGAGAGAGAGTGTGAGAAAGAGCATGAATGGTAGAAAAGGGCAGAGGGAGGCAGAGAAGCAAAATCCACACTGAGCAGGGAACCCAAGACAGGGCTCAATCCCAGGACCCTGATAGCATAACCTGAGCCGAATGAAGGCAGATGCTTAACTGACTGAGCCCCCCAGGCACCCCTCTTTGACTCTTATTTAACTGCATCATGGAAATGACAATGTCCGTATTCTAGGGGAGTTTAAGAGTCAGTGTGTAAAGTTCGTGGTAAATGGTGCAGGCTAGATAAATGGTAGTTTCATTACTACATTTGTTGTTTGTTGAAATGATTTTTTACATGCAATATTTTAAAGTGATTCCAGTTTTGAAGTACAATGATTAGTTTACCTAATCTCCAAAATTTCATCCTTTCTATCCTTCTTTTTTTTTAATAATAGTTTTATTGAGATATCCTATAATTCACCTATTTAAGTTGTACAGTTTACTGCTTTTTTTTCCCTTTTGTTGATATATTTTTAATAAAAACTGTATATATCTAAGGTGTACAGCATGACTTGATATATTGTTGACCCTTGAACACAGAGTGTTTGGGAGGTCAATCCCCTGCACAGTCAGAAATTCAAGTATAACTTTTGGGTCCTCTAAAACTTAACAATTAATAGCCCACTACTGGACACTTTATTGATAAACAATCTATTAATGTGTACATTGTATGTATTGCCTACTCTTCTTACAAAATACTCATACATATTCTTACAATAAAGTAGTTAGAGAAAAAATATTCTTAAGAAAATCATAAGGGAAATCCATTTACAATACTGTCCTGTATTTATTTAAAAAATGTTCATCTAAGTGGACCTGTAAGTTCAAACCCATGTTGTTCAAGGGTCAGCTGTACATATAAAGTGAAATGATGGGGCATCTGGGTGGCTCAGTTGGTTAAGTGTCTGTCTTCAGCTTAGGTCATGATCTCAGAGTCCTGGGATGGAGCCCAAGTTGGGCTCTCTCCTCAGCGGGGAGCCTGCTTCTCCCTTTCCCTCTGCCTGCCTCTCCCCCTGCTCACCCCCCCCCTCAAGTAAATAAATAGAATCTTAAAAAATATTAAAGTGAAATGATTGCTACAGTCAAGCTAATTAACATATGTCCTCACAGAGTTAACACATATAAAAAGTGTGCGAGTACACTTGAAATACACTTTTAGCATTTTCCCAGTGTTCAGTACAGTATTATTAAAAATAGTTATCATATCTATCTATTGAATCTCCACTTGTTTGTTCTGCATAACTGCAGCTTTGTACGCTTTAACATCTTTGTGTTTCCTTCACTCCTCTGTGCCCTGCTTGTACTTTCTGTTCCTATCTCTGATTTTCTTCTTTTTAGATTCTGCATATAAGTAAGATCAGACAATGTTTGTCTTTCTCTGTTTTATTCTACTTAGAATAATAGCCTTAAAGTCCATCTGTGTTGTTGCAAAAGGCAGGATTTTCTGCTTCCTTCTGGCAGGATAATATTCCATTGTGTATTTCTTCTTTATCCATTTATCTGTTGAAGGCACTTGGTTATTATAACTAATGTTGCAGGAAACATGGGAGTGCAGAGATCTCTTTGAGATCCCCATTCACCTGCATTGGGTATATGTATCTAACAGTGGGTTTTTAATGTATTCACAGATATCTGCACCTGTCTCCACAATGATTAGAACACTTTTTAAAAATTAATTATTTTTATTAACGTATAACGTATTATTTGCTCCAGGGGTACAGGTCTGTGAATCATCAGGCTTACACACTTCGCAGCACTCACTATAGCACATACCCTCCCCAGTATCCGTAACCCAACCACCCTCTCCCTACCCCTTTCTGCCCCCTGCCCCCAGCCGGCAACCCTCAGTTTTTTTGTGAGATTAAAATTCTCTTATGGTTTGTCTCCCTCCCAATCCCATCCTGTTTCGTTTTTTCCTTCCCTACCCTCCAAACCCCTGACTTTGCCTCTCAAATTCTTCATTTCGGGGAGATCAAATGAGATCGGGATTATCAAATGATAATTTCACTCAGCATAATACCCTCTAATTCCATCCATGCTGTTCAGATGGCAAGATTTCATTTTGATGGCTGCATAGTAGTCCATTGTATATATACACCACATCTTCTTTATCCATTCATCTGATGATGGACATCTAGGTTCTTTCCATAATTTGGCTATTGTGGACATTGCTGCTATAAACATTCAGGTGCACGTGCCCCTTTGGATCACTACATTTGTATCTTTAGGGTAAATACCCAGTAGTGCAATTGCTGGGTCATAGGGTAGTTCTATTTTCAACTTTTTGAGGAGCCCCCATAGTGTTTTGCAGAGTGGTTGCACCAGCTTGCATTCCCACCAACAGTGTAGGAGACTTCCCCCTATCTCCGCATCCTCTCCAACATCTGTCATTTGCTGACTTGTTAATTTTAGCCTGACTGGTGTGAGGTGGTATCTCATTGTGGTTTTGATTTGTATTTCCCTGATGCTGACTGATTTTGAGCACTTTTTCATGTTTCTGTTGGCCATCTGGCTGTCTTCTTTGCAGAAATGTCTGTTCATGTCCTCTGCCCATTTCTTGATTGGATTATTTGTTCTTTGGGTGTTGAGTTTGCTAAGTTCTTTATAGATTTTGGACACTAGCCCTTTATCTGATATGTTGTTTGCAAATATCTTCTCCCATTCTGTCAGTTGTCTTTTGGTTTTGTTGACTGTTTCCTTTGCTGTGCAAAAGCTTTTGATCTTGATGAAGTCCCAATAGTTCATTTTTGCCCTTGCTCCCCTTGCCTTTGGCACTGTTTCTAGGAAGAAGTTGCTGCAGCTGAGGTCAAAGAGGTTGCTGCCTATGTTCTCTGCAAGGATTTTTATGGATTCCTGTCTCACATTGAAGACTTTCATCCATTTGGGGTCTGTTTTTGAGTGTGGTGTAAGGAAATGGTCCAGTTTCATTTTTCTGCATGTGGCTGTCCAATTTTTCCCACACCATTTGTTGAAGAGACTGTCTTATTCCCATTGGACATTCTTTACTGCTTTGTTGAAGATTAGCTGACCATAGAGTTGAGGGTCCATTTCTATACTCTCTATTCTGTTCCATTGATCTATGTGTCTGTTTTTATGCCAGTACCATACTGTTTTGATGATTACAGCTTTGTAAGAGAACTTGAAGTCTGGAGTTGTGATGCCACCAATTTTGGTCTTCTTTTTCAACATTCCTCTGGCTATTTGGGTCTTACCTGGTTCCATATAAATTTTAGGATTATTTGTTCCTTTTTTTTTTTTTTTTTTGAAGAAAACAGATGGGATTTTGATAGGGATTGCATTAAATGTGTAGATTGCTTTAGGTAGCATAGACATTTTCACAGTATTTGTTCTTCCAATCCACGAACATGGAACTTGTTCCATTTCTTTGTGTCTTCCTCAGTTTCTTTCATGAGTATTTTGTAGTTTTCTGAGTATAGATTCTTTGCGTCTTTAGTTAGATTGATTCCTAGGTATCTTACGGTTTTGGGCACAATTGTAAATGGGATCGACTCCTTAATTTCTCTTTCTTCTGTCTTGCTGTTGGTGTAAAGAAATGCAACTGATTTCTGTGCATTGATTTTATATCCTGACACTTTTTGAATTCCTGTATGAGTTCTAGCTGTTTTGGGGTGGAGTCTTTCGGGTTTTCCACATAAAGTAGCATATCATTGGCAAAGAGTGAGAGTTTTACTTCTTCTTTGCCAATTCGGATGCCTTTAATTTCTTTTTATTGTCTGAGTGCTGAAGCTAGGACTTCAAGTACTATGTTAAATAGCAGTGGTGATAGTGGACATCCTTGCTGTGTTCTTGACCTTAGGGGAAAAGCTCTCAGTTTTTCCATATTGAAAATGATATTTACTATGGGTTTTTCATAGATGGCTTTGATGATATTGAGGTATGTAATTCTCTATACCTCCACTTTGAAGAGTTTTGGTCAAGAAGGGATGCTGTACTTTGTCAAATGCTTTTTCAGCATCTATTGAGAGTATCATATGGTTCTTGTTCTTTCTTTTATTAATGTATTGTGTCATTACATTAATAAAATTGATTATTTTAAAATTAAAATTTTTTACTGATTATTTTAAAATTAAAATTATTTTAAAATTAAAATAATAAAATTGATTATATCCACAAATTGATTGATTTGTGGATATTGAACCAATTTTGCAACCTAGGAATAAGTCCCACTTGGTTGTGGGGAATAATTCTTTTAATGTACTATTGGATCCTATTGGCTAGTATTTTGGTGAGAATTTTCACATCTGTGTTCATCAAGGATATTGGTCTATAATTCTCTTTTTTGGTGGGATTACTGTCTGGCTTTAGGATCAAGGTAAGGAAGTTTTCCTTCCATTTCTATTTTTTGGAACAGTTTCAGGAGAATAGCTATTAATTCTTCTTTAAATGTTTGGTAGAATTCCCTGGGGAAGCCGTCTGACCCTGGGCTCTTGTATGTTGGGAGATTTTTGATGACTGCTTCAATCTCCTTACTGGTTATGGGTCTGTTCAGGTTTTCTATTTCTTCCTTGTTCAGTTTTGGTAGTTTATATGTTTTTAGGAATGCATCCCATTCTTCCAGATTGTCAAATTTGCTGGCATATAGTTACTCATCATATGTTCTTGTAATTGTTTGTATTTCTTTGGTGTTGGTTGTGATCTCTCCTCTTTCATTCATGATTTTATTTATTTGTGTCCTTTCTCTTTTCTTTTTGATAAGTCTGGCCAGGGGTTTATCAATCTTACTAATTCTTTCAAAGAACCAGCTCCTAGTTTCATTGACTTGTTCTACTGGTTTTTTTTTTTTTTTTGGTTTTGTTTTGTTTTTTCTTTGGTTTCTATTTCATTGATTTCTGCTCTGATCTTTATGATTTCTCTTCTCCTGCTGTGCTTAGGCTTTCTTTGCTCTTCTTTGTCCAGCTCCTTTAGGTATAGGGTTAGGTTGTGTACTTGAGCTTTTGCTTGTTTCTTGAAAAAGGCTTGTATCGCTATATACTTTTCTCTCAGGACTGCCTTTGCTGTGTCCCACAGATTTTGAACCATTTTGTTTTCATTATCATTTGTTTCCATGAATTTTTTCAATTCTTCTTTAATTTCCTGGTTGACCCATTCATTCTTTAGTAGGATGCTCTTTAGCCTCTATGTATTTGAGTTCTTTCCAACTTTCCTCTTGTGATTGAGTTCTAGCTTCAGAGCATTGTGGTCTGACAGTATGCAGGGTACCAGTTGAGACCCGATTTATGACCCAGGATATGATCTATTCTGGAGAATGTTCCATGTGCCCTAGAGAAGAGTGTGTATTCTATTGCTTTGGGATGGAATGTTCTGAATGTATCTGTGATGTCCATCTGGTCCAGTGTGTCAGTTAAGGCCTTTATTTCTTTGTTGATCTTTTGCTTGGATGATCTGTCCATTTCAGTGAGGGGGGGTGTTAAAGTCTCTTACTATTATTATATTATTGTTGATGTGTTTCTTTGATTTTGTTTTTAATTGGTTTATATAGTTGGCTGCTTCCATATTAGAGGCATAGATATTTAAAATTTTTAGATCTTCTTGTTGGACAGGCCCTTTGATTATGATACAGTATCTTTCCTCATCTCTTATTATAGTCTTTGGCTTAAAATCTAATTTATCTGATCTAAGGATTGCCACCTCATCTTTCTTTTGATGTCCATTAGCATGGTAAATTTTTTTCCATTCCCTCACTTTGAATGTGGAGGTGTCTTTGGGTCTAAAATGAGTTTCTTGTAGACAGCATATTGATGGTTTTTTTTTTTTTGTTTGTTTTTTTATCCATTCTGATACCCTGTGTCTTTAATTGGGGGAGTTTAGCCAATTTACGGTCAGGGTAACTATTGAAAAATATGAATTTAGTGCCATTGTATTGCCTGTAAGGTGACTGTTATTGTATAGTGTCTCTGTTCCTTTCTGGTCTACTACTTTTAGGCTCTCTCTTTGCTTACAGGACCCCTTTCAATATTTCCTGATCATTGCAGTGATTCTCAAATGTCTTTGCCTGAGGCAGAATTGCACCACCCTTGCTAAGGACAGAGCTAAGTAATCTGCGGGTTTCCCCTTCAGGGCTTTTGTTCCTGAACGCTTCCCTACAGCTCTGGGGGAGGGGAGGGGATTGGAATGAAAATGGCGGCCTCCCAATCTCTGCCCCGGAGGAACTGAGAGCTCGGGCCCCCACTCCTCAGTGTGCCTTCAGAGATAAGCAGTCAGTCATTCCAGTCTCCCTGTTCTCCGGCTGCGCTCTGAGCTCACCTGGCCTATGACCGAGCATTTATATCTTTGGCTCACAGCCCTGTTTGGATTCTCCAAACCCAGCAGATTCCTGCCACTCTGCTCCTTCCAGAGCAGGAGGTTGAATCTCCCTGGATCTGCCACTTTTGGGGTCCCTGCTTGAAGATCAGTGGCCTGACTGTGCCTTGGATCCCGGTTTAGGGTAACCCCCATCTGAAAGTTCAATCTTTGGCTCTCTGTAGTTAGCTTCCCTCTTCCGATCCCTGGGATCTGGGCCACACTCAGACACCCCTGATCTTTCTGTGATCCCGCGGGCCCTGAGACCATACTTACCCATGAGGGCTGTACCCCACTTAGCCTCTGGAGCAATGTCTCTCAGTGGAGCAGACTCTAAAAGTTCTGATTTTGTGCTCTGTTGCTCTGTCACTTGCCAGGTACCGGCCCCTCTGCCCATGGTCTATCTTCCTGGTGCTTTGAATTCACTTCTGTTCAGGTCCTACCTTTCAGAAAGTGGTCGATTTTCTGTTCCTAGAATTGCTGCTCCTCTTCTCTTCTGTCTCCTGTTGAGTTGTAGGTGTTCAGAATGGTGTGATAACTATCTAGCAGAACTCCTGGGATCTGATGTCACTTCAGTCTGCTACTCCTCCACCATCTTGCCTCTACCTCTGATTAGAACACTTTAATCACATCTGAGAGAAACTCCGCATTCTTTATTTTTTTAATTTTTTAAAAAAAATTTATTTGACAGAGAGAGATCTCAGGTAGAGAGAGAGAAAGGCAGAGAGAGGGGGAAAGTAGGCTCCCTGCTGAGTGGAGAGCCTGATACGGGGCTTGATCCCAGGACCTTGAGATCATGAACTTAGCCAAAGGCATAGGCTTAACCCACTGAGTCACCCAGGTGCCCCTCCACATTCTTTAGCTATCATTCCATATATCCTCATTCCCCTCTGCCCTATGCAGCCAGTGATCTTTCTATTTATATAGATTTGCCAGTTCTGGACATAATCACATGTGTATAAATGGAATTATAATCTTTTGTGACTGGCTTCTTTCACTTAGCCAAATATTAGTGCAGTTTATCATGTTGTAGCATCCATTGGTCCTTCATTCCTTTTTACTGCCCAGTATACCCTTGTATGAATATACCACATTTTATCTAGGTATTCATCCGTCTGGATATTTAGGTCTGGATATTTAGGATATTTAGGTTGTTTCTACCTTTTGGTTATCGTGCATAGTACTGTTGTGAACACTACTAGTCAAGTTTCTGTTTGAGTACCCGCTTTCAGTTTTTTGGGGTATATTCCTAAAAGTGGACTTGCTGATTACGTGATAAAACTATGTTTTACCAGCTAAGGAACTGCTAGACTGCTTTCCAAAGTGGCCATTGACATTCACTAGCAATGTCTGAGTATCCTGTTTTCTCCACATCCTCAACCCTCGCTACTATCTTTTTCTGTCCTGTCATCCTAGTCAGTGTGAAATGGCATCTCATTTATGCTTGTGATTTACATTTTCTTGATGACCAGTGCTGTTGAACATCTTTTCATATGTCTCCTTGTTATTTTATTATGACTCTTGGTTAAATCAGAAAACTCTTTTATCTTATTTGTCTTGTCCAACTACCAGTGGTCAGGCTTGGAGGGGGGGAGGTGATTGATTAATGTGCATCTGGAAAACTCAGCAAAAGATTTAGTAAATGTTTCTCACTTCTGTCTTTTAGCTCTCAGATCAGGAAAGGAAAACAAGACTAGAACTAATTGCTCATCAAGAGAGGAGTAACAAATATAAGTGGTTCCGATATGCATTTAAATTAGATTACATTTAATGAGAGGTTTTCTAAGTGGAGTTAATTTGAAAGGACACATAAGTTATTGGGTTTAATCTGTGTACCTTTCAGTAAATAGCTATAATCCCTCCTCCCTCCTTCAGTTTCCGGTAAATAAAAGTTACTCTTCAGAAGAGCATTTTACTTCCTTGTTCCTCCTGCTCTCTGTGATTGGCAGCTGCTGGGTAGGTTCACTAGTGTAAGCTGCCCAGGTTAGGGGAGAAACTCACACTCTGCAGTTTTCATATGGACCAGAAAACATGTATGTTTTGATAAAGGAGCAGAGAGAGGAAAAAAAAAAAAAGTTTTCTATTTGCTTTTGCTTCTAATAGCTTCAATTATGTTTTATTTTGCTTTTTCTTTCCTGAAATAAATACTATTTGGTCAGTTTCAATGTTAAAATTAAAAAAAAAAAAGGAAATAAGTCCCTTATTTTCCTGCTGAATAGGGAAGATGTCTACTACAATTATGTAATGAACCTATTGTCTATTTAAAAAGACCCTTTGCATCCAACAGTTGACTATGAGATAATTTCTAAAAATAGTGGAGTAAGAGGATAACGGACTGATTTAGCAAATGCTTTGAAAAAAAATTCCAAGTTAATTTTGGTGAGAGAAGACAGAAATAGAGATCAAAATATTCAGGCTATTTAAACATTTATGGAAAAGTCAGTGCCTTGCCTGGACAAAATTTCTAAGATTTCTGTAATGATAGCGTGTGGCCATTTATATACTATGTGATACTTTTTTCCGAGTGTTTCCCCATCCAGTATTGTGTTGGCTCCTCACAAGAGCTATGTGATATAAATAGGCTCCTCACTTCAGAGATGAAGAAGTTGAGATCCTAAGATGGCAATGACCTATCCCAGTCTGTCTTCTGGTTATTGATAGAGTATGGATTTGAATCTGGGTCCACTGACATCATTAGCCCTTTTTATCCTATACTCTGTGACTGTTTCACTTTTGCTGGATTGCTTCTGGAAGAACTGCAAGGTTTTTTCTTTGTGTATTTTGCAAAATGTTCACCAGCTCTCCCACTCCTGCCATTATAAAGACTCTCCTAATGAATTATGCATCAGCATTTGACTTAAAAAAAGAAAAATCAAAGGACTTGGATTTAAGTAGTATTCTCACACGGAAACATACTACTTCTTACATGCTTTTCTTTTCCCCTAAAATTGTTTGTGAAAGAATGATTTAAATACTAATGTGAAACCTCATAGAATGTTGCCACCTCAAGAATATGTAATTTACTGTGCTGTAGAGTTTAGTTTTGAAGAAAATTAGTTTCAGTGGCGTAAAAAGATTTTGTGTTCTTCCTCCCACCCCCACCCAGTTTCATTGACTGTCAGTAAAACCCATCTTAAGAAACAAAGTGGGTTTTTTTTTTTTTTTTTAAAGATTTTATTTATTTATTTGACAGAGAGAAATCACAAGTAGACGGAGAGGCAGGCAGAGAGAGAGAGAGGGAGGCAGGCTCCCTGCTGAGCAGAGAGCCCGATGCGGGACTCGATCCCAGGACCCTGAGATCATGACCTGAGCCGAAGGCAGCGGCTTAACCCACTGAGCCACCCAGGCGCCCAACAAAGTGGGTTTTGACAAGCAGTCCTCACTTTCTGCCTCATGTTATAATTGTCTGAATTTCACATGCTCCATCTGATGCGTCTGCAAGACGGTCTTTTTTTGTGGACGTGTTTATTCATTGCATCTTTGTAGTACCTGTTGCGGAGCCTGCACACGGTGGACACTCACCGGTGTGTGCTCAATGAATGAATTAGGATTCAGTTGGTCATCATGAATGTGAAGGAGAATGAACAAGAAATTTATAACAGTTATTAGATCTCAGGTCTTATAATTTGGTACACGAGAAGGTTTGGGGCTGAGAATCACTGGTGCAGGTAAGGTGCTCAGAAGCAGGGATTCTGCTTTGTAGGGGAGGGCTGGAGGAGTGGAGGTTTCCATTTGTTTCACCTCAAACATTCCCACTGCAGTTTTCTGCCCAGTTAGCTGTAGTTGTACAAGGCACCCTGAGAGATGGGATCTAATACAAACCAACATACAAATTAGAGTATGTCACAGAGCCTCCTAACTTTTGAAAACATGCCTAGTCTGCTCTGTGCGCTGAACAGTGTACTTATCAAAGTAACGACTTGAGTACCAGCCTTATTTTGCCACTTAGAGCTGAGAGGCCCTGGATAAGTCACTGAATTAATGTTTGAGTTCCAGTTTCCTCACCAGTCAAGTGAGGAAACAAAGACCTTCTGAATTTGTTGTAAGAGTCCATTATTCTTATAATTTATTGTAAGAATGAGTGATATTATAAAAGGAAATGTTGTCCAGTTGCCTCCTGACATAGCTCAGGTTTGACTGTAGAGCACCAAGACAGTGCAAGCCAGACTGGAAATTCAGAAATAATCATTTATTAATTTTGGACTCTGAGAAAGTGTGTTGGTGTACTTTTAGAATCTGTCATTACCTCAGGAGGACTGAAGGGAGGTTGGCTCTTTAGAGCCTCTCATCTGTCAAGCTTAAATAGGAGGAAGGCAACAATATGCTACTTGTTAGACTTCCAGGAAATAGAAATGTTGTATGGAAACTTGGAAGGAGACTGATAATCAGCTGTCTAGCTTATATTCCATCATAAATCTTCTAGCGATCAATTGGTATGACTCTCTAAGAACATATGGCTGTTACTGAGTGATGTTATTCTATCATATTTCTTGTAGATGGCAGTATCCATTTGTACTTCCCTGGGAAAAAATATTCAGTTACTTCATGACCTTTGGCAATATTCATGCTTAAACAACAAACACCTCTGTGCTCCTGGTGTGTGGGAGATGATATGTGCAAACCATAGAGCATCAGGAAATCAGGGAAGGTCAAGGTCATTGTGAGATGATCACCTCCCATTGTTGAGACCTCTAACTATTATCCACAATTTCACAGTGTTCCTCTCTGTGGTAGTAGGAGAGTGGGAAGGGGAGTTACAACCTAGATAGAGTGAGAGGCCTTTCTTGTTTAAAAAATGTTAATGAAAATTTGTGTGTTTGGTTTTTTGTTTTTTGTTTTTTGTTTTGTTTTTGTTTTAAGCCATCAGTAGAGTATATTTTTGGAGGGCATCCAGATTTGGAAGTGGGATTAGGAGAGAGTATTTTTTCAAAAGATTTTGCTAACCTGGATAATCAAAAGTAAGTTTTCTTCTCACTGCTTTTCCACCTTTTTGTTTTCTGTCAGTTTCCTAATACCTGGAGGTGTTTTCATTAAGTGTGAATTAGTTTGTACTGAATATTAATTTTCTTTTGAAGAAGTAGTTTTAGAAAATTGAAATGTTGATTTATGGCTCACTGTTTCAGGATGAGTAGTTCACAAGATTTTTATTCTTTTTTTTTTTTTTTTAAAGATTTTATTTATTTATTTGACAGACAGAGATCACAAGTAGGCAGAGAGGCAGGCTGAAGAGAGAGAGGAAGAAGCAGGCTCCCTGCCGAGCAGAGAGCCTGATGCGGGACTCGATCCCAGGATTCTGGGATCATGACCTGAGCCTAAGGCAGAGGCTTAACTCACTGAGCCACCCAGGCACCCCAAGATTTTTATTCTTCCGTGACTAATATGTCAAGAAAACTTATTCTGGGTCTCTCTGCTATTGTTAACTGGACGTCACACCCAGTGCACACACAGGTTGCGAAGAAAAGCGCCAGGAAAGCATTGATGATTGAATAGTATGCAGGAAGCATGCCGACCACACGATGATAACGGGATGGCAGTGACACTTGGGATTCTTTTTCCTAGCAAAATAACCCCTCCAAGACCCTCAACTCCCCCTTCCAAAAAACCCAACAACATTCCTTGTGTTTTTCATAGGTGCCAGGTATGGACCTAGGCACTTTGTTTACACTATTCCCCTGTAGATTTCCCAGTGATCTGGACAGGAAAGTTCTGTCGTTACCTGTATTTTACAGATAAAGTAGAGCCCCCAGATATTATGTGGTTGGCCCCGGTCACATAACTAGAAAGTGCAAAGGCCGTATTTGAGCTCAGATTATATCTTTTTAATCAGTTATACCACACTGCCTTTGAATTGCTGTGTATCCTTAGGAAAACCCCTTTTCTTTCCTGATATACAATTGGGTGACCTGTTAAATAAGGAAAGTCTGTTTTCTTTGTCTCCCTTCTAATTCTCCTCTTTTGTGTTGGCTTTCTAAACAACACTTGTCACACTTATTTTATTTTTCACTGTCAAAAGTAGAAGAAAAATAGAGGAATTAAATTGCAGTTCTGGTACGTCAAACATAGAACCAGTCTTAACCCTTTGTTACATTTTCTTCTAATCCTTTCAATTGTATGTATTGATTTATTTCTGCTGAGACAAAACTGCACTGCTTATTCATAGTCTTTTGCATTCTGCTTATTGGACCTTTGGATTTTCTGTTTTATTCTCTTATATTGGTGTGACAGAATCTTTGCAAGAGATGCCTGGCATCCCCTTCCCAAGACTGGGGATCCACAACTTTAAACAACCACAACATGTATTTTTAATTCAAGCCCTCACCCAGAACCCTGAGGAGGAGGGCAAGAAATCACTCCCTCAGGCAGCTCCAAATGGAAATCTACCAGTGGCGGAAGAGTCCAACAAATCAAAAAAGGTAAAAAAAAAAAAAAAAGGAATAAAATAAAATGAAATGACAGAATACTAAGTGATTGAACAAGTTCTAGCTGTTAAGCACTTTCATGTCTATGTTGTGGTGTGTGTGTGTGTGTGTGTGTGTGGTGTGTCCTTTTGACACTCTTGACATAGAGCTTTGAGAGCCATGATTAAGCATCTGATCTGATCTTCATCTCCTCATTAGCTGTTCTTCCTCTGGTAGTAGGTGGTCTCTAGCATGGGCAGCAACACGTTGAGTAGCTGGGAAAGCCAGGCCATCCTGGGCTCCCGTGGTCCCCAGCATCACTTCCTTCAGTGGAGTGCTTGGTTCAATGCAAGTTTTCTGGTTGTACAAATGTTTTTCGATAGACCTGAAGTCGTCTTCTCTCTCTCTCTCTCTCTTTTTTTTTTTTTTTTGGTCTTATGTACTCCCAGAGCTTTCTCTACAGCAGGAAATGTCTTACCTAGAATTGGTTTGAGATGATTGAACTTTCTTCATTTTTAGAAAAAGTTTGTTTTTATTAAAGTAATCCTTCTAATTTGAAAAGTCAAAAGTACTATAAGGCTTTTAATGAAAAACAGACCCCACTTCATTCACTCCCTGTTTCAGAGCCGTGTTTCCCCCCAGAATGGCCATTTTCATCTCTTCGAGCTTTATTTCTGAGTATCTGTGTATTGGAATAATAACAGGGCGGCCCTAAGCCCACTTATCAGTTATGTGCCCTTTGAGAAAAAATGCTGATGGGTCCGCAGCCTACAATGCTCTTTCCAAAAGACAATGTGGACTTCAGTGGAGACAGATTTTCAGGTTTCCAGTAAATGCCCGTGACTGTTGACCATTCTCTTTAACCCGTGTCCACGACAGAGAGGAACACCCTTAGCACATTGTTTTGGGTAGTTGCGTAACACATAAATTTTCTTCAGTGAAGATGCTAGTTTAAGAGCAGTGAGGTGGTTAAATGCGATCTCAGAATCGGAGGCAGAGGACTGAGAAAATAAATATCCAGGAGCCATCTGGAAAAGAGAGCTGTGCCTAGACATAGTACACTTTACATTACTGACTGCAGCTCCTCCTTTAAAATCCTAACGGGCACACTTGCGGAGTGAGACCTACTTGGAAACAGTGTAACCCACTGTTAAAATTTTCTAGGGAGGTAAAATGAAGAAGTGAGGCATAGAGATAACTCCTTTGTCTTTTCAAATATATAAGTTATTCTGATTAATGTGTTTGCACATGGAAAACTGTAGCATTGAGACGAGCTAGCCGCTTTTTCTAGTAGCTTGTGGAGAAGCAGGCATCTTCAGGAAGGTAATTATTTTAAGTGCATCTGTAGCTATGTAATGCGCACATGTGTTTGTAATTACAGTTGGCAAATTTAGAATCAAGTGCCAGATTTATCGGTGTTTATATATTCAACAAATGAAAAAATGTATTTCATATTGGTTGCTACCTTTACAAATGTGCATTGTTTCAGAGTTTGCAAAGCACACCACTTGGTCGTTGTCACCACTGAAATTTGCTGTGGAATACGCAGTACAGAAGGTTGTGTTGGGTCACCTAACAGGCTTATCGCTGAACTGAGCAAATGTTACTTCTTAGGTTGCCAACATGGGGCTCCAGAGTGTCTGGCCGTGTGGTGGTAAGACTTGGCATGGGAGTTCAGGGTTTTTTCTCCTCTTTTAAAGAAAGAAAATTATACGTTAGTGAGTACAGTAATATTTTCAGTAAGTAGAAATAACATGCTGTCAGGACATAATTTATGAGAAGTATTTAGTAGGCCATATACAAATTTTAGAACAGTGGGAATTTTTGGCTAGAAATTTATGGCTGTTTGCTCTTAACTAAACTCCAGGCATTGGAGGCATGCATTTAAATGCTTGATATGTATATTAATTTGTTTGCTTATCAATTTGTTGAAGTTTTAGGCTTTTGTATAAATAACAGGATTTTTACGGGGGGGCAGCGTCAAGAAAAATAACAAATGTAGGATTTCGTACGAGTAATGTCTTACATCAACAGTTTAGTTATGTGTGTACTGCCAATTAGATTGCTGTGTAATCAGGAACTAGTAAACCAAGTAAGTGCGTGGCTGGCAAGGTTCTATTTTCTAAGGGATGGTTTATGTAATAAATGACTAAATGGCCCAGCTTTAGTTCTTGGATCGTGCTAATGTATGCAGAAACAACATAGAGCCAATTCTTGATTAATAGGAAGTTTACCTAATTTGTAAGTCATGAGGCTTCCCCTTCGTTCTCCTTGTTCCTTGCCTGTTCCCCTTCCCATCCTCATTTTCATAACTGCTTACAAAAGGTTTGGGTGGGAGAATGATGGGGAGTTATTTGGTTGGGATTTTGGCCGATATTTTTTGGATCTTGGGAATTGTTCAAACGTCTTGCTGGTGTGAAATTTAAAAACTAGTTATATATGTATTTAAAAAAATTTATTTAGCCTTCTTTACTGAAAGCAGTTTCTAGTTGGCTCTGGCTGTATCCTACTGGTTCAGGAAATTTAAAATTCGACATCATGCTTTACTATCGATTTTTATACAGATTCTTGTCAGAGTAAATGTCTCAATGGGCTCTTTTTTTTTTTTTTTTCCTGGCTACCTTTTTCTGGAGGAACAGCTGTAACTTCCCTGCATTTTCGTTTTCATGATCTTTAAGGCTCAGTGAACAATTGAACACAGTAGTTATACACAGACAGATGAGGACTAATTTAGATTTCCAGCTGTGTGGAAGCATGGTATGGCTGTATTTCTGTAGGTCACACAATGAAGTAATTTTATAGTTCTAATTTGGAATATTCCAGCACCTCCCTAAAACACTGTTAGCTGGAGTACAGAAACTGATAAAACCTAGATTCCTCTCGGGTGCCATCTGAATAGGGTTAATTGCCCTAAGAGGACCTTTTTGGAAGGAGTTCCAAAGCATGGACACTAATATCAGCATCACTGCGAGATGTTGATGGGCTGCATTCACATAATTGTAGTAATTAAAGTCATTGACTAGTCTGTAAGAAAACTTCAGGAATTTTAAAATTGTCATTGCTTGGGGCTCAGTGGGTTAAGCCGCTGCCTTCGGCTCGGGTCATGATCTCGGGGTCCTGGGATCGAGTCCCGCGTCGGGCCCTCTGCTCGGCAGGGAGCCTGCTTCCTCCTCTCTCTCTCTCTGCCTCTCTGCCTACTTGTGATTTCTCCCTGTCAAATAAATAAATAAAATCTTTTAAAAAAAATTGTCATTGCTCCTAGACTCTTTTTTGGAAGTACTTTTCATTTGTGAAGCAGTTTCCCTATTCGTTATGCATATACAAATAAAGCAAGCTGAATAATAGAAATGATGCCATTAAGAAAGGATGAATATTAGAGAAGATCATTTATTTTAAGTCTGCTGAATTATAAGTAATGAATTCCTGGCTGGGAGGCGAGAGTAGCATATGTGTATAAGGATACCAAAAGTCATCATAGATCCTAGTGCTACATCAGTTCAGTAAACATGTATTGAATACCTACTACTACTGTGTTACCAGGTATCAAAATTCTATTAAATGTTTAGGATTCACAGATGAATAAATACACAGTGTGCATGCCAGCTCTGTCCTTGTGCAGTGTGTAGAAGGGTTAATTCAGTGATTTCAGCTTTCTTGTGTGTGTCTCTGGCAACTGCTTACAGGCAGTCAGTCCAAGTGACTGGGTTTACTCCATATTCTTTCTTCTGGTACATGACATGCCTTTGGATATACCATTCTTAGAAGGTAGAAGGAGTTTTTAGGGAGGTTTTCTCAGAGATTGTGATTTTGAGTGTCTACCAACACCAAAAAAGAAGCTGGAAGACGGCAGTTGGAGTCCAGAGAAGTAAGGGACATGGCGACATGAAGGTATTGGTCTGTCTTCTTTGTGGGGAGTACAATGCCAGAGTCCTTGTAATGTAAGCTTGTGTAGTTCTTTATAGATTAAATACAGTGAGGCTGAGCATATATGCAGGTAAATATCTCAAGTTTACAGAGTTGTGGGACAGTCTTTAAAAATGTGTGTTCCTGGGGTGCCTGGGTGGCTCAGTCGTTAAGCATCTACTTTCGGCTCAGGTCATGATCCCGGGGTCCTGGGATAAAGCCCTGCATCAGGCTCCCTGCTCGGTGGGAAGCCTGCTTCTCCTTTTCCTGCTCCTCCCGGTTGTTTTCCCTCTCTCGCTGTGTTTTTCTCTGATAGGTAAATAAATAAAATCTTAAAAAAAAATATATAGGGGTGCCTGGATGGCTCCGTGGGTTAAAGCCTCTGCTTTCCACTCAGGTCATGATCCCAGGGTTCTGGGATTGAGCCCCCGCATCAGGCTCTCTGCTCAGCAGGGAGCTTGCTTCCTCCTCTCTCTCTGCCTGCCTCTCTGCCTACTTGTGATCTCTGTCAAATAAATAAATAAAATCTTTAAAAAAAAAAAAAAAGTTTGTTCCTTCAATTGCATACCAGGATATAAAATGGCAAATTTTAGCCCACAAATATTCCCTCAAGCCCATGTCCGGCACACGCTGCTTCCTCTCCTCACTGCTATCGTACCTTAAAATTTCGGTAAAGAGCTAGTGTGTGAATTCAGGCTGGCTGCCTGTAATGAGACTGGCCTTGGGCAGGTCACACCAAGTTGAGTGGGTAAATCCTCAGCCTCATATTAAGGAGCTCACTGCCTTCGGCTCAGGGCGTGATCCTGGAGTCCCGGGATCGAGTCCCACATAGGGTTCCCAGCTCCATGGGGAGTCTGCTTCGCTCTCTGACCTTCTCCTCGCTCATGCTCTCTCTCATTGTCTCTCTCTCTCAAATAAATAAATAAAATCTTTAAAAGGAGCTCAGAAGAACAGATAATTGTCCTGCTTTGTGATATTATGATGAAGTTATGCAGGAGTTGATCTGTAAGTTTTCTTTTGCCTGTAAACAGTCACCCTGAGTCTGAGCAGGCTTGGCTGTGTTCTCTGCTGAGTATCTAACAAGGATCAAGTCTAGGCATCAACTGGGCTTTTCTCCAGAGGCTTTGGGAAAGATGTGTTTCTAGGCTCATTCAGGTTGCTGGCTGAACCCAGTTCCTTGCCGTTGTAGGTCCGAGGCTCCTGTTTTCTCACTGTCAGCTAGTGGTCACTCTGTTTCCAGAAGTCACTCACTTTCCTTCTCAGGAGGGTCCTTCCATCTTCAAAGCCAGCAGTGTTGGCTCACAACCTTTGAATCTCTCCGACATCCCTTTCTATCATCAGCTGGAAAAAACTGCCTGCTGTTGAAGGTCTCATGTGATTAGATTAGGTTTACCATATAATCACTCCTTTGCCATAATCACAGGAGTCACACCAGGGAGTGGCCATCATAGGGGTCGTCTTAGAATCCTGCCCACTATAGTTGTTACTGGAAACAGAAGTGAGGTTTAAAAATGGGTAGTTGGAGGGGGTGATCACTGAGCTGGAGGGACATAAAATACACTTGGGTTAAAGTCCCAAGTCTCCACTTACTGGATTTGTCATTACTGTCCAACCAGTATTTACTGACGGCCTGTGTTCGGAGCCAGTCAGTGCACTGCCAGAGACTGATTTCCCAGTCCTAAAATGGAGGGGACTTAACATTTACTTTGAAGGGTTCTTGTGAGAATTAGAGGTCCTATAAGTAAAGTACCTGACAAAGAGGGGTGCTCGTCCATGGCCCTATCAAGAGGAGTGTATGGGAAAGAGTCTGAGGTGAGTTGCAGGTGGGAAGGGAGTATTGACAGAGGTTAATTTACACATTCTGTCTCTCATTCAATGGGTGTTTACTGACTCCTAAATAGGAGGCTGAGATAAGGGTAAGTGAGGGAGATACTTAGCTTGAGGACAAAATTTTAGGGGTTAGGGAAGGGTAGTGCTCAAAACTCAGCAATAAGATAAATGATATGTTAGGTAATGTTTTAAAAATAAAATTAATGCAAAAAAATCCATAATAAGCCAAGTATCGGTATCAAGGCTGCACTGCTTGTGCTGAGTCATATTGTACGTGGGGTCATGTCTGAGGTAAGAGTCAATAATACTGATTCTGTCTTTATTTAAACATTATTATTTTGTATTAACTTTGATTTTTTAAAAAAGTATTGTGTTAATTTCATTATCTGGATACCTGAGTTTTAATTTTCATGCTCAAGGTGAAAGCCTTTCTTACCATACCCTAACCCTGTTCACCTGGTATAAGGCTTTTCCTTTCTCTTTTGGGACATTGGAAGTCAGCTACAGAGCATAGAAGTTAAATAAATGATACGCAAAATGTAATCAAAGTTAAACTTCGCTTTGAAGATGATTTCGACTACATTTAAATATTATTTTAGGTTAGAGTCCTGGCATTCTTCTCAGTAGTTCTTCCATTTCCTCACTTATTAAAATAGTGATCAATAATTGTCCAGATGATTAGCTTATTTAAAAAAAAATATGTCCTGTGTGTAAATTATAGAATACTTTTTTTAATTTTGGAGTTGCTTTAAACATCTTTGAGTCTCAATAAAGTCCTATTAGAGTGTTCGTGTAATAACAGATCTGTCAGTTTAGACTTTTCTGTGTAATTCCTCTCTGATTTCAGTGGCTTTGTAATCGTCGTTCTTTTCAGCTGTTGCACGCTGTTATGGGTGCTTTCCAGTAATGCAAGTGGTTAGGGCAACTGCCACATAATATCAGAGTGACATTTTATTGAAAATCTCTACTCCATTGTGTTCTCCTTCCATAGCCTTGTCAGAAAAGGCTAACATTTTCTATGATCTGGGCATTATTCCCATGATGGGTATTTAGTCCTATGATTGCTGTATTATTGCTAGCATTTTAACGTTTCTGAGAAATGCAAACCAAGATGCCACTTATTGTTGTGAATGTATTCCAAACAGTACAGTTAACCTAAGAATAGATAGTTGGAAAAGGAAAACATTGCTTCTGACTAATAGAAGATAAAATGAAGTCTTTGATTTAGTGAAGTTGCAGTTACACAGCTTTTATGATGTGTAGAAAAATTTATTAATATCCCTTTTCCCTTACGAATGAACAAATACCCATACTTATACAGTGATATACCCGTGACTTCAGATATTCTTAAACCATATAAAATATAAGCAACTAAAAATCAGTTGGAATTTATGACCATAAAATAAAATGTCCATCACGGGACATAATATTAATTAATCTGAGGGAAATCTGATACTTACATTTAAAAATTGTTCTGAGGGGTGCCTGGGTGGCTCAGTGGGTTAAGCCTCTGCCTTTGGCTCAGGTCGTGGTTTCAGGGTCCTGGGATCGAGCCCCGTGTCTGACTCTCTGCTCAGCGGGGAGCCTGTTTCCCTTCCTCTCTCTCTCTCTGCCTGCCTATCTGCCTACTTGTGATCTTTCTCACTCTGTTGAATAAATAAATAAAATCTTTTAAAAAAATTGTTCTGAATGGTTATAAGCATCAAATGACAATGCCACGAGTGATTTCCTTAATAGAATTTTGACTGGAATTGTAAAATTGTGATACTGTTTAATCTCTATCCTTTTGAGAAACTCATGTCACATTGATGTAATGGTAAATTTAAATAACAGTCAATATAATACTAATTTAGCCAGGTTTCTTCCTATATATTTTCAACTGAACCATCTTTTTTTTATTTTTATTTTTTTAAATAGCAAGAGAGATAGTTGGGGGAGGGGCAGAGGGAGAGAGAAAATCTTAAGTAGACTTCCTGCTCAGCATGGAGCCTGATGAGTATTGTGATTTCACAATCCTGAGACCATGACCTGAGCCAAAACCAAGAGTTGGATGCTTAACTGACTGAGCCACCTGGGTACCCTCAACTGAGCAGTCTTAACATGCGTTTTTTTGTTTGTGTGTTTTAATGTCAGGTGTGAAATTGACACTGGTAGGAGAATAATGTTAATAATTAAAATTGTTATGCGCAGCACTGTTTAGAAATGCATTTAAACCTATATCCAAAGCATCCACATTGTGAAACTAGACAGTTCTATTTGCTGCTTTAAAGCAACTACTCTGTAGGGAACTTTTAAAAATAGCCACATTATTAATCTATTAATTTAAAATGGCAAGCAGTTCTGTCTACCCTGGGTAAGGAGCAGGAAGTAGATACCACCGCAAGCAACATTACAGGCTTATTTCTTAGTTTTGTTGGTATCCATATGGCAAATATTCAGAAATATAAATGGAGAATGAGAAGTGAAAGATTAAAAAAGCAGGGAATTTTCCAACTACAGATTTGATTGTTTGTAAAGAAATCTGGGGCTGATTTAATTCCGTGATGCTCAAGCTTCACCAGAAACAACCTATTGTAGTAAGCCAGAAACAACCTATTGAGCTTTTTTGTGTGCTTTTAAAAGGAATTTTTTTACCTTTCTAATGTCTAAATACCAGTGCCCAATGGGAGATATTTGCCTGATGTTTTTGAAAGGATCACATTCAACAGAAAGCATCTTAGACAATGGGGTAGAATAATAAATATAGGTTGGGAGAAGGGAAGAGAGTCTGTTGGTGTGCAAAGCAAGCTTTAAATACTTTCTCAGCTTTGCCAATAGCAATTTGCTAGGAGTCATTGAGTTACTGTGGTATTTTTATTTTTGTCTTTCTTAGAAATTTCTAATAGTTCCAGGTTAAACAAACTAGTATAAATCATTTGATCTTGTATGATTAGATATTTTTCCCTTTGTCTTCATTTTACAAGTTTGTAAAGGACAAATGGCAGAAATTACTATGTTCCCTTAAAATAGCATCCCAAGGGACAAAACTGTATTATATTTAGTAAACAGATGAAAATGGCTTCATTATTCATGAAAGTACACCTTTACCAATGCAGAGTTGTTAGAGTAGATGCCATGGGGGAATTTATTTTTATCTTACTCTTTAAGCTATTTTATCAGAATTCTCTTCCTACCTTTCTATTAGTTTAGAAAAATATTTTTTTTTTGATTTTGAATAAGAAGGGTGATCTGTTGCCTTTTAAATTTTGTGATCACTTGCTGAGTGACAGACATTTTACATTCCAGATGAATGCACAGAATTGTTAATAGTTACTTGTTTTTCTTCTTAAATAGACAGAAACAACAGGTTGCATCTTGTGTTCCTTTTAGTTTTATAGTGTTTTTCAAGCTTTAATGCTCTAAGAGGAGTTTTATTTAGGAATAGGGAGCATTTTCCTCTGAGTCACTTGGGATAAATTGTATGTTGGCCTAGTAGAAAAACGCAATAGTTGAAAATGTGCTCATTCATACCAAGTGAGAATTCCAGATCATTTACCACCAAATATTTAAACATTTTGAGGCTATTAGGGGAAAGAAGAACCACTTATTGATGTTAGTTCTTTTAATGCCACCTGTAACTGTTTTGATCAGTGATGAAAAAAAATTAGTAAAATTTTTCTTCATCACTCTTCTATTCCGTTAAAAATGATACGTAGAGGGGTGCCTGGGTGGCTCAGTAGGTTAAACCTCAGCCTTCGGCTCAGGTCATGATCTCAGGGTCCTGGGATCCAGCCCCCGAATCCGGCTCTCTGCTCAGCGGGGAGCCTGCTTCTCCCCCCCCACCCCACCCCTTGCCTGCTTCTCTGCCTACTTGTTATCTCTGTCAAATAAATAAATAAAACTTGGTAAATGCTTGTCCTGTGGGTGACTATGGCAGTGATTATAAGAATCATAGTGGCCCAGTGTCTTAACAGTGCCAGATATGTGTTGAATACTAGAAGTTGAATGAGACGTATTTCTGCCATATAAGAGCTCAGATTTCCTTGCCCCTTTGTGAGTAGATGTGACCATATGATTTGGTTTTGGCCAGTGGATATAAGTACAAGAGATGTGTGTAATTTAATAGGTGTCATTTTCTTTCCTCTTTCCTGCTGGCTGGAAGATAGATATGATGGGGGGACCAAGATGGCCCCAAAGCAGATGCCACAACAAGATAGGAATCTGTCTGGGCCCTGTACTGTCAGGGTCCTGTCATTTCTGGCACAGGACTATATGTTATGCAAATGGAATGAAATCGCATCTTGTTTTTGCCACTGTTATTCTTGATTTTCTATTTATTTTTGCTGAACTTAATCTTATGCTAAGATCTAATGAGACAAATGTTATAGTCGTTGGTCAGGAAGCCAGGTAGGCTAAGTGGATTGAATATGGATGAAACGACCATCTGTTAGGAATAGCAGGGATATAATTAAGGTAGGAGTCCAGAGTTATCTATCTTTATGTGGACATGAGGTGCTAGATAGGAATTCAGGAAGAATGACTCAGAGAACCCTTTTTAAAGGAAAGTAATATTGGAAAGAGAACTACAGATGGCTTTACAAAGCCTGTTTCATGCAATGGGTATTGCTGCTGACTCTTTGGTGAGTCCTCTTCCTCAAACTATGACAGGTACTTTTCATTGTCACAGAGATAAAATAGAACATGTATGGTGAATTGCTTTGTAAACCATGTTCTGGGTAATGAGCGCATTGAACAGGTACAACTCAGAGGATGAAATCATAATGCAAATTTAAATTGTGCTTCCTGCTATCCATTTAAAATGTATTCAGAGGGGAAAATTTATCTCCTGTTTTTAATGAAAATTCTAGCAAAATACAAAATCAAATATTTTCCTAAGTCAGAGAACCTGCTAGAGTTTTTCTAAGTTCGCTGGTATTAGAAAACCTTATAATTCCTTTAAATAGCAATTATAGTCTCATTTGGGAAAGAGTTTGTTTGTTTGTTTGTTTGGTTGAGTAAAGCTATATTTTAACCAAAATATGCAGTTACATGGGATCTGTTCATTCCTCTTCCCCAGCAGCTGGGGCATCTCCAACCTCAGCATTTCTGCTGTCAGTGACTTGAGCTCTGTGCTTTGAGACCAGTTTAATAAGTTCTTTTCTGAGGACTTCCGGGGAACCTCGAATCTTTAGTCTCTGAGACAGTGGCTGGAGTTAGAAGCTTGGAGTTGGGAGCTTCCTTTCAGAGTTTGTCACATGTCGCTTTGTCAAACAAGACAAACCAGGTTTTCGAGCTTGACCCGGACTTTGCCTTTGGAGCATTTCTTTCTGGCCTTGCCACCACATTTGTTCACTAGGTCTTTGTCTTTTTTGGCCAACTTTCAGGCATCTTTCTTCTCCTTGTCATCCTTGGGTGCAAGAGTGAAGCTAGGAGAGCAGCGGCCACCCCTGTGGCCTCGCAAAGACGTCGGACAAAAAAAGAAGTGGAGAAGTTCATCTTCGTCTCTGGTAGACATTATACGAGGGCATCTGCTTTCTGGAAGGGTAGATATGATGGGCCTTCACTCATTGGACAAATATTCATTGAGCCCCTTCTGTGTAGCAGGCATAGTTCTAGGCTGGAGATTATAGTAAATAACAAGACAGAAACTCCTGCTTCCTGGAGCGTCCTTCTACTAACTACTAATTTCTTCCTGGCTAATTTTTTCTCCACTGACTAGCTGCTATCATAGACTCTTTTAAGATATAAGAACAGTATCAAGTATCCACAGGACAATTTTTGGGTTGGGGATTCACACTGGCTTTGCCCACTTTGGATGCAGCGAATACTCAAGAGCTGACTCATTTTCTTGAGTCTTGGGTGTGTCTCTGAATCTCTGAGCCCTCCCTGCTGGGATCATCTGACCACAGCCCACCCTGGACAGTTTTGTTTTTCCCTCTGTCTGACATTTTCCCCTTCAGCCCTTGCTTTTTGGGGATCTATGTCATAGTATTTCTTTACTGGGGACCCTGCCTGGTGGACTACTTCTTCTTCTTCTTTTTTTTTTTTTTTTTTTAAGATTTTATTTTTTTATTTGACAGAGATCACAAGTAGGCAGAGAGGCAGGCGGTGGGGTGGGTCGGGAGAAGCTGGCTCCCTGCTGAACAGAGAGCCCTATGCGGGACTTGATCCCAGGACTCTGGGATCATGATCTGAGCCGAAGGCAGAGGCTTAACCCACAGAGCCACCCAGGTGCCCCTTCAATGTCCTTTTAGGAAGGGAAACTGTCCATGCTTCCCAAGTGAAGTATTCTATCATGTGGCAGCAGGCCACCTGATATTTCTTAGGTTGGGAACACTAGTAAATTATGACTTCCAAAACTGGGACAATATAATAAGCTTTCAAAGTGCCCTTGAGGTTCCTTTCTGTTGAAGGGAAAGGGGTAGGACTCATTCCTGTTCTCCTCAGTCAGTGTGTTACCGGACACTTTTGTACCCACTGAATCAGCAAAGGGTCAAATACTTCTGTGCTGCTTCCTTGGAAATTTGCATTTTGGTTTACATCTTCCTGTGTATCTGATATTTGTCATCTGAGGCCTGAACTAAAAGCTCTTCTTTTAATATCCAGTTACACATACTTTTCAAATATAAAAGTTTATTTGTATTCTCTCTCAGGAGGGCTTTCTTAGGGGTAGCATTGCTGCTTTCGAATTTCAATGCTTGGCTAAATTACTTCATCTTGGCTCAGATGTACAGAGAAAATGGGAACTTTTTACTACTCTGTTAACTGATCTGGCCTTCTCTGCTTCTAGGAGAGTAGAGAAGGGACCGCTACAAAGTCAAGTAAAAGAAACAGTGTAACAGAATTAAATTTTATCTTTAGGTAAAAAAAGGGGGCTCTTGGGTTTTTCTTCCTATGTGCTCTCCTTCAAGAGGTCATGTGAGTGTATGGGGGAGAAAGTGAGACATTGGGTAGAAGGAGAGATGGGGTCTTTAGTTCTGTATGGAGCCCTTGGCATTCTCATTTCTTCCTGTGGCTGCTATTAACATGATCGGGATAAGTGATTATGGAGATGGGAGTAGTTTTGTCTTTCTAAGGAGAGAGCCTGGACGTATCTCTTTCTTTGGATCCCAGTACTCTTTCAGTATCCATGTATCCCTTAAGCATTTATATTTCCCCTCCTAGGTTGCAGAAAATGCGGGGTTCTCTGCCTCCCTTGTGGAATCCTTCATGAATCTAATATGGCCAAAGGTGGTTGTTACTGCTTCCTCCCCAACTTTTGGCTTGGATCTTCGGGGCGTGTCTCCTCATTCTTGCAGAGTGGTTGCTACCCTTGGGCAGAGTCAGGTCCATGTTCTGAGCAAGGAGAGTAGGGGAGGCAGAGCGAAGAAAGGGGCACACCTGCTAGGTCTTTACAATTGTTTTTGTTTATAGAGGCAACATGAACTTTTACAGAACTCCCATCGGCAAATTTACTTACATCTCCTTGCATCAAAAAGTGCCACATGGTGACCCTTCTCTGAAATGTGGCTGGAGCAGGGGACAAATGAAGGTTGGCGGGGACACCAACAGGACCCACAGAAGTATCAAGTGGCAGATCAGATACCTGTTTTTGCACCTGAAACCCAACCCTGAAAGTGCCCTCTACTATATATCTGAAAAAAATCATGTTTCAGGCTAATGAAACTAATAATTGAACTTTCTAGAAGGGGAAGTTCATACGTGCTTGAGGGGGTACTGGTATTCCTGATGTTCGTTGGCTTTCCTTTTGTTGTGAAAGAGAGCATACAGAAGATACTGTCTCAGATTCGGATTGAAGAAATACTCAGAATATGAATCTTGTGGTATTGCTGGAAGAAAAAAAAAAAACGAAGAATAAGGCACCAGCAAGCGTCTTGAAAGACACAACGGGGATTTATTTTGCCTTCTGTTCATGCGTGTGCCCTTTAATTTTTTCATTCTTCAGGCACAGTGGAGGCAACCCCAAATTAAAGCAGCTCATGCCGTGTAGCACGTGATGATTAAATCTTATCTGGCTGTTCTGGAGATGGACAGATAACAGTTGTTGCAGAAACCCTTTTGTGGTATGTGAAAAGACAACTGTCACAGAGAATGCTGTAACTCCCCCATGTTACAGGATAAAGTTAAATTAGATCAGCTGAGGTCCTTTGCAGGTAGTGATCCCTTTAATAGTATTTGAAATGTGTTGACTGAACAGAAATAGAGTGTCCTAAGTGAAGTTTCATTATCCATGGGAGCCAGTTGTAAATAGCACAGTGTCGTGATGTATGTTTAGTTAATTTCATGTTCTTTTGAAGCTGCTCTTCAGTAGCTTAAAATGCTTATTACCACCAAACATTGTGCATTAGCACACAAGAGCCTAGAGAAAACACCACTTACCCTTTGGTAGCGGACAAATAGATAATAGCGGAAGATAGGAATTAATTATCTTTATGCAGATGTCACATCAGCCTGCAAAAGAATGGGATTATTTATGCTTTGGAAAAAAATACCATGTTGTTTTTATGAAGATGCAGAGCAGGCAGATAGCTGCTAAGGAATAAATTACTTGAGTGGATATTAACTCAGTGGCTTATTCAGAGCATCTAGGAATACAGTACACAGTTTTTAACCTCCCTTCTCCCTTTTAAATTCAAGAAGTACTGCAAAATGCTTCAGCCTCCTGAATTAGGAACTGTGGCAGAATGATGGGTTTCTTTTGTCCTGTCCTTTACATGGGCAGTCTGTTTGCTTGTCGGCCCTTATTCAAGGCGCTGATCCTAAATTGTAATACTTATTGGGCTTGGCTATGGAGAAAGCAGTGTTTGCCTGTCTTACTGTGTTATGGAATATACTGAAAGTGTTATGGAATATATTTAAGGATTCTTAAATAGAGGTTTTTCATTTGTACTTTAAGTTTCTTCTAGTGATAAAAAGAGCTTGTGTAGCTATTAGAAAAAGGTATGGGACACTAGAGTTTTGGAATAACTAAGGACTCTACATGCATTTGTAAAATTCTTTCTCACTTGCTCCGTTATTTAGCTCTTGATTTGTATGTAGCATATTTGTGTTGAAACAACCAACATCATCAACATTTTATCCATCTGTCTAATAAAGTATTTAAAATAGTTGCTTTGAGGTAGGTACACTGAATTTCTATCTCATCTTGAGTTTCTAAGGCTCAATTGATAGTATTTGGCACCATGTGTGTTTTTGTCTAATGGGTGGTAGTTTGTTGAACAGATATTATGGGACACATCATTTTTCAGCATGTGTCATGGGGATATAAAAATGGCCACGACTTCCAGCTTTGTGAAGGGGAGAGACACACATGCGCACATGAACAGTCACCACATGTCATAGGCAGACTTCTAAAGATGGCTCCCCTAGGTTCCCCTCTCCTGGCTATTCAGTCCAACATGAATGCAAGTGTTATAGTGAAGGGATTTTGTGGATGTAATTAAAGTCCCAAATCAGTAGACCTTAAAATATGGAGACTATGTAAATGGGCCTGACTCCAAAAGTTCAGACTTTTAAAAGCAGAGTTTTCTTTGACAGTGGCTGAAGAGGAGGTCAGAGAGCTTCCAAGCCTGACAGGGACTCTCCTTACAATGCCATGGCTGGTTTGAAGATGGAAGGGGCCATGTAAGAAGGAACTTTCTAGAAGTTCCTGCTGACAACCAGCAAGATCATGGTGATTTCAATCTCAAAGTAGCAAGGAGACAGGAGTAGTCCAACAACCAGACTAAGCATGGAAGTGAATTCTTGCCTAGAACCTACAGATAAGAAGGCAGAGTAGCCATCACCTTGATTTTGGTTTTGTATGATGTTCTAAGCAGAGAACCTAGCTGAGCCCAGCTGAGTGATGCTGAACTTCTGACCTGCAGAACTGTGAGCTAATAAAGTTGTCTTGCTATAGACCTCTACATTCGGGGTAATTTATTTTGTAACAATAGGAAACGAATACACACATATAGATAAGGTGGTCATTTTTCTATGCCAAGAGATGGTAGAAACCCTTCTTCATCAATTCTAGTTTAAGGACCTGCTTTCTTCCCCCTGTCTCCCGAAAGAGTTGAATAACATTAACAGAATTTTAGATTTACCATTAATACCCTAATTGTACACATGAGAAAATAGAGGTCCAGAAGAGTTAAGCTTTTTGTCAAGGGTTCTGGCATGAGGTAGCGGCAGAACTGGGACAGGAGCCTGGATCCTTATTCAGACTTCAGTGTTGTTTCCGTGTATCTCTCAGTGGTGCGTAAGGAGCTTAAGCTTTAAATGGGAACCAAAGTGTAAAGCTAAGTCATGGCAGTTTCTCTGTGATAATGCCAAATGCCAGGAAGGAAATGAGTGGAAAAGAAAGGTACTTTCAAGAGAGCATGATTATTCTTTATCTAAAGATTCTAAAGCATGGAATACTGTGACTGGTTTGTGAACCAGTATAAGTTCACAAACGTATACTTTCAGTGGAATATTACTCCCTTCTAAGTTGACCCATGGCTGAGTTCTCACAAGGATTCTGTGGTTGTCTCCAATATTATTATAATAGGTTATTTTTTTTTTTTTAACTTCAGACGCATCTAGCCCTTTCTTTTGAGCATCCTTACTGATAGAGCTATTTGACCCCCTTTAAAAAAAAAAAAAAGCCTGGCACGTATTTTGTGCTTAAGCATACTTTGTTTTTCAAAGTGTTATTTTGTAGGTAGGTAAGTGATAAGATGAAAAGCATAGCTTCTTGTTTTATTTGAATCTGAGGAATAGGATGCCCCAGTGAATCCCACTCTTTGCTTATTTTATAGTAATTCCGTGTAGAGCCTCTGTGGTGTTGGCCTGGAGTGTGTTGGCTGTGGAGGAGGTGGAGTGTGAGCTTCTCTATTTTCGTATCTTCCTTTCCTGCCCAGAGGTCCCGTGTTACCATGGAATCACTCTCATTTCTCTTGAGTGTGACAAACTTTTTTTTTTTTTTAATTGAGATCTATATGACATACAACACTGTGTACGTTTAAGGTATGCAACATACTGCTCGGATGTATTTACAGTGCAATATCATTGCCCTTGTAGCCTTAGTCGATGCCTCCATCATGTCACATAATTATCGTTTCTTCTAACGTTGGGAACAATTAAGATCGGCCAAACTCTTTCATCTTGGACTTGGCTCAGCTTTAGAAACTATTATCCATTCATTTGTATCCACAAAGCGAGAAAACAAAATCCTGGTCTTTCCTGGTTTATATTCCAGTGAGAGAGACCGATGACGTACCGTTTTTTTTTTTTTTGGGCTTATTCAGTCTACCTGCTTGGCTTCTCACACTTGAGTCTAAAAATGTGGCTACAGCTCTACCTTGTAGCCTTGATGCTTTCTTTGTGCCGGGACTGAACTCCCGCAGTTGAGGCCTCAGCACAAAGAACACACTGTCTCTGTGCCTCTTGGTCCCAGGTGGGCTCCGTTTCTCTAGATCTCCCGCAGCCTTTCAGAGCAGGTATAAGCAGAAGCAAGTCTAGTGCCTCAGGAAATTGGATTAAGATTGTGATAACAGATCGAAGCTATTTATTTTAAAGTAGTTTTTAAAGATGGACAAGGGAATAGTTCTCACAGAAAAATGGACAGTGGGCCAATTCAGATGTGTGTGAGGGCACAAAGTACACTTCGTTTTTTTTTTTTTTTTTCCTCATCATTTTCATCATTCGTTTCATTAGCTCAAATTGTGAAGTGCCTCCTAAGTTGTCTATCACTGAGCCCTAAAAGTTAAACCCATATTTTTAAAAAATTTTTTTAAAATTTCTTTTCGCTGTACCAGATTTCATTGTTTATGCACCACACCCATGCTCCATGCAAATCCTGTCCTCCACAATACCCACCACCAGGCTCACTCAACCTCCCACTCCCCTCTCCTCCAAAACCCTCAGTTAATTCCTCAGAGTCTACAGTCTCTCATGGTTCACCTGCCCCTCTAATTTCCCCCAACTCACTTCTCTCTCCATTTCCCAGTGTCCTCCATGTTATTCCTTATGCTCCACAAATAAGTGAAACCATATGATACTTGACTCTCTCTGCTTGATTTATTTCACTCAGCACAATCTCTTCAGTCCTGTCTGTGTTGATATGAAAGTTGGGTATTCATCCTTTCTGATGGAGGCATAATACTCCATAGTGTATATGGACCACATCTTCTTTATCCATTCATCCATTGAAGGGCATCTTGGTTCTTTGCTCAGTTTGGCTACCAGGCCTTTGCTGCTATGAACATTGGGGTACAGCTGGCCCTTCTTTTCACTACATCTGTATCTTTGGGGTAAATACGCAGTAGTACAATTGCAGGGTCATAGGGAAACTCTATTTTTAATCTCTTAAGGAATCCCCACACTGTTTTCCAAAGTTTAAACCCATATTTTAAACAAAGAATGACTGATGTTAGGTACTTCGTGTAATGCTGACCAATCAGGCAGGCAAATGTTGGAAACCAGCATGTATGGTTGACATGAAGGAGCCAGACGGACCTTGACATATGTTTTTGAGTGGTGACTGGAAACAACATTGGGTTCACCATTTCTTTCTTTCTTGTTTTTTCTGCCCCTAGGTTTATTTGTTTATTTGAGAGAGAACACGCGTGCATGCATACGTGAGTGGGGGGAAGGGCAGTGGGAAAGAATCTGAAGCAGGGTCTCCACTGTGGGGCTGGGGATTACACGTCACAACCCTGAGATTATGACCTGACTGGAAATGAAGAGTCAAGACTTAACTGACTGAGCCATCCAGGCCCCCCAGGGTTTATCATTTCTTAAAGGAGTTTAAAAATCTTGGCATTCTTCATTCTCCCCACCTACCACTGCCAGTGAATAGAGATTGTATCAGAGATAATCATAAAGTTAATTATTTTGTAGTAAGAGCTGATATATAGAGTTTTTTTTTTTAACCTAAGGCTAAGTGCTTGATATGAATTAGCCCATTTATTTCACCCAACAGTCCTGTGAGATAATTATAGCTAGCATCAGTCCTGTGAAATAATAACTATTATCAATCCCATGTCTTCAAGTGCATCCTTGTTTCTGACACCTCACAAAGGGCTTCATAAGTATTTTTTTCTAGTTCTCTAGCACCACCTTCTAAGGTATTATCCTACCAGCATGTAACCTCTACGAGGGCAGTGACTTTGTTTATTTGTTTTCTTCTTCTGGGTTAAATCCTGGGTTATAGCACCAGGCACCACCATGGTACATGTACGCTTAGTAAATAAGTAGATAATGAATGAACAAATTCCAAATTCTTCAATGAGGAGACTGTTAAAAAGAAGTTAAATAACTTCTTCAAGGTCAAGTGGTGAAGCTGGAATTTACACCAAGGTAAGTGTGACTTAAGAGCCTGTGATTTCTCTTTTTTTTTAATTAAAAAAATTTTAAGTTTTTATTTAAAATCAGTTAACATACTGTAGAATATTAGTTTCAGGTGTAGAATTTAGTGATTCATCACTTACTTAACAATACCCGGTGCTCATCATAATGAGTACCCTCCTTCACACCCATCACCCGTTTAACCCATTCCCCTGCCTGCCTCCCCTCTGGCGACCATCATTTCACGGTTTGCCTCTTTTTTCTCCCACTATGTATATTTGTTTTGTTTTTTAAATTACACATATAAGTGAAATCATATGGTATTTGCCTTCCTCTGACTTGCTTTGCTTAGCATATTACTCTCTAGCTCCATCCATGTCACTGCAAATGACAAGATATCATTCTTTTTGATGGTTGAGTGATATTCTGTTATATGTTTGTATATATAAGATATATACACACATACATATATATACATACACCTATACACACATACATATAGTTATTCTTTTTGATGGTTGAGTAATATTCCATCACACACACACACACACACACACACATTTTTTTTATATATATACATATACATATATATACATATCTTCTTTAGTCATTCATTAGTCGATAGACATTTGGGCTCCTTCTGTAATTTGGCTATTGTTGATAATGTTGCTGTAAGCATCAGTGTATATGTATCCCTTGAAATGAGTATTTTTGCACCCTTTGGGTAAATACCTACTAGTGCAATTGGTGTGTCATAGGGTAGTGCTATTTTTTTTAAACAAATATTTTATTTATTTATTTGACAGAGATCCCAAGTAGGCAGAGAGGCAGGCAGAGAGAGAGAGGAGGAAGTAGGCTCCCTGTGGAGAAGAGAGTCTGATGGGGGGCTGGATCCCAGGACTCTGGGATCATAACCTGAGCTGAAGGCAAAGGCTTTAACCCACTGAGCCACCCAGGTACCCCAGGGTAGTGCTATTTTTAACTTTTTGAGGAACCTCCATACTTTTTCCAAGGTGGCTGCACCAGTTTGCATTCCCAGCAACAGTGTAAGCGGGTTCCCCTTTGCATCCTTGCCAACACCTATTGTTTCCCGTGTTGTTAATTTTAGCCATTCTGACTGGTGTGAGGTGATACCTCATTGTAGTTTTGATTTGTATTTCCTTGATGATGAATGATGTTGAGCATCTTTTCATGTGTCTGTTAGCTAGAGCCTGTAATTTATACCTATGAGCTATAAGAATTATGCTTTTTGTTAACAAATTTCTGCAGTAATGTTAAATTTAGAGGCTGAGTGATGTATAATTCTAGGTTTCTGAAATAGTTTCTTTTGGAAACTGTTCAAAAAGTTATTTTGAACTGTTGTAAATCATTTCTTAGTGGAAAAGCTATAGGTTAGAATGGCTAATCTTGAGGAAATCATACAATGTGAGTATTGCTTATTTATGGGAAAATATGAATGTACATGCATATATATATGAATATATATGAATATATTCATATACATGAAAATATGTGGGTGCGGATGAATACATTAAATTCTATGACACATTCAATAACATTTTTAATCCTTTTAAAGAAGGAAAAGTTGGAAGTATGGTTTTAGCAAATTTGCCAGTGTTTACTATTTTATAAAGTATAATACATAATTAAAGGATGGATTTCCATAATTTATTGATACTAGCTTCTGCTATTACTATTTTGCAATGCTTTTCTCTTTTCCCTTTTACAAAGAATACCTGGGGTTACCTGGGTGGGTCAGTTGTTAAGGGTCTTTGGCTCAGGTCATGATCCCAGGATCCTGGGACTGAGCCCTGCTTCTGGCTCCCTCCTCAGCGGGAAGCCCGCTTCTCCCTCTCCCACTCCGCCTGCTTGTGTTCCCTCTCTCGCTGTGTCTCTCTGTCAAATAAATAAATAAATAAATAAGTCATTCAACAAAGAGTATCTGGAATTATGAACATGTATTTTGTATGGAGTCAGACTGTGGTTTTGATCCTTACATATTTAGGGTATTTCCAGGAAATTGTGTTTAAAAGGGTGAATAGAATTCCAAGGTATTGCAAAAAGGATTGCACCAATTTCTACTGTCTCCAGAATGTTTTGAATATGTGCTTTATTCCAACCAATATTATTGGCTATTAGTTTTCAAAATTACTGTAATTTTTATAGGAGAAAAAGGGCATTCCATTTTAATTTGCAGTCTTTTTTTTTTTTATAAAGGTGAACATTTTTACAGAAGAATATTAATTAGATACACTCCGCCATAGACTATCCATTTCTTCATTTATTGGCAGGGGTTTTTTTGTGTGTGTTCTCTGTAGTTGGTTATAAGAATCTCGTGGCTAAGATTATCCTGAGTTACTAATATGCAAGCTGTTTATATTATGCTGAGCACAAAATTGGGAGCAGCTAGCCACTCTTTTGCTATATTGGCTTAAAGAATTCATAAAAACCAACCACGACATCCCACAAATTTATTTTAAATTAGGACTCTATGACTCCGTAATCTCAGCATATACCTTAGTAGAAATTAGACAACATCTGGGATTAGAACTTGAAGAAAATAGAGATTATAATACAGTTTTGCTTGAAATAGTAGCAATGAACTTTGTGAATAATAACCTAAGACTTTGGGGGGTTTGTATTAGTAATACGTTGTGACACGTCTCCTCTGTCTTTTCTTTATTCCTACTCATAGCCGTGCTGTGAGGAGGCGTAATGGCTTTGAAATCTCCCACATCAGGTGTTACTGTCCTGCTGTCATTAGGCACCAGGCTCCAGTCACCTACATCAATTGTGTTTGCTGTTCTTGAGGGCTGCCACACTGAGAGTTTCTCTCTTTGGGTCTTTTCATCATCTTTTTGAATGAGCACTGCTCTCTTAAGTCAACAGGATAGAGGCCTACACCTTGTTGACCTCCTGGCTTTTCATTTCCTTTAAAGAAGCAATCAGGCGATACCAGATAGAGAGTTGGTCCTGTCAGCTGCTTATCTTGTCTACTCTTCACTCTTGCCCTCCTACACTTGGGAGCCAAGTAACTCTCTGTAGATCAACTGTGTAAAGTTGAGTTTAAAAAAAAAGTACAAAGAGGAAATCATTTGTTGTTGCTGTCTTTTTTTTTTTTTTTTTTAGATTTATTTATTTATCTGAAGGAAAGAACATGAGAGAGAGAGAAAGTACGAGAGGAGGCAGGTTCTGAGGGAGAGGAAGTCTTAAGCAGACTCTGTGTTGAGCGCAGGGCCCCACGAGGGGCTCGATCTCAGAACCCCGAGATCATGACCTGAGCCGAAACCGAGTCCATTGGTTACCTGACTTTGCCAACCAGGCTGCCCATTGCTACAGTCTTAATACTGTGATGCCAGTTTGCTCACTGAAAACAAAACAGCTTTTTAAAAACAACAACAACAACAACAAAGGAAGAAGTTTTTGTAAAAACAAGAAGATTGACCCCATGTAAACATCCTTTCAGTGATTTCTTGTATGTGGCTTTACGGTGTGGAGGGCTTGAAGTTTAAAAGTAAATGCAGTGTTTTTATAAATAAGGGTTTATAACTATTTTTTTCATATTGACCAGTGTTTTCTGTATTGTGTGGCTTAATCATGTTGACTGGAAAGATCTGACTAGCAAAATAGTTATTCATTTCTGTTTGTTGAATCGAGACAGATCTATTAAAAAAAAGAAAACTACAAAAGCGTGTTTCTTTCAAAGAAGGTAGGAAAACTTTACACATGACTTCTGAAAATTTAGGTCTCTCTTGTGAAATAGCCGAAGGCATACTAAATTCTCTGGGAGACCCAATTGATTAATGTGAAAAGCTGTTTAAATTTTCAAAGATCTTCTAAAATGCATTTCTGGTTTTTTGATGCAAAAGTTAATTGATTTCAAATGTCAGCCCATGTCTTGTGGTGATGAAAGTGGTTGGCCCTCCTAGGGAATACAGGTAAAAAATAAATTGTACTCTGTTAATTAGAAAAGCTCAATGGAGTTAGAGCCGTCATTGAGCAGATTCTCTAGAGTCTGAGTAGGTCATATTTTGCCACATATTGGGACATTCTGGGGTCCTAGTTACCACCATGAAGGGACAAGTGGGGATGTCACCAGAATCAGGAGACAGAGATTTATGCCTGGGAATCCATCTGTTTTTCTAGAAGGTATCCCAAAGGAATGGCATTTGCTCTTTTATTATTCTGCCTTTTGTTTATCAGAAATGAATTGAGAGAAGATGGAGAAGTTAAGGCATTTCTTAGACAATAATAATCAAGAGTAACTGAGTTGTTTTAAATGTGCTCTGTTCTAAGTGCCTTCTAGAAACAAATATTCCGTCATTGATTTTTCTCACTAGTAGTTTAATTCACTGTGTTAAGAAAACAGCAAAAGAACTCACTTGGGGTGCTAGGCTTAAAAATTTTATTATAAGAAGTAGATAGTTTTACTTAAAATAATAGGCTCTGCTAATTTATTGATGGAACAAAACTTTGCAAATTAAATGTTTAGATTATACTTATTTATTTATTTATTTAATTTATTTTTTTTGATTGGGGGCGAGAGGCAGAGAGAGACTCTTAAGCAGACTCCACACCCAGTGGGGAGCCCAATGCAGGGCTTGATCTCACCACCCTGAGAGCATGACCTAAGCCAAAATCAAAGTCAGACACTTAACTGACTGAGCCACCCAGGCGCCCCTAGATTATTCTTTTTGAAAAGTACCACAGGTGAGTCAGTTCATGCAATAGTGTATCATTTTGGAATGTGAAAAAGCAATCATGAATTTACATGGCCTGGAAATTGGGTTTTCTCATATTTGATATCAAAGTCCAGGACAGTTGCTTTCATGTCCCTGTCAACAGGTATGTTTGAGAATATGTTAAATAAGCTACAGAAAGCATTTGCAACAAAGGTGTTGTGTGAGGCATAATTATCTTCCAAGTACTCTCCGTGAGCAGCTTTCACAAGTGAAAGTTTCCTCAAAATGGAGTTCACAGTCTAAGTTCATCGGCATACTATTGTACTCAGAATGCCTGCCAGCATTCCAACTGGCAGTCGGTTTGAGTGAGAAGTTCTTCAGATTCCTTGGTGTTGTAGGCACCTTATTACAGAAGAGGAACTGGACAGGTGAGCTGAAACCAAACGGAAGTGTGTTTTTCCTTTGTTATTTTAAGGTATTGAGAGGTAGTTGATTGTGGTTATCTTGTTGCTTGTGCTTCTCCGGCATCAGTTCCCTTTCTCTTATCCTTACAGTATCTGGAATGTCATTTGGGAGAACCTTTCTCCCATATTCTCAGTCTGTGTAGTTTGGGACGGGTGCTGTAACGGATGAGGGACGCATTCCTGCCCACCCAGTAGATGGTTAAGTAACTAATATTGGTCAAATGAGACCAATTGTTACATTTTTGTTGTTGTTGTTGGAATTATTGGAAAGGAATTTAACATTGAAATGCATCCTGTCCCCATACCCCACCCCCCCAATCCCTCACCCTCCTTACCCCTCAGCCAGCATTTCTTAGCTACTAGTAAGCAAGAGAGCCTGCTCATGGTGGCAGCGCTCATCATTGCTAAGACAGAGGCCAGGCGTAGGCTAGAAATGCAGAATCCTGACATCTAGTCCGTATACACCATCAGTTGTATGAGGCAGTGCATTCTTCTTCTTTTTGTAAACCAGTTTGAGTTGGTTTCTGTCCTTTGTGACTTTAATGGACCCGACTGACTACTCTTAATGCTTTAAAATTGGATCCACCTTCATCCTCAAAGCTAACTTTAGTGTATGTAATATTGTATGTACCATTGCTTTCTTTGGTCAGTTTAATTTAAAAATAATAATAATTTTTTTTTTTCCAGTTAAAAAGTAAATACTAGGGGAAGCTGGGTGGCTCAGTGGGTTAGGCCTCTGCCTTCGGCTCAGGTCATGATCTCAGGGTCCTGGGATGGAGCCCCGCATCAGGCTCTCTGTGCTCATCAGGGAGCCTGCTTCCCCCTTCTCTCTCTGCCTGCTTCTCTGCCTACCTGTGATCTCTCTTTCTGTCATATAAATAAGTAAAAATCTTAAAAAAAAAAAAATAAAAAGTAAATACTAAATGTGAAGTGGTACAATAGAGAAGACAGACCTCTATTACAAAACTTTCTCATCTGTGCTCACTAGTGAGGTTAGGCAGCCCTTGTCTAGTAGGAGTAAAAGTTACAGTAGCTTATAAAATGAGTTGAGGGAGCATGCATTGTACACTTTATCTGTCTTAGAATTTTTTTCCATTTAAATGAAAATTTTTTTTAATTTTATTTTTTCAGTATTCCAAGTTTCATTGTTTATGCACCACAGCCAGGGCTCCATGCAGTATGTGCCCTCCACAGTACCCACCACCAGGCTCACCCCCCCACCCCCCGCCTGCCAATAACCCTTAGTTTGTTTCTCAGAGTCCACAGTCTCTCACATGAAAAAATGTTCATCATCATTAGCCATCAGGGAGATTATGTCTTACAATTTTATGTGTCAGTTATACCCAAGTGGAACTGAAATTAAAAAAACAGAAAAAAGGAGTTGAGAGAGCATTTCCTTTTTCTATTGTGTGAAAGAATTTGTGTACGATTAGAGTTATGTGTTCTTTGAATGTATGGTGACATTATCTGTAAAACTATCTAGTCGTAGGCTATTATTTCCTTGTATTTTCTTTGGGTTTGGTTTTTTTTCTCACTTTTTAGGTTGGATGCTTAGGATATTCTCTTTATTAATAAAAGCATGTATGGTCAGAAAAAAAAAATCAGTAACCCTAACCCCCAATACCACTCCCACATATATTTTCCTGAGTAGGAATGTCAGGACTTTGAAGAAATCAGAAGTACTTCCAAGGACAGGTAAGTCCTTGCTTAGCAGAGTAGCCAGTTACTAGAGTCTGTGTCAGGGAGCGGAGGGGAAAGCGGGCATTTTCTTTAGGAAAGAGGAGGCGGGGCGTGCTTGGGAGTGATCTTCCTGCCAGTAAAGCTGCGTGAGGAGTTCACCTCACTGATGTGGCTTTGCGGCTTTGGCAGGTATTACTGCTTCCAGATTTGGTCACAGCATGGGGCAAAGGAATATACAGACCTCCTTCCTGCCTTGGGATAATTAGCGTCAGCATAGTATCCTGAGCAGTGATAGGATATAAACAAAGTAAGCAGATAGAGAATCGGGAGAGATTTGGCTTTGGGGAGTTATTTAACAGTAATCACCAGCTCTGTTGAATGTGGAGGCATTTGTGGATTTTGACAGCATTTTCCTTAGACTCGGCAGCCTTTCCTTTCCTTTTTTTTTTTTTTTTTTTTCAATTTTATAGGAGTCTACCACACAGTGGAAGTGATGGCCCTGCTGGTTGTGTACACAGATGGGCGACTGCCAGTCCAAGTATCCCACTGCTCCAGGAGCGGTCCCCCAAATGGCTCTCCCTGAGCCCTTTGCCTCCAGGGCCTTTTTCTTTCTGTGAAGAAAATTCGAATCAGTGTGCTAGTGGTGATTATAAAAATACTGCAATTTTAAAAGTACTTCAGGCCTCTTGTCTTTTGTAGTCTGGTTTCTTTTCCTAAAACAAAACCCTGGTTTCCAGGATACAAAGAAAATACGTGACAAACCCCAAATATTCTCACTTCGGGTCTGGCTTACATGTGTAGGTAGCCTTAACTTTGTTTAACGTGGATCTGTTCCTGTAAAGCTGAAAATGAGTGACTCCTATTTTCAACATAGTTGGAAGTGTTTGCAGTTTAAATAATCCACTGGGACTCTATTAGGAAGCAGACGAGAGCCTCCTCCAGTGATCTTTGGGACATGCTTATTAGCGAAGTATTCCTGTATTATTTGTCATGATGTGCTTTGTTCATTTGGTTCTAAGTGGAAATAAATACCGTCTCATTTGTGTAATTGCTTTCTCTTGCAATTTGCTCAGGAACAAAGTCTCTTTAAAATATTAACATATGATTAAATGAACTTGAATGTTTACAGAGTTTTCCATATAAACGGCCTTACCTTCTTTATAGCAACCTTGAGGGTCCAGCAGTTCATTGCTGTTCTTCTCATCGGTCCGTTCATTGAAAAGCAGTTGGAGACTCTATACAGGTTAGGAAAATGTACTTAATGTTTAAGTGCAGTGCTTATTCTCACAATTCCTTCAGTTACAAGGTTACTCTAAAAAACACAAGGATATTTGTTAATGATTTGTCAATCCACTCTTTGACATCAGGTAGGTAAGTTTTTCTCTGTCTTTGGGAACATCTCAAGATCACATGCAAATGCAATCCAAAAGGCACAGTCTTGCAAAGTGTGCGGGATTCCATGAAGTGAGTGCAAGTGGCTCGGTAGATCTGAGTTAGCACATAAACCTGTGGACAAATGGGGTATGACAGGATTGGATCAGGCAATTATCACCATGATAATGACAAAAAGGCCCTTCACAAGCATATGATTGAAATATCAAAGGATTAGGTGAGACTCTTAGGAAGATCAAACTTTTTGACTATGTTGGCAGAAATAGTGTTTGTTTGAAGATTTTACTGCAGTGTGAAGGCTTGGATGATGTCGTTATCACTTATCACTTTAATAATACAAATTTTACATTATTTTATACTTACAAAAGAATATGGGTAAAATATAATTATGTAAGTACTTCTCCCAAATTCCATATTTCTGCTATTACCAAGAAAAAGCCATGCAGAATTTTGTGTTTATTATTCTCTTTTTTTTTTTTGAAAGTAATTTTACCATGTATTTATTTACATTTGTTTGGTTTTGAACTTTGTTGACCTCTAGAAAGGCTTTTGTCATTTCCTTTTAAGAAACCACTTTGTTGGGCGCCTGGGTGGCTCAGTGGGTTAAGCCGCTGACTTTGGCTCAGGTCATGATCTCAGGGTCCTGGGATCGAGTCCCGCATCGGGCTCTCTGCTCATCGGGGAGCCTGCTTCTCTCTCTCTCTCTGCCTGCCTCTCTGTCTACTTGTGATCTCTGTCTGTCAAATAAACAAAAATAAAAATCTTAAAAAAAAAAAAAAAAAGAAACCACTTTGTTGACCTCTAGAAAGTCTTTTGTCATTTCCTTTTAAGAAACCAATATAATGTTTTAAAACTCATTCTTGTGATATGTAGCTCTATTTTAATATTTACACTGCTTTATACTATTCTATAACATTACTGACATTACCAAGATTTGATGTGGATCCATAGGAATTCTTACATATAAGATCCATAGGCGATCTTATATATAGGAGTGTAGCTTGAAATAAAACTTTGAAAAAGAATTTGGCATTAACTTATGTAGCTGTTTATACAGTTTCCTCTCTAGGCATAGATCCTAAATCTAGAATGATAGATTTGAATTATTAATTTTATGAAATTATCTATGACAGAGTCCATTTTATAAGTGTAGTATGGAAGGTTGGATGTGTGAAAGTAAAGCTATGGAGTAATTATTTTCCATTCAAACAGCAGTTTAAACTCAAAGCATATGGGGCGCATGGGTGGCTCAGTGGGTTAAAGCCTCTGCCTTTGCCTCAGGTCATGATCCCAGGGTCCTGGGATGGAGCTGCATCCTGCTCTCTGCTCAGCAGGGAGCCTGCTTCCCTTCCTCTCTCTCTGCCTGCCTCTCTTCCTACTTGTGATCTCTGTCTGTCAAATAAATAAACAAAATCTAAAAAAAAAAAAATAAGTAAATTCAAAGCATATTATTCTTTATAATAAGAAAAGATTGGAACAATAATAAAAACCCTGAAGATACCATAAAGTGATTTTGGTTACTTTAGTATTATTTGGTATGTGGCTGGTAGAGCTTCCCATTTCTTAAATATTTAACATGAACTTGAAAATCACTATGTATGATGTCTAGGAGGCACTGCGGCCATAAGCAAGAATCCTGGATTGAGTGTCAAGAACTGGGATCTGTACAATACTACTCCATCCCCTGATGGTCTTAATCTGGTCTTAACCTTGAAACATCAGTTTCATCACTGGTAAAACAGAGCTGATGATGTTAGTCTTGCTTCCATAGTGGTATGTCAATTAAGTGAAATAGAAAATGGGAACATTCTTTCCAATTGTAAAATGCTGTATAAGCTGAGTGTTTACTATTATTATTATTATCATCATATCATTATTGTTGTTTGGAAGAACCCTACTTAGTAGGCAAATCCAGATTGCATCTTTTTTTTTTAAGATTTTATTTATTGAAAGAGAGAGAGAGAGAATTTATTTATTTATTATTTATAGAATATTTGTTGAGAGAGCGAGAAAGAGTAAGAGAGAGAATGAGAGGGGAGAAGGTCAGAGGGAGAAGCAGACTCCACATGGAGCTGGGAGCCTGAGGTGGGACTCAATCCTGGGACTCTGGGATTATGACCTGAGCCGAAGGCAGCCGCTTAACCAACTGAGGGCCCAGGCGGCCCCCCAGATTGCATCTTTTAAACATTTTTTCAAGAGAATATGTCTCAGTACCCTGGTGCATATTAAAACAGCCTTTTAAAAAGAATGCCTTGAGCCCTGCTGAATATCTAAACTTGTTTTTATTTTCTTACATAAAATAACCAAGAGCTGTTCTAAGAATTTAAAGTAACTTTTCCTTTTTCAAATGGCTTGACTAAAATTTATCTTAGAAGAGAGATAAGATTCTAATTGTAAATTTTGAATACTTCCTTTGTTCTTTATGGAAGAATTCCCAAGAATGATACAAAAGCACTTTTATGTGAGGAGGATAAAATGTAACATTGAGGTCTTGATCCCATATGTGGGTAGCTATCTGATGTGATTACGATGTAAGCACCAAGTTCTAGCTTGAGTCCTGACAAAATTCTAATACTTGATTGATACATTATAAACTTTGTTAATAATGATTTGAAAACTTTCCTTTGTGAAAGGCTGGAAATGTAAAAAGTTAAAAAAAAAAAAGTAATGTACAGTTTCTCCAAGCTCTGGTAACATATAGAAGCTGCGCCCTTTTTTGGATGACAGCCCAAAAACTAGTTTGTAAACTGTCAATAATTTATAAATATCAACTCAAGTTAATGCATAGATGAATTAATGCCCATAGATTAGAAATCTGGGAGTTAATATATAAAGTGATTTGGATAAATGTGATTGTATTTTAAATTTTTGAAATTCTAAGCTAAATGCAAACAGAATTATCTGAAAAGATTTTGGGTTACCTCAGTAACCTCAGTTTTAGAGAAGTGTATCTAAAATAACTTTTTGATGAATAGCGATGCCATTGGGTTATTTCCTATATTTTTTTCCTTTCCTCACTTTAATTTCTTCATTATTCAAGTCACACTATTATTTTGTCCCAAGTCAGGACTCAGAATTAGGAAAGACAAAACTAACCAAGTAAATTTGGGAAGTGACTACTTTATATGAAGAAAATAGCTGGGTTGCTTTCTAAATTCTTATTTAAAAATGTGTAGTCAGCATTCCTGAGGGACTCTCATTTAGTTGAATCTCTCCCAAGATATTTGTGGCATCTTCTTAGCAAGATTTCTGATAGTTATTTGGCCATACCTTTCTATTTACAACTCGTGTAAAAGAACAACACAATAACAACAACAACCCCAAAAACCAAAAACACCAAACCAAAGTCAAATGTACACATATTCCCAGATGTTTATTTGATGACTCTATTTTCTTAGCTTTAGGGGAGAATATTAACTCATCTACTAAAACTGTTCCTTACTAGGTATTAGGTTGTCCTGTGGCTCAGGCTTCTTGGGGAGTCTTTAGTGGGAAATTGAGAGTTAGAAGTAAAACATTCACCTATAGAAAGGGACCTCTTGGCTTGAGGATGCAATAAACAGTAAGGAGCAAGGGTTTTGTCTCGAGCAGATGACTTCAGTGTTTATCCTTCCCACTCAGCAGCACTGGGATCTTAACCAGGTTTGTTAACTTCTCTGAGTTTCCGTTGAAAATATGAGTATATTTTTCATTGTACTGATGTGAAAGGGGATACTGATACAATGTGCTTCCCTCTCTGCCCGACATGGCATGTTGCTTGGTAATGGTAAATGGTTTGTTGCTCCAATGAGGGGAAGCCTGATCAGATCGAAGCAGTTGCAGGGTGGCCAGGATTGGGAGGAGTACAGTGTTGCTTGAAATGGAGATGGCTCAGCAGTAAGACACATGCCATCCAAGCTGTGGCCTCCGAGATTCTGGTAACTGTTAGCTTGAATTCCTGTTCTACATATGGCAGAGTTCCCTGTGACCTTCCTGTCTTTAGGGATTCATAGAAAACTCACATTTCCCCCGGCACTGCCAACTCTAATTTTTGCTCTTGCTGAGTTCTGGATGGGTCTCTTTTACACAGTGTGTCTGCTTGTGACGTCTGTTTTCCCCTCCCTGGGACCCTGCTAGGCTAAAAATGACCTCATCATTTACCAGAGCACCACTGATGCTAGCACTGGATATCTGGATGTTGATGAGGGTTTTATGTAAGCCAGGGGTTTGCGATACAATATAGCAACAACTTAGAGTGGATCCTTAGAAACCTCAGCCTTAAAAATACCCTCCATTATTATTGCTCTGGGGAATGTTCATCAGTTTTTTTCTTTCTCTCTCTACTCTGGTTCCAGCCCTCTGCCACATCACTGGGCATCTTCTCTCTCATGTTTACCTCCCTGGGGCCCATTCTCTCAAATGCTTCTGCAGTTCTCCAGAGCTGTTAAAGCATTTTGTCCTGGAGCATTGTGGGCCTTACTCCATACCTAACCCCAGCCTCTTCCTGAGAGGAATGCTCTGGTCACTTAACCTCTTTCCCCCTTCCCTGTCAGTCAAGGCCTTATTTCCTTTGATAAGTCTTGGGAGATTGAGTATAAGGATGAAGAAGAGGGAATCACAACGAGTCCAGGGTTTCTAGAGTAGGAAATGGACATGGCATAATTGGTGAAGGAAATGGACATGGTGATATAGGGAACATTATCTGAACATTCGGGAACTCTTTGCCATGTTTGGCACATCAGGCGAGTTGTAGAAGAAACATCTTTATAAGAACTAAGCTAACAGATGCAACTGTGGAAGGGAAGAAAGCCGGAAAACCCGTTCCCTGTTAATTGTGGTTCCTCTGAGGAGGAGGAAATGAAGTACAGGAACTAAGTTGAAACAACATAGCCTGTGATCAGTCACCGCGCAGTTGTTTGTCTGTTCTTCCGGGCTTAGGGAAGGATCATCACAGGGGGAGGCACTGAATCAACACCATCTTCTTTCTAAAGGACATTTAGTTGATGAAAAACAGGAAATTGTTTGAGACACAGTAACTTAGTTCATTGGGATTCTTCCCAGGAATGGGAGAGTGCAGACATAGATAAGGGTACGCATTTCTTAGGATGTTCCAGAAAGCCTACGGTGGAGAATGTGCAGCCCAAAGGCGGAAGGAGGGGACCAGCTCAAATGTGAAGCATATTCAGCCTTGTGATGTTGGAAATAGGTAGAAGGTTGGAACGTTTTCAACATCAGCATTGAAAGCCCAGACACAGAGAAACTTCTAAGGCTTTATGATCCAAAGCGTCAGGAGGCTTTGAACTCTAAGCTGTCACAGAATTCTGGGCCAGCAGAGCCTGGGCCAGGACCTGAAGCTGGCTTGCCTTGGCTGATGCTACTGTATGCGTCCTAAGGAGGTCCCATCCCAAAGAATCCTTGTGTAGTGGCAGCTAAGGGATGTGCAGGCACACTGAGGTCTTGAATATTTGTGTTTTCAATTAAAAATCTTGCTGATGATCTACTCCTTTTTTCTTAATGCTTCTTTTTCATAAACAGTTTCCTTCGTCCTTTTCTCTCATTCTTTTTGTTTTTTTGACAAATACTTCTTGCACCCTGGTTAACTGATCAGGATGACAAGATGGTGAGTATGAGGACAGAGCACCTATTTGAGGGAGCTAATATTCTTTCTGGGGGGGAGGGAAGCTAAAAATACCTGACATCATAACTGGCACAGACTAAATCTTAAATCACATTTATTGAATGCATGATTAAATACTGTGACACAGATAGGTGTTAGGAGTATGGCAAAGTGTGGCCTTTCAACAAAGTGTCCTTGAGTGTGTACATCCCTTGAAGAAACTCTTTTCACTGATGTTTCCCTGGGGTTTTGTGAGAGAGCAGAGGTAAATACATGTTTTCACTTGGCTATCTTTGACAGCCTCCATTAAAAAAAAATGTAGTTATTAATTTGTTTTCTGCCTTCACATATTGGTGGAAAGAATTACATTCATAATTATCCTGTAACTAAATGAATATTGCACCTGAGAATAAAACCAACATAGGTTCAGGGTGATATATTTAATATACTGCTAGAGTCTATTTGCCAGTACTTTATTTTTGTACTTGTTTCACCATTGGACTGTGGTTTTCTTTTTTTAAGCTGTATTTGTCAGGATTATGCTAGTATCATAAAATCATTTGGGGAGCTTTTATGTTCTCTGAAACATTTTATATGACATAAGTATCTGTCCCTTGGGTTTGTATGACTTTATCTGTGTAACAATACTGGCCTGGATCTCTTACAAGGTATTTCACTGACAACTTTTTATTGCTTTATGGCTATTGATCTGTTCAGTTTAATTTTTTTTTTTTTAATCAGTTTCTTTTTTTCCTGGAAAGTAAATTACATCTCTGTGTCTTTAAAATTTATTAGGACAAAGGGGTGCCTAGTGTTTTCATATAACTTGAAAAATTTTGGCATGTTTTTGTGTCTCCTCCTTATTGAGTTCTTTTATCTGTCTGCCTGTTTGTCTTTAATAGACTTTAGCTGAGTATGAGACAGTTTTTCAAATTCTCAAAATGTCCTCAGACCACAGGTGTCTGAACCACTGGGGTACTAGTTTAGAGCTGACCGTTCTGGACATAATCCCCTGTAGCCAAGTCAGTATGTTTTTAATAATTTCCCTAAGTAATTGGTAGGTGCAGGAAATGTTGAGAACTAGTGATGTAGAGGGTTCTATCTTTGATATACTTTTAGTTTATAACACATGTGGTTAGATGTGTTAATCAGTTCTTTAATTTTTTTCTGTCTTATAATCAATTTCTGACTTGGTCTTTATAGTTTTGTTTTTTTTTCTTGTTATATTTCTGACTTATGTAGTTGAATGCTTACTAACTTTTTCTACCTTGTAGTGCTTAGAAATGAAAACATTTTGTTAGAAATTTGTCTCTCATTACTATTTGCAGCATAGCATAGGTGTTAATTTTATTATGGTTTTCTAATGTTCTACATTTCTACCTTCAACTTATTTTTATTACTTGATAAAGTAGTGTTTCACTTGTGATTTTTTTTCACATTTAAAATTTATCATTTCAATTTGCTGTGATAAAAGAAAGGCTTCCTTTTAAACATGTGCTGGAGGATTAGTTTTCAAAGTACTCCTTAACAATGAAAGGTGTACCTTTTTAATTTTTTTTAAGATTTTGTTTCTTTTCTTGTCTTTTTTTTTTTTTTAAGATTTTTATCTATTTATTCGACAGAAAGAGATCACAAGTAGGCAGAGAGGCAGGCAGAGAGGGGGAAGCAGGATTCTAGCTGCACGGAGAGCCTGACATGGGGCTCAACCCCAGGACCCCGAGACCATGACCCAAGCCAAAGGCAGAGACTCAACCCACTGAGCCACCCAGGTGCCCCAGGTTTTATTTATTTTCAAGGGAGAGCATGAGAGGGGGGAGGGTCAGAGAGAGAGGTAGACTCCCTTTTGAGAAGGGAACCCAATAACGGGCTTGATCCTAGGACTCCTGACCGAGCCTAAGGCAGTCGCTTAACTAACTGAGCCACCCAGGTTCCCCAAAAGGTTTATCTGTTATAGAGTGTGGATCTAACATACATTCATTAAAGTAGCCATATCAATTGTATATTCAAATTCTCTGAATATCCATTTCCTTTGCCTGTTTAAATGAACAAAAAGTGAGAGCTTTATTTCTCACCCTGCTAGGTTTCTACATTCTCTTTTATTGTATGTGTTTAGTACTTTTTGTTACTTGCAACCTCCCTAATTTGCAGATTTTCTGGTTACAGTTTAAGGGGAACACCCACACCACTGATTTTCATGTGCTCTAATGTCAGACGTAGAAACTCTTTTCACAGTCCTTATCTTCATTCTTAGAATAGATTGCATATGTGTGTTTCTCCCTTCCCCCTCCCTTTCTCCCGTACCCTACAAGCCCCCCACTTTATCTGTGTATGTGCACGTGTGTATCTTTACATGTATCTTTTCATTCTGAGACACTGTCTTGAAATACTCATTTTTAAGTGATTTCAGAGGAATGCATTTTTTTGGTTCTTTCTTGGTTCTAACAAGTTTTGATACAGCCATTAACATATTTTCATATTCATTATTGATATAAGAAAAGATACATTGATATCCTCTTTTAGAACTGACAGTATTTACTCAGTTTTACTTCCTTTTACTATTCTCCTTTTCATTTGGCATATTATTACTGTTTTTATGTTTTCATATATTTATATTCTTTAGAAATTACTTGTGCCTTTTGCATTCCCTTTCATGGCAGCATTTATAGTAGCTATTTTTTTTTCTAACTTTTCTATTTGCTCTGCATGTGTCTGAATGCTGCCTTTATATACAAATATGTAAGGACCCTTGCCTGTCACTCTTCTCTTGTTTTCAGTCACAAATGAACAACTCCTGAGAGTCTGTTACTCTTGAGTTGAAATACTGCGTCCTTGGCTTTTTGGAAAATCTGAAGTCAGTTTGATATTTTCCTCCTTTGTAGTTTTTACATTTTTCTGTCTTGATGCTGTTAGGATTTTTAAACAATTCTTACACTTCAAAGATGATCTAGGATGTAGCTAGGCTTTGGTCAATTTTCATTACTTTGCCAGGTACTGAGTGTTACCTTGTTCCTTCAGCTTTTCATCAACCTGTGGAAGTTTCTTCCCTACAAATGTTTGATTTTTTTTTTCCTTGTTATCTTTTCTCTTTTAAGGTCACGTATGGATTGGTTTCTGCTCTTTCTACTGCCTACCTTACTTTTCCTTCTCCATCTGATTCTTTTCTTCTTTTCCGTGGAATGGAAGAAGTTTGTTTATTGCCAATTAATTCTGCTGTTTGTTTTTGTCTTCCTGAGGATTTAAATTCTGAGTTGAAAATTCAGCTTCAGTAAACTGTTTCCCGAAAAAACCCAGCTACCTTTAAATCTTGCTCCTTCCTCAATTCGTCCTTCCCTGCTTTTTACAAAATCTCATGCTGTTCTCTCAGATCTTGTATTTCATAGAGGCCATGTTTTCTCAAGTTGTAGTAAGAACACAAAGGTGAGAATTTGTTTCCTGAAATCTTTAAATAAGTTTTCTTCATTTTTTGGTGTGTTTTATTTATTTTTGAAGATTTTATTTATTTATTTGACAGAGAGAGAAAGCTCAAATAGGCAGAGAAGCAGGTGGGGGGTTGGTGGGGGGCGGGGAGCAGGCTCCCTGCTGAGCGGAGAGCCTGACTTGATCCCAGGATCCTGAGATCATGACCTGAGCCCAAGGCAGAGGCTTAACCCACTGAGCCACCCAGGCGCCCACATATTTTTTATGTTTTAAAGCGTGTGTGTGTGTGTGTGTGTGTGTGTGTGTGTGTTTATTTATTTATTCTGCTAAGTCATCTTCACAAATGGAGAGGTCTGTTCGGAACTGGAGTTTATCTTACAACTTTACAGGATTAACTTGAGGCTCCTTCTCTTAGAACTTGTGCTGGAGAGCTAGTTGGTAAAAATCAACACAGTCAGTGGAAGGTCCTAGAAGTTAGGCAGAGAGGAAGACGGAGCTCTACAGATGGGCAGAAGAGTATTATGTCTGCTGTCTTCCCTTCTGCCATTTAGTGTATCTGTGGGGACAGAATTCACACTTGGGTCTGTGTTTTTCCTTTGATCTCAGAGCCAGGTTTGTGCTATGGCTGTGTCCAACCCTCTTTCTGGTACTTCAGCTTGGAATAGAGAAAGAACCCTAGCGCACTTGTATTTTTGCATGTCATAAACATTTTGTGACTATTATACTTTCTAACACAGCTGCTCTGAGTTAAGCTAAATAGTGTGTGCCCAGTATCCCATGGCCTGTCCACACTTCCAGCTCCTAACTCTGCAAATTAAGATGTGTTAGTGGAATTCTGCCAGACATGGTTTGTTTGCTTCCCACAACACTGGGTAGTTTTCTGGAGGTGTGGCTGCCTTTTTGAGGCCCTTAATGTCTTTTTAATTAGGTTCCATATGCAACATATCCAGGATAAATTCCTCAACATTTCTGGCATCTTGAGGGGGATGCTTCCTTACTTTACGGTATTGATGCAGGATTTTCTGCAGTTGTATATTTATTGGTCATTAGAGTTGGGGTTCTGAGAGTCTATATATAGTTTTTTGTCTAGAATCCAAACCACTTGAGAGGGAGTAAGGCATCAATGGAGATCATATTGCCGAATTCCCAATACCGCTGTTTTGAATGTGGCACAGAGTGTGACAATTGGGAGCGCTAATGCTTTTTTCTGGACAAGTCTTCCATACCCAGCCACAGGCAGTGTGAGCCACCAGAGACCTTCTTTTCCAAGGCAGCATCTGCCTACCTGCCCTGTGGCCTAGAGGGCATATAAAATTATACAGTCTCCAAGGCAGGTAGGTCCCAAAGAGTGCCAGGGCGGGACTTGACACCATGTCCAGCTCAGTCCGCAGCTCAGCATTCAGCAGGTCTCTCTTCTCTCAGACCCAGTTGAGGGGCACTGGAGACTGGCCAGGTTACTTGAATAGCCAGCAGTGTGAGATGGAGAGGTTAAGTGTAGCTACCAAACAGTTATGCCGGTGACCTAGAATCTGCATGTGTTCAAACCATCATCTTCCCTCTATGTTTTCTGGAGCATGAATGTGAGAAGTGATGTCAGAACATTTATTTTCATCGTTGAGGTTTGTTTTCTTTTAATATAGTTGTATCAAAATCTGAGGAACCAGGATGACTATAGGCTGACTTTTTATTGAAAATTATATGTTACCCTACGTCTAAAATTCTACTGCTAGTGTTTAATTTTGTGTGTGGATGTGAATCCCATTAGAATGTAAGTGTTTTTGAGTAATTTATTATTGTACTCTTAATAAAATGCATAACTGCAAGTCAAGTTGTGACTTTTACTTGAGTTTGCCTAGGAAATAATAAACCTTCCAGTCTGTGAAATTTATCCCATTTAATATGATATGACTGTAGTAAATGGCGAGGCAATTAAATTCCTCAAACATATGCATTTAATGAATTGATTTGCTTCTAGTAGCTCTTGGCTCATTGTTTATAAGGGTATCTGAAAGATTTAGGGTTTCAGATTTTCAGATCCGTTTTACTCTGTGACAGCATGTTAGAAGGGAATGCTTTATTTTAGTTCAGCAGGACTTTCCCATCTGTTGGAGGGTTCAATACTGTTCTTCTGTAGAGTCTAGCCTACTGAAGAGGATGTGTTAATCCTTAGAGCAAGGTAAATAAACACAACCACTGACCTCTAAAATAGCCTAGCTGAGCTCTCCCTTGAGGTAATTTTATCTTCCATTTATATAAGAAAAGCCAAGGGGGAGGCTGATTTGCCCTAAGCACGTACTTTGAATGAGCCCATCTCTCTTTAATCATTGTGCTTTTGGAATAACCTTTATGATTATCTAAAATCACCTTCTTAATTTGTGTTTTTGTTTATTATCTGCCTGCCTGTCAAAACATAATTGTCCCAGGGCCAGTAACTTAAATGTCTGGTTCACCAAAGTATTCCTAGCTGAGTGCATAGGAAAGAGTTGTTGCAAACAACTGAATTTGCCTAGAGCACTTTACCCTACAGGGCAGAGATCAGAAATTCATGGCCTTCCAGAACCATTTGTTTGATATAGTCAGTACCTTGTTTTTTTTTTTTTTTTGGCCGCTGATGGCTCTTGAGTTTGGTACATTTGCTTTCAAACCAGCCCTTAATTTTATTATAAATAAGAGCAAATAATGGTGTAGCTTAAATTTAGTGCATTTGCATTTGACAACAATACAAATTATATTGACATATGAGTAAGACAAAAATAAATAATTGAGCAGGACAGAGAGGTTATGTATAAATAACTAATGAACAATAGAAAGTGGTAAGTGCTATTTTAATGGAATGCCATCATACCTACGTTTAATTTACATGAATTGAAATACCTGGGATGGCTGCAGCAGGGCTAGGGGGGTCGGACATGAAATGGACAGCTAAGGAAGGCAGCTGAGGTAGGCAAGAAGGGGGGAGCAGTGGATGAGGAAAAAGAGTCGCTGTTTCATTGGTTCTGCTTGTGCCACGTTCACATTTGCACCTGAATAAGTGGTACATGGGGTAAGGGAATCTTCTGTTTCCAGGGTTGGTCTCATTGACAACGTGTCTCTCCCTTTGCTGCTGTTAACTGGTATTTAGATGTGAATTGTTCTCTTAATACGGCCTTTAAATGCAAATCTGCTGCCACATTTGGTGTTTAACTGAACAAACAGAACTTCTGACTTGGGAGGAAAACTGGCTAGATTTAATTAATGAATTAGGGTCTTTGTAAAGAGATTCTTAAGAATAATTTTGATTCAGCTATACTTTTGACTTATGTATTGACCCAATCCCAATAGAAACTTCTCTCTATGTATTTAAATTGCTGTGGTACACTAGAGGAAAGAGATCTAACTTCTAGGTTGCAGGGTGTGGAAATGTTTCGTAGAGGAGATGGCATTTGTGTGGGAACTCAAATGATGGTAGAGATGGAGCACCATCTAGACCCCTGTTATCTAATATGGCAGTCACCAGCCACACGGGACAATGAAAATTAATTAAAATAAAATAAAGACTTCAGTCTTCAATACACTTGTCACATTTTTGGAGCTCAGGAAATTCTCTTGACTAATGGCTATCAAGTGCAGAACATTTCCATCATTGCGGAAAGTTCCACTGACAGTCTGCTGATGGTAGACACAGGAAGTAATTTGCGTCATTGGAGGAAGTAGAAAAATTTTGACTTTTATTAAGGTGAACAGTAAATAGTTAACAGCATTTTTTGTCTCCCCACACCCAAATAAATTTGATTCTTTTTTCCCCTAGAATCAAAAGCTATGCCAAATAATGCTAATTCCCCCAAGGAATTCTGGAATTTTACAACTTTTCAAATTCTGTCCAGAGTCCTTGTTTCTGTTATGGTCTGTGGAATTATTCAGTTTTTGATACAAACCGGAAAGCAGTGTTGGGGCAGGCAAAGGTACCTCTTTTTTACGTTTAAAAGAAAGGATAATTACCAATTACTTAGAAAAATGTCCTCATATTTCTTTATTGACAGAGGTTTGAAAGAAGTTTTGTTTTGTTGTTTTGTTTTCAAATGTGATTTGGTATTTTGATGTATATATAGTTTACAGTTTTTCTTCATATAATTTATATGCCATGTTGGTTTTCTGATGGGAAAATTGAGCCCAAGTGAAAATGTTATATGTTGCTTTGCTGCTTCTAAACATTCTCCCACTTCACTTCTCTTCACAGTTACTCCTGAGTTAGTTATATTGGTTGTCACTAGGGACTCCCAGCTTCTATGTCTTTTTGGCAGTTTTAAGTCTTGTTTTGAATTATATACAGTCAAAAGCTTGGCAGTGATTTGTGACTGCTCAACCTAATGTTCTTTTGATTGTGTTGCAGCTTGTGATAAAATATCTGTTGATTTGTGATAAATAATTAATGTTGTTCGGTTTTCTAGGTAGTGGTTTTTGTACTGAGGACTAAAGAAGATTTGTTTAGCATGTAATTTATCCATAGCAAAATGAGGAGCAATATTTCTTTAGCCAAGATATTAATGCCTGAGCCCCAAAATGGCCTCTTGAGACCTTGGTTTTTTTTTTCCATTTTCATAAAGCAGATTTTGTTTTGTTTTGTTTTGTTGTTGTTGTTTTTCTTGGCAGTTTCAGAGATAAGGATTTTAGGCAAGATTTTTCTGTGTCAGAATGAAAAGAGGAATCCCTTATTGTTTGGATATTTTTGAGAATTGATATTGCCCTGCCAGTGGTTAGGAGGAATACCTCTTTCATCCAGGGTAGCTTTACCTTTTTCCTCACTTATTTTATCTAAGAAATGAAGAACAACAGAGGAACAAGAAGAAGAAGAAGAAGAAGAAGAAGAAGAAGAAGGAGGAGGAGGAGAAAAGCCAAAATAACAGTGACGTCAGTGTGCAGGACATGCATTTTTCTCTCACAGAAAAATACCGTGTCTAGAACTGATAGAGCTCCTTCTATCCACCTTAAGATGGGGCTCTCATCTCAGGTCTTAGATGGGTGCCATGTCCTCCAGCACTGTGTCTTCATGCAGGCAGTTCTGGGGAGCAGGACTTGGATGGCACCCACTTTCCTTCAGGGGCAAGACCTAAAAGTTCTTCTTATCACTTCCACCATGTCTCATTTACTGGAATTTGGTTGTATGGCCACAGCTGACTGCCAGGGAGGCTGAGAAATAGTCTCCGAGTGTTCCCACCCTCAGCCCAGACTAAACGAATGCTCTGTTCTAAAGAAATACAGAGGAAGTATATCTGGAAACAAGATGTTGCTTCTGCCACAAACCAACTACATGATATCCATTCAGGGTTCAGATAAATTGTGAATTTTGCCATTGGTAAGACTGACACCAAGATACCATGGGTAAGAAGGGTTTTATTTTAGGGTTTATTTTGTTACTAATTAAAAATCTTAACTTCATGCAAGGAAAAAATTAAAACAGGGCTGCCTGTTTTCTAGGGCTTGTGGGAAGAGATAGAAACAAGATTACCATCCTTAGGAGCCATGAAGGCCTATGAGAATATACCACGTGGGACATGCGTATAAAAGGAATGTTAAAAGAGGATGTGTGGAGTAATTATACCTGATTTTAGGCCTCCTGCAGTTCATGGAGTTCTAGATAACTAATAATGGTCACTGAAATTTTTTGCAACCTCAAAAAGAAAAATATTTTTACTGGAGAATAAAAATGTTCTGCTTTAGGCCAGCGTTAGTCTCTAGTAGTAATAAAAGCCTGTGATATATAATGATGCTCATATTTCTTCCTTTTTCAATAGCACTGTGGTAGAGAATGTAAATGTACCAAGTCGTATCTAGTGGAAAGAGACAAAATTCAGCCCATTTTCCTTTTATGCTTGGTTTGATTTTTCTCTGACACATTTATAATCTTTAAGTTTCTTTAGTATCTAATTGAGGGCTTGGCAAATTTTCATTCTTTGAGAGGATGGGATTGTGTTCTTTTCTTTTAAGAGGAAATATAGTTTAGGAAAAAAAACTGGCAATGGGTTGTCTGAATGTATGAATAAAGCCCAATTTCTGGTTTTACCAAGAAATTTAGGTGAATATGAGAATATCCTATTGACTTGAACTAACTTTTACTGAGTTTCTAGCAATACATACATAAATACCGATATTAGCCAATGTATGTTAAGAATGTCTTGGCTTCAAAAAAAGAAAGAAAGCAATTCTTGGCTTATTCATGTTAGCCTTTCCAAGGGTATCTTCTTTATGTTTAGATTCTTGTTTTTTGAAATACGGAGCAAAGAGAGAAAGGGGCCAGTGTAGGTCTTCATGATGGTTCCTAGCTGTCAGCGAGTGGTGCAGTACCGCCACGGGCCCCCAGGGAGCGCTAGCACAGCATCCTGGTTCCACTCTGGGTGTGTTGGCTTTGGGGTCCCCTGGATGTTTCATTTCTTTTCATTTCCCGATGGGGATTTAGTTTGGACACTACCCTATACCAGAGAAATGTGTGTCGTGTTAAACAGACTTGAAAGTATTCCCTGAACGTAGGTGCCAGCCTGCTCAATTGATATCCGTGGGCTCCTGTGTCTCTGTGTTACATGATTCCAGGGGGTGCTATATTCATAGATTTCAGTGTAAATGGTGCCCCTTGGATTGTATAACGTAGAGTCTCTGGTCACAGCCTTGGTATCATTAGTTGTCATATGTTATAGCTTAGAGTGACTTTTCCATTTCTCATTATCCAAGCTGGAACCTTTTTTTTTTTTTTTTTCAGAAAAACAGTATTCATTATTTTTTCACCACACCCAGTGCTCCATGCAAGCCGTGCCCTCTATAATACCCACCACCTGGTACCCCAACCTCCCACCCCCCCCACTTCAAACCCCTCAGATTGTTTTTCAGAGTCCATAGTCTCTCATGATTCACCTCCCCTTCCAATTTACCCCAACTCCCTTCTCCTCTCTAACACCCCTTGTCCTCCATGATATTTGTTATGCTCCACAAATAAGTGAAACCATATGATAATTGACTCTCTCTGCTTGACTTATTTCACTCAAGCTGGAACCTTTTTGAGAATAGAAGAGGACATAATTAATAACTATACAAAGCCACACACATGAGCTCATATTCTTCTGGGACAAGGGACATTTATGGTTCTCCTACTTACAACAATGAGCATAGAACCTGGTTGGTAATTGAGGTAGGTTAAATAAGCATTTCTTTTGAAAATAGTTTATTGATATAGCAAGGCAATGAAACAAAGGAATCAATCAAAATGAAATCTACTAAGAACCATCTCTTCTTTCTATACTGCGGATTTTCTAAAGGAAATCTTTAGAGGATGCTTTTGTTTTTTTGTTTTGTAATCATCTTTACAGAGGATTCAGAATGTTCTCTTATATGTGTTTAAGATTCTCCAGCTGCTGTAAACTGTTAACTTACATTGAATTGGAGTGAGGTTTTATCCAATAAAATGTTCTGGAGAGTATTATTTAAAAATGTCTTTTTAAAATTCTTTAAATCTGATGTTGCCTTACTCACAAGCTGCCAGTCCCAAACTTTCATGTACCATCTCATTCCGAATGCCTTTACTCAGCTTTGCCTCTCCTTACGTACCAGGTTTGTTTCCCATTCTCCAGCTGATTCTCCTCCTCTTCTCTTCCTTCTCCTTCTTCTTTTCTCTTATAGATCCATCTCTTCAAAGGCTCTCAAATTGTTGATATTCATACTGTTTCCGTAGTTTTTCTTCATGACTTTGCTGTTTTCTCCCTTTCTGCCTGTCCAGATCCTTCCCATTCTTCAAAGCTTCCCTCAAGGCCCCTTTCTTCTGCCTGCTTCTCTATGGGGATTGCACCTTGTAGGAGAAAGTGAAATAATGGTGAGTTGCGGTAGTGTCCTAGAATCATGTCCCAGAGCCATCATTAGGAAGAAAAGTGTAACTTTCCAAATCTATTTTCAGTAAGTCAGTTGTAATACAAATCACTTTTTCACCCAGATGTAAGGATTGCATTTGGTAAAGTAGGGAAGTTACTTTATAAGTAAAAGTTCTAAAATACTAGGTAAATCTTCTTAACTATGATTCCAGTCTCTGGTTTTTGGTCACATTTTGTTAATGTCTACTACTTATTTTATGTACAATAGCCTTACCTCCTCAGCAACATTCTGTGTAGCTTAAGAGCAGAGATACTATCTTACAATATTTTATTTTTACCCACCCATTCCTACAGAATTGTAGGAATGTGATGGGCACATTATTAAATAACAAGCATTCCAAGTCTCTCCAGAATCTTCTCTGTCCTTCAACTTCACCCTTCTAAAGACGTTTGAAATAAGGCTTGCTAAGTACTAACGTGGAAAGTGCCTTTTATTGTGGTTGTTAGTGAATTAAGAATTCTTGCACAGCCTGACACTTCCAAGGCTGAGTAGCTCTCTGGGCAAAACAATGTGGCAAAGAAGGACATTCCAGACAGAGAGAACACCACGAGGGCAAAGAATCTGAACATCATGGCAGAGTAGAAAGCATTGGTTACAGTGCTGGAGATGGTATTGGTAGTGATGGGATTTCAGGTGGGAAAGATTGGTCCAGGGCAGATTTGGATGGGCTTTACAGTAACCATGCAGGTGGAGACAAACTGAAGGATTTCAGCTGGGGGTGTAAGTTGCAGGTAGGATCTATTAAGTGTATTATTCTACCGTCGTCACTCATCAAGGATAGCAAATAAGAATGTTTCATGCGATAAGCCTTTCAAATTTAACTCACATTTATAATTTAGGAACTTGATATTCAAGGCACAATTGTACATTATAAAACCTATCAGAATAGGCATGTAACTCATACCTCATTATTCAGCAAGTATATACTGGCAGGTGTAGATTGAACTGGAATCAAGAGTGGTAAAGATGTGAAAATAGATGGATCTTTTAGCAATTTCATTTAGCATAGCAGTTAAGTAAAATAGCCACATTCTTAGGATGTTACGTGTCCTCGTTCCGGCATTAATGGAACCTTAGTGGTTAGATTTCTACTTTTGGAGTTTTGCCTTTAGAAATGGATGTTTTGTAAGTTCCTTTGTGTACAATTTATTTGTAAGTATTTGATTATGGGAAAGATTATTTTTATTAATTATCTGTTCTTCATCTTTGGTTTGCCTTTTAGCACATCCACATCCACTGTAAGATTGCTAATGGAGTGAGTGAAGCACATATACGCTTTTTGCCGATATCTGCTTTTTAAACCTTAAGTATTTAGTGCCCAAACTGCTGCTTTCTTGTCTGCTTTGCATAATCTTAGAGTGAACGAGAATATTTTGCTCATTTCCACTGATCAGATGAGTTTAACTGACCATTTTAAGATCTAAGAAAAACGTTTTCTCCAGCTTCAAAGAGTAATAAAATACTCTATTCCTTTTTTCCCTTTTGTGAGAAATATAGGGTAGATGGATTTGAGATAATTTCCATAAAATATCGGACTCAGTGCTGAGTTTTGATAGCAACCACCACCTCCTTTTTGAATGTTTATATTACATAGGCATTATTGAATACAACATATAAATCCCGTGTACCATATTGATACCTTGTGATGTGAATACATAAAAAGCCTGAGTAGCATCACTTGAGACAAGTTATGAAACTTAGTATGGATGCTTTATAACCATCAATGGAATGGCCGAGAATAATAAAGAAAATGTGTTTTAAAAAAGTCTCTTAGAAATAGAAACAGGAAAAAGAATATTGTTGGCCTCATGAGAAGTGGGATTAACAGTTTCAGTTCTGCAGTAAAAATGCATTTGTATTCTCAGAGGTCAATATTTAAAAAAATGCATGGAACACAAATTATACTTATGTATGTAAATAAAAATGTTCTAGCTTCCTTTTTATTACTGATTTCTCAACATATCAGTCCCCCCCCCTTCTCTTTTAAAGTAGACTTCATGAGTTTTCTGGCTGCAAACAGTCGTTTTAAAGTCACAGTCTAGTTGAAGGAAGTTTCTTAATAGGGGTTATGTTTCTGATCTCTTTTTGTTACAAAGACAGTTTTCTATTTTAGAAAGCAGAACTACAATAATGAATATTAGATTTTATTTTGAGTTTTCTGAACTTCTGTTTCCTTTTGAGTTATCCTGGAAAAGTTTTGCCTTTGCAATTATAATTATTTTCTGACCTTAAATAACTTGATTGCTGATTTAAAGTCTATTCTTATTCAGAGTAGCTGAAACTTTTCCCAAGTTGCATATGAACAAAAGTGGGATCTAAAACAAAAATGAAAACAAATCAAAACGGGGTAGGGGGGATTATGGTTGATGATCAGATCAAGTTAATAGGGCTCAAATGCTGAAAACCTATCTCTCAGACTTTTCCAAATCAAATTTCTGCAGTTATCTTGCAGTAATTTGAAGAAGGAAGGGTTTTCATTGCTAGGAGAATGGAAAAACCAACAGTCCTATAGTACATTTTAAGAAAGGGGTCCTTTGTCACATGTGAATAGCGTATGTGTGTAGAATTTGCTCTTTATTATTTTTTTCAGTGGAAAAAAATCGACAAGTTGGCAGTTGGTTGTACAGCTTTCCTCTTTGTGGTAGAAATACTGGGATGTTGTGGGAGAAAACCACTGCCCATCTTAGCACAGATGCTAATTGTATTCTGTAATTCTTCTTGGTTGCCATTGCGATGTTCTTAGCTGCCTTTTATTTCTTGTTTCTCCATGACAGAAGTGATTACTAATTATGTATCATACTGCTCTGCAGAAGTGGGTCATTTGGTTTTCTTTTCTTTCGCTTTCTTTCTTTCTTGTTCTGTTTTCTTTCTTTCTTTCTTTTAAGGAGGGGAAAGTGAAAGGAGGCTTGGAGGTTTTCCTGTGGCTGCTCATCCCCTACAAGCCTGGGCTGCTTCCCTAATTTGCATGGGTACCTTGGGCATTGTCCTGGAGGACTGGGATAGCTTGACCTTTTCTTTAGTTCAGTGACCCCTGTCATCTTGGTGTTCATTCCTGGGGCCTGTTTCATGCTAATTAGGACTTCAACCAGTTGCTGTTTACAACTGTGTGCTTTAGAAAGCAGAAAGCAGGGCTCTCTCCAAAGACCACCTTGGTGGTCTTAAACTGAACTAGTAGGATTGAAGACCACCCCCCCACGCCCCAGAGAAAAGCCTCTTTACGTTTCTGTTTCTTTGGAAATATGTAGCAACCACATCATTAACATAAACAAACAAATAGTTGAGAACTGAATTTTTGGCCTTAATGCTTCTTAATGATAGCCAAATGCTCCTTCTGCTCTAATCCCTAACTCCAGGGTCCTAGAAAAATTAGATCATCTCAGCCTCCCCGGCCACTGTGAACATCAGAAAAAGCTATGATAGAGGGCTGAAAAACAGGGCAGGTTAAATGACCCCAAGTTTAGGAATTATTTACAGTATAATTATCTATTTGATGAAACTGCTTGAACCAAAAGAAACAGTTCTGTAACCCTCATGCGTGATATGTGTTTGACCTTGGTAAATGTAGGGTCCGGAATTTATTACAGGCTTCATCTGATAGATACTGTGTCTGCATTTTAGCCGAGAGCTCTGCTAGCCTTCCTGGTGTTTGGCTAATGGATGCAGACTCTTTGACCAATACTGCTTTCTGACATTCTCATGTATGGAAGTGTTAACTGAAGCCAGCATTAAGTCAAGGACCTCACCCGTGATCACTTTGGAAAGCTGGTTACAAAGCCCCATTCTGACACGGAAACTCTGAGATCAGCGTTTGTCATAGTCACTGAACCACACTGTCCCTGAGAAGAGAACAATGGAAAGAAATCTGTGTCTTAAGGACACTGTCCTTTCTACCATTTATAAAAGGAGTACAATGTAATGGCTGCTTAAAGCATTCAGATGCGAGGCTTGTGTGATATACAGAACCTTTGTGTTACTTCTGAGTAGCCTCTTTATTCCTGATTTTGATAATGTGACATAATTATTGCAAAGAAATTAACAAAAAATATTGCATGTTCCTTTTTGCACAGAGAGTATGTGGCGTTTATTGGGGGGAAATGCTTTCATTTGGTTTTTCATGGGCATCATTAATCTCATGTTGACAGGCTACTTGGCTTCATAAACATGTTTATGCGGTTTCTTTTACAGTGAAAATAGGGTACATTAGAATTTTTGATTAGAAATTTTTCAATTAAAAGCAAATGAGTTTGGATCCTAAATGGATTTGAGTAATTTCCTGGATTTGGAGAAAATGAATAGGTACTAAAAAGCAAGTAAGGTGGGTCTTTTAAATCGAAGTGCTTACTTAGAATAATTCATGGCATTAGAAGATAAGCCTGTTTTCTTTTTGTTGGGCACGTAATTTTTAAAATAATTCATTTTTTTTGGTAGCTCTTTCTACAAAAAGTAGGGGTTATAAATGTGTGTGTGTGTGTGTGTGTGAAAGAGAGAGAGACAGACAGACAGACTCACAGACACTCTGAGTGGTCCTAAGGCCAACTTAGAGATCCAACCTTGCCTCTTGTCCCTCAGCTTTGTCTCCTCAGATCCAAACAAGAAGAGGATAGACGGAGTCAGCTTCTCTTTCCTTGGCATTGATTTGACACTGATATTTGTAGCCCAGTGAGTAGAAATATGTTTCATCCTATTTGTAGGATATTGAGACTGTATATTTTTCCTTTAGTAGGTCGTTGATTCTTCTTCTCTACCTCAATTTCTTGTAAGTGGAGAGCTGACGTTTCATCAAGGTACTTAATCTGGCCAGACAAATGGTTATGTGGTGGTGAAAATCTGAGGGACAGGGGCTCACTATCAAGTTGTCATTTCATGAAAAGTATTCGTACTGGTTTTCTCCAACATCTGAAGGATCCTAATGGAGGTGATTTTTGTCTCAAGGATACAAGCCTTTGCAGCCAGTGGAGGCAGGCGGGTGGGAGAGCAGACTGGAGACGAGGACTCAAACAGGGATCCACCTCAGACGGTTCCTTCCAGTTCTTGGTCTCCGCAGCTGATAAAAAATGGGATTGCACCACGTTCTACCTGCTCTATTGTAGGATGATGGTAGGTTGAAGTGAGGGTATGTAACAGCACTCTGCAAATTGTAAAGTGGGATGAACAAAGATAGGAGAATTCCAAGTACAGCCTTATGCCATTAATTGCCCTTAGCAGATGCAAATACTTAGAGTAAGCCTGTCAAGATGCAAATACATAGAGTAGGTAAGTTATTCTCCCTTTTCTTTTCTTTCTTTCTTTCTTTCTTTCTTTCTTTCTTTCTTTCTTTCTTTCTTTCTTTTTCTTTCTCTCTTCCTTCCTTCCTTCCTTCCTTCCTTCCTTCCTTTCTTTCTTTTTCTTTTTGACAAATTCACCCTTTCATTCCAAAACAAAACTTGAGAACACATACACTACCTAAATATTTTAAAAATATATTATACATATATAATACTGTAGTGATAGGTTTCATGTATTATAAGGCTATGAAAGTGGAAACCAAAATAGAAACTTCAGTATATTTCTCTCATACCCTTGTTGATTATCTTGTATCAACTCCTCTCCCTTAAAATATGAAAACCCTCTTTAAAAAAAGGCACAGCCTGGGAGATTGTACCCTGGAGAAGATGGGCTGTGTTGTCCTAGGACCTGCATATTTAGAAAACGTTAATAGTACATGAAGTTAGCACAGTATGTTATCGTTCGATATATGTCCGAGGTGACTTGCGTGTTAGTCCAGATGTAATTAATATATTCGCATGGTGGTAAAATTGGTTGCCTCCTACTCTATCAGAAATTAACTGAGGGCAGCAATTGGATCCTGGGCCAAGGTTTCCTGCATTACTGGCAAGACCAGACTGAATTTGTAGAAATTAAAACCCTCTAGCCTTTGTCTTTCTCACCACCTCAAGACCACCTCACTTTTATCCCTCCAGCTCTAGATGAAGGCTGACTTTGTGTTAACTTCCGTTGGAAGTCTGAGTGGTTAGGCAATGTGGGGTTAGCATTTTGTCAGGATAATGCCATGCTTTATTTTTTGGTTTTTGGTTTTTAATTATCCTGGCATACATTCAGCTGGAGTTAATGGCATATTAATTTCCTTAGTGGAGAACATCAGCTTTATTATAGAAATCTGCCCTGGAGCTTTCTGAACAGCATTGATTTCTCTTTCATGCATGCGTGCATGTGTGTGTGTGTGTGTGTGTGTGCGTGTTTGTAGCCCAGATTATAATTTTATGTCTTTTTGGTTTTTCCAGTTTCCATTTGGGAACCATAGGAGTGAATAATCCAAGCCTCTTTACCTGGCTTACAGGGGAAGAGGTTTGCTCTAGCTTCCTTGTGGTTTTGCTTCTCTTAAAGGTGCAGTTGTGCAAGTAGGATTCATTAAGATCCAAGTCACTGGGAAAGGACTCAGTTTTACATTGTAGACTCTCCTTAGGGGCTGAAGGTGCTGGGGAATTTCGGGGGCATGCGAACATTACTTGGCAAAGACAGAGGGAAAAATCCATTTTGCTTTGATTTTTATCAGAGCTGGGAAATGCTAGTAGAAAAGGAATTTCCTCATCCTGTGCTTAATCCTGAGCCTTCTATTACTTCTCTTGGTATCAGATATTTTAATTTTAATCTAAAATAATCCCCCCCACCAAAGAAAACAGAACAAACCAGAGCATGTTCTTCTTACACTGGAATGTGAGAATTTAACTTTTTCTTTTTTTGTGTGATTATTATTTGATTTACCAAGTCACTGGCAGTAAAGCTTTTTATTTTCAAACAGAAAAATACATTTTGTGAAGAAGACTATCTTGCTGGGAGTCCCCTCCTCCCCCAATATTGAATATCCCTACATCATTGAAAAAATTGTGAATTGAAGGAATTATTTCACTATTTTGGAATGTTACTACATGTATTTTATTAATCTCATTATTAAGAAAATCTTTTGAGTTGTTCTTATCAGTATCATTTCCTACATGGCTTGTCCATTCATGGAATAGTTAATTAATTAATTAATTTTCATATTGAGTTACATAAGTTCTTTATACATTTGCTATTTATCTATTTATATTAGCATATAATGTATTATTTGCCCCAGGGGTACAATTCTGTGAATCATCAGGCTTACACATTTCACAGCACTCACCATAGCACATACCCTCCCCACTGTCCATAACCCAGCCACCCTATCCCTTCCCTCTCACCCCCCAGCAACCCTCAGTTTGTTTCATGAAATTAATTCTTAATTAATTAATTCTTAATTAATTCTTATGGTTTGTCTCCCTCCCAGTCCCATCTTGTTGCATTTTTTCCTTCCCTACCCCCACCACAACCCTCTGCCCTGCCTCTCAAATTCCTCATATCGGAGAGACCATATGAAAATTGTCTTTCTCTGATTGACTTATTTCACTTAGCTTAATACCCTCTAGTTCCATCCATGTTGTTGCAAATGGCAAGATGTTGGGTATTTTGATGGCTGCATAGTATTCCATTGTATGTGTGTGTGTGTGTGTGTGTGTGTGTGTGTGTACACTTCTTCTTTATCCATCTGTTGATAGACATCTAGGTTCTTTCCATTATCATTATTTGACTATTGTGGACATTGTTGCTATAAACATTCGGGTGCACATGCCCCTTCACATCACTGCATTAGTATCTTTAGGGTAAATACCCACAGGCGCGATTGCTGGGTTGTAGGGTAACTCTATTTTCAACTTTCTGAGGAAACTCCATGCTGTTTTCCTGAGTGGCTGCACCAGCTTGCATTCCCACCAACAGTTTAGGAGGGTTCCCCTTTCTCTGCATACTCACCAGCATCCGTCCTTTCCTTATTTGTTAATTTTAGCCAGTCTGAGTGGTATGAGGTGGTATCTCACTATGGTTTTGATTTGTGTTTCCCCGATGCCGAGTGAGGTTGAGCACTTTTTCATGTGTCTGTTGGCCATTTGGATGTCTTCTTTGCAGAAAGGTCTGTTCATGTCTTCTGCCCATTTCTTGATCAGATTCTTTGTTCCTTGGGTGTTGACTTTGATAAGTTCTTTATAGATTTTGGATACTAGCCCTTTATCTGATGTGTTGTTTGCAAATATCTTCTCCCATTCTGTCAGTTGTCTTTTGGTTTTGTTAACTGTTTCCTTTGCTGTGCAAAACCTTTTGATCTTGATGAACTCCCAATAGTTCATGTTTGCTCTTGCTTCCCTTGCGTTTGGCGATGTTTCTAGGAAGAAATTGCCATGACTGAGGTCAAAGAGGTTGCTGCCTGTGTTCTCCTCAAGAGTTTTGATGGATTCCTGTTTCACATTGAGGTCTTTCATCCATTTTGAGTCTCTTTTTGAGTGTGGTGTAAGGAAATGGTCCAGTTTCTTTCTTCTGCATGTGGTTGTCCAATTTTCCCAACACCATTTGTTAAAGACACTGTCCTTTTTCCATTGGACATTCTTTTCTGCTTTGTTGAAGATTAGTTGACCATAGAGTTGAGGGTCCATTTCTGGGCTCTCTCTTCTGTTCCATTGATCTGTGTGTCTGTTTTTGTTTCAGTACCATACTTTCTTGATGATTACAGTTTTGTAGTAGAGCTTAAAGTCTGGAATTGTGGTGCCTCCAATTTTTTTTTTTTTTTTTTTTTTAACTTTCTTCTGGCTATTTGGGTTGTTTTCTGGTTTCATACAAATTTTAGGATTATTTTTTCCTTTTCTTTAAAAAAAAGGATGGAATTTTGATAGGGATTGCATTAAATATGTAGATTGCTTTAGGTAGCATAGACATTTTCACAATATTTGTTCTTCCAATTCATGAGCATGGAACTTTTTTCCATTTCTTTGTGTCTTCCTCAGTTTCTTTCATGATTACTTTATAGTTTTCTGAGTACAGATTCTTTGCCTCCTTGGTTAGGTTTATTCCTAGGTATCTTATGGTTTTGGGTGCCATTGTAAATGGGATTCACTCCTTAATTTCTCTTTCTTCTGTCTTGTTGTTGGTGTTTAGAAATGCAGCTGATTTCTGTGCATTGATTTTATATCCTGACACTTTACTGAATTCCTGTATGAGTTCTAGCAGATTTGGAGTGGAGTCTTTGGGGTTTTCCACATAAAGTATCATACTATCTGCAAAGAGTGAGAGTTTAACTTCTTCTTTGTGCATTTGGATGTTTTTTATTTCTTTTTGTTGTCTGATTACCTAGGCTAGGACTTCTAGTACTCTGTTGAATAGCAGTGATGATGGTGGACATCCCTACCATGTTCCCAATCTTAGGGGAAAAGTCACCCAGCACCCCCCCCCCAGTGTGTCATTTAAAGCCTTTATTTCCTTATTGATCTTTTGCTTAAATGATCTGTCCATTTCAGTGAGGAGGATATTAAAGTCCCCTCCTATTATTGTATTATTGTCAATGTGTTTCTTTGATATTATCATTAATTGTTTTGTATCATTGGCTGCTCCCATGGTAGGAGCATAGAAATTTAAAATTGTTAGATCTTCTTGTTGGACAGACCCTTTAAGTTTGATATAGTAACCTTCCTCATCTCTTATTATAGTCGTTGGCTTAAAATATAATTTCTCTGATATAAGGATTTCCACCCCAGTTTCTTTTGATGTCTATTAGCATGGTAAATTATTTTCCACTTCCTCACTTTAAATCTGGAGGTGTCATTGGGTCTAAAATGAGTTTCTTTTAGACAGCATATTGATGGGTCTTATTTTTTTTTTTATACATTCTGATACCCTGTATCTTTTGATTGTGGCCTTTAGCCCATTTTACATTCAGGTAACTATTGAAAGATAGGAATTTAGTGCCATTGTATTACCATTAAGTTGACTGTTACTGTAGATTGTCTCTGTTCCTTTCTGGTCTGTTACTTTTAGGCTCTCTCTTTGCTTAGAGGTCCCCTTCAAGATTTCCAGTAGGGTTGGTTTGGTGTTTGCAAATTCTTTTAGTTTTTGTATGTCCTGGAAGTTTTTTTTATCTCTCCTTCTATTTTCAATGACAGCCTAGATGGATGTAGTACTCTTGGCCACGTATTTTTCTCATTTAGTGCTCTGAATATATCCTGCCAGTTCTTTCTGGCCTGCCAGGTCTCTGTAGAAAGTCTCCCACCAATCTAATACTTCTACCATTGTATGTTACAGACTTCTTGTCCTGAGCTGCTTTCAGGATTTTCTCTTTGTTACTAAGACTTTTAATTTTTACTAGTAGATGACAGGGCGTGTACCTATCTTTACTGATTTTTGAGGGGAGTTCTCTGTACCTCCGGGAATTCGATGCTTGCTAGCTTTGCCATCTAAGGGAAATTCTTTACTATAATTTGCTCCAATATGCCTTCTGCCCCTCTCTCTCTTTGTTTTTCTGGGATCCCAATTATTCTAATATTGTTTCATCTTACAATATCACTTATTTCTCAAATTCTCCCCTTGTGGCCCAGTGGTTGTTTTCTCTCTTTCACTTTGCTTCTTTATTCTCTATCATTTGGTTTTCTGTATCACTAATTCTGTCTTCTGCCTCATTTATCCTAGCAGTAAGAGCCTTCATTTTTTATTCTATCTCATTAATAGCTTTTTTGATTTCAACTTGGTTAATTTTAGTTCTTTTATTTCTCCAGAAAGGGATTTTATTTCTCCAGAAAGGGATTCTCTAATATCTTCAATGTTTTTTTTGAGCCCAGCTAGTACCTTGGTAATTGTCATTCTGAACTATACTTCTGACATCTTAGTAATGTCTGTATTATTTAGGTCCCTAGCCATTGGTACCTCTTCTTGTTTTTTTTTTTTTGGTTTTTTGGTTTTTTTTGTGGTGAGTTTTTTTGCCTTGTCATTTTATCCAGATAAAGATAAGAATAGATGAATGAGAGAACAAAATACTAAAAGGGTAGCAAGGACCCCCCCAAAATATACTGTAACCTAATCAGAAGAGATATGAAACCGGGGGACAAAGAAAGGGAGAAAAAAGAAAAAAAAATACTTATATTAGACTGGTGAATAAAATAGAATTATCCACTTGATTTTGGGTGTATTTTGGTCTGTTAGAAGAAACCGCAATTCAAAATTTTAAAGAAAGAACCCCCCCACATATATATACATATATACACACGTATGTATATATAGAGATATATACATGTATACACACATGCAAAAATAAGGGTGATGAAATAAAAATAAAATAAAAATGATGAGATGAAATATGACTGTATATGACTGTAAAGATGAAAATTTAAAAAGATTCTAAAAAAGGAATTGGTAAGAAGTTGGTTGAGGAGAAAAAAGGAAAGAATGTGATCTGGCTGGAGACTAGAACAAGGCCACGTACTAGATTTAGGGTATATTTTGATCTATTAGAGGAAATTGTATCACAAAATTTTAAGGAAAAAAAAACCTATATGCATACAAAAAATTAGGCTAAATACAATGGTGGGATAAAATATGAATATAACAATGAAAATTTAAAAAGATTTTTAAAAAGGTATTGATAAGATAAAGTAGTTAAAAAAAGTTAAAATAGGAAAGAGGAGGAATTTAAAAAGTAGAATAAGAAAAAAATAAAATAAAAAAACATTAACTTTGAATGACTAAAGACACATAGGAGGAAAGCCATGAATTCTATAGGTTGCTTTCCTCAAGCTCTGGAGTTCTGCCATTCTCATTGATTGGTGAACTTGGTCTTGGCTGGATATTTTTGCTGATCTGGGGGAGGGGCCTGTTGCAGTGATTCTCTTTGCCCAGGGCGTAATTGTACCGCCCTTGCCAGGGCCCAGGCTAAGTAATCTGCTCTGGTTTGCTCATGGAGCTTTTTTTCCCTGAATGCTTTCCATAGTCCTTTGGAGGACAGGAATGAAGATGGCAGCTTCCCAATCTCCAGCCCCGGAGGAGGTGAGAGCTCGGGGCCCCCTTCCTCAGTGTGTCCTCAGAAGAAAGCAGTAAATCACTTCTGTCTCCCTGGTCTCTGGCCGCACTCCAAACTCACCCAGCCTTTGACAAAATGTTCCTGTCTTTGGTGCACGGCCCCATTTGGAGTCTCTAAACCCAGCAGATTCCTGCAGCACATTCTGTGCCACTACCCCCAGAGGAGGAAGGAAGGGATCTCCCGGGATTCTGACACTTGTGGGGTTCTTGCTCGAAGAACTGTGACCCCACTGTGCCTTGGATCATGGTTTAAGGTAATCCCAGGCTGAGAGCCCCCTCCTTAGCTCTGTCTCTGAAGTTGGCTTCTCCGCTCTGATACCTGGTAACTCTGCCACACTCAGACACCCCTGGTCTTTTGTTATTTTTATTTATGTTTAAGATTTAATTTTTTTTAACTCATCTTTACGGCCAATGTGGGGCTCAAACTCACAACCCCGATATCAAGAGTTGCATGCTCTACGGACTGAGCCAGCCAGGTGTCCCTATTGATGGAATTTTGAAAAACAGTTATTAATTTCTTCAGTAAATTTACAGCTGCAGAAAACTTATTATTGATTTTCTTGATCGATACAATTGCCAGCAAGACTGTTCCCCTCTCCCCTTTCTCTCTCTTTTCACCACCTTCCTCAGTCTCTTCAGTTAGAGGGAAGTTCTCAGATTCAGAATTTAAGTTTTTATAACAGATACACTTGTAGTTGTTATACATATGTTTTTGTAAGTGTTTGCGTATGTATACGTATATACCTGTATCCATGCCTGTCCATTTATTGCTGACTGCATACTTTAAGCTGATTTCATAAGACAGGGCAGCCATTCAAGGAATGGTTTCTTGCCAAATTATTTTAATATCTGAAATGCCTTAAAGATAATAGTGACATTGAAGAAAAAACTGACAGTCTCTCACAACTGAACATCATTTGGCAGGCCTGAAGCTTGGCTTTCTTTGGTACTTTAGGATGCTCTAGTCCTCATGATTCTAGACACCAGGACTCAGAGCTGACCCCTGGCCCTTGGAGGATTTGGCCCCTTTCTGCAGGTATCACTTAAGCATCTGATAAGTAGAAGGCAGTCAATATGAGTTTATGTCAATTTATGTACATATTAAAATTCTGAGTGAAATATGACTATTTTATGTTATATCCTCTTTGATTTTTAGATTTCTTCCTAAGTTTTGGTCAGTGCCGAGATTAGTATTTTTTACTGATTTTTTAAAAAATAATTATTACCTATAGTATAGTACAGAAAGGTAATCAACCCAGTAAGGTGATGGTTATTTTGCTGATACTTTTTTCTTTTCCTTATTTCCCTGTGTTCTGTTTGGTGAGGTTTTCTTTCCTTTAAGAAGTGGCAATCAAGTCATCCAGTAGGTATCTGTCTACATGTATATAAGGTGTTAGAGAGAACACGAAGGTATGTCTAATTTTCTGTCTTCCTTCTTCAAAGGAATTACAATCTAATCAAGAAATTATGTCATGCACCTTGGCAAAGGTCATTGATCGCCTTTCCACCCCAATTTAAATAATAGGGTGAGGCAATAATGACAAGATGTCACAGAGTTTACTACATTGCATATTGCCCAGTAAATCGTAGTGGCTCTCACAGTTCAGAAAGGGGCATTTTTTATCTCTTCCCATTACTCTGTGCTCACCGTGGTACGTGTGGTTACCATCTGTCACGGTACAACGTTACTACACTATTATTGACTGTCTTCCCTATGCCGTACTTTTCATCTCTGTGGCTTATTTATTTTATAATCGAAAGTTTGTACATCTTAATCCCCTTTATCTGATCTACACATTCCCCCGCTACCTTGCCTCTGGCAACCACCAGTTTCTTCTTTGTGTTGAAGAGTCTGGTTTTTTGTTCTGTTTTGTTTTTAGATTCCACGTATACGTGAAATCATATGGTATTTGTCGTTCTCTGTCTGACTTCTCTCACTTCGCGTGAGACTCTCTTGGTCCATCCATGTTGTCGCAAATGGCAAGATTTCTTTCTGTTAGTGGCTGAGTAATACTCCATTATGTATTTATTTTACACACACACACACACCCCCCACATCTTTTTTTTTATCCAAGTATCTATTGATGGACACTTGGGTTGCTTCTGTATCTTGGCTTTTGTAAATAATGCTGCAATATACATAGAGGTGTATATTTTCAGTGGGGTTGATTTTATTCCTTCTTTTTAAAAATAATTTAATTCATGTTGATGCAGAGATCAATACTACTGAATTCTTCCATTTTGTACTTTGAGAATTATTTTTGCCAGCTGGTATTTCTGATAGGGAAATAGATCTTTGGTTGCATTTGGGGGGACAGATGAGCATCTGACATTATTTTGAGGTAGTGCTAATGAGTTAGCCTTTAAATGTTGCCTTTGCAAGCACTCATTTATTGGGAATTTTTTGATTTGGAATATATTACTTACTATACTTCCCCGTTTGTCTCCAGCCAGTGACTTGGGTCCAGTGTCTCTGGGTAAAGTGTCTGAAGTCCTTAAGAGCTCTGAGTGGTTTTCTTCAGTCTTTGCAAGTACCTTGGAGCAAAACTAACCCCAACTCCAAGGGGTCTTGTATATTTTTTTGTCTTTCTTTAAAGATTATTTTTTTTTTTTAAATTCATTTATCTATCTGTTAGAGAGAGCACAAGCAGGCAGAGTGGCAGGCAGAGGCAGAGAGAGAAGCAGGCTCCCTGCTGGACAAGGAGCCTGATGCAGGACTCGATCCCAAGACCCCAGGATTGTGACATGAGCCAAAGGCAGCGGCTCAACTGACTGAGCCACCCAGGCGTCCCATTTTTTGTCTTTCTATAAACATTTTTACTCTTCAGTTAAGCTGTAGCTGATTTCTATACATGGCATTTAAACATGAATTCTTCATGCTCACCCATTTTCTTGTTACAAGCTGGAGAAACTGAAAAGTGCTCGATTTATTTTCTCTTTCTCAGGCAGTCGAAGCCTATATAATAAAGAGGTTTGTGTTGAGCCTCAACACTCTTTCCTTTGCTCACTGAGCTTCATCAGGCTGTTTCTTTCTAACAAACACTATGTTTTGGTTGGGCAGTGTGCCTGTACCTTCAAATTATCATACCCAGTGAAAACTGGTAAATAATCTTTTTCATGTTTATATTTTCACTACCATTTAGATAAGTGGTTTTTATCATTTTATTTCTGTGTTTTTTCACATGGTGTGAGTTAGAATGGCGTGGCTAAGAGATATTATTTATGAAATGTCACTGGAACTTGTTTTCTGAAGTAAATTGCCATCTTACATTGTAATAGCTTGTTTGTATTTTAACTGTTTCTGAATTGGAAAGGAGCTACTATTAAGGAATTGTTTATAACGATGTTTTAGATTTTTACTCTTAAAGGGCTCGAATAATACAGAACCCATCTATATGTAAATGAATTTATACGTTTCCCTGTAGTGTTAGTATTTGCTAAGTCTTCCCAGACTGTTGCTTCCTAGAATTGCTTTGTAAAGTCTTTATCCCTTACAATTATCTTTGACCTAATTCACTTTATCATATCAACATAGATTTGTGTTTATATAATTCTCTGAGTTGATTAAAAACAGATATGGGAAATTAAATGTCCTAAGACCAAGAGTGGGCGAAACTTTTCTTTCCTCACTCCATTTTGATAATGTGTTTCCTATTTTAAGGAAGTAATATATGCTTTCCAGAATGGCATTTTGGTGTGAGATAAGAATAGATTTTCCGGTGCCCCAATAGCATTTCTATGATTCTTTTACAAAACGTCTGTCTTGGGTTTCCATAAAATAAGTTTAAAAAAGTCAGATCTGTTTCTAGATTTTAAATATAACCTGATTAAAAAAAATCTATTCTTATGTAGCATTTTGGAAACATGCATTTTGGGTAAAGCGCTTTTTATTTTGAGTAGAGTTTATTATAGCAATATTATTCAAGTAAAGAAATGACTACTTCTTCTGACCTTTTATATAGCTACTTGGAAAGGAAAATAAGGAAAAATTTTCCCACAAATTCAATGGAAATATTCAAAATTCTTACATCATTGCATCTATCTGTAACACCTGGCATAATTGAGGTTAGATGACACATATTTGTAAAGGACTCAATTATTATGGTTACCTGGTTTTTTTTTTTTAATTAATATTTGGTAGGCTAGGAATAGCAATACCGTGCATAACCAGGCTGCTTGGGGAGGGAGCTGTCAGTGGCATGGCCCTTTGTGGCCCTGCCCTCCACCATGAGGCCCCTTTTTTGCATACTCCCTTATATTTTATGTGTTTCTCTTTACCATTTTGATAATTTGTTTAGCTGCTGTCTTCCTCATGTGATGAGAAGTTACTCACTTAGTTTGCTTTCCATTCTTGCCTCCCAGACCCTTTCCATATTCAAGAACTCATGTCCCCACCTTTTCCAGCAGGTACTAGTGTCTCTGGGAAATAATTTTAAATAATTTTAGTGTCTCATGTCTTGTTGCACTTGCTTAAGCAAGGAACTGCGCTTGGGTTCTTGGCCTATTCTGTGTCTCCTTTTCCTAGTGCTCTGAAGTTCTGGACCCTGGCAGTTCTTCTCTTCCATGTGCCGAACTGAGAGTTTTGAATGGACCTGTACAAGAGAGCCTGGCCTCTGTCCGTCACCAGAGTTTCCTTTTGTTAGATAGCTACCTAGGGTCTCCAGATGCATTCTTTTTGTCTTTTTGAAACCAGTCACTGAAACCTGGGATAGACAAAGTGAAACAGGTTTTCTTTTTCTTTTCTTTTTTTTTTTTCCCCTTGAAGATTTTATTTCTTTATTAGACAGAGGAGACACAGCGAGAGAGGAGACACAAACAGGGGGAACAGAGGGAGTAGGAAAGGGAAAAGCAGGCTTCCCACTGAACAGGGAGCCCGATGCGGGGCTTGATCCCAGGACGCCAGGATCATGACCTGAGCTGAAGGCAGATGCTTAAAGACTGAGCCTCCCAGGCACCCAAGAAATGGGTTTTCTGATCTTATGAATGGCAGGTGTAGGAAGTGGGTCTTTGCTAAGTAATCAGGATCATCCAAAACTGTGTCAGGGAACAAGGTAGGTTGCCAGCTGTGAGCTCTACTTGGTGTGTATGCTGAATTCCAGAAGTTGTTAATAAAGGGGGAGAGGGAAAGGTTTAAGGATACTATAAAGGTCAAGATACATTTAAAATAATAAATAAGCAGGCACCTGGACTCTATAAATAAATATGACTATCACAAATTAATGGCATTAGCACAAGTAATACACAGATTCATTAAACAAGTTTGTCTTTCCATCTAGTGTGAACAATATTGACTTGAAGAACAGTGCCATGCCTCATTTAAAATTATGTAGAAATATCGGGGCGCCTGGGTGGCTCAGTGGGTTAGGCCGCTGCCTTCAGCTCAGGTCATGATCTCAGGGTCCTGGGATCGAGTCCCGCATCGGGCGCTCTGCTCAGCAGGGAGCCTGTTTCCCTTCCTCTCTCTCTCTGCCTGCCTCTCCATCTACTTGTGATTTCTCTCTGTCAAATAAATAAATAAAATCTTTAAAAAAAAATTATGTAGAAATATCGACTGAGCCAGGCTCTCTATTTGGATATGCAAACAACTCTTGTTCTTGATCATCTCTGGAGAAACAACAGTGACAGATGAAGCCAGGAGATCTAAGGAAATTTGTGCTGTTAATACTACAAAAAGAATCTTGACTGATGGGCATTTGATTCATCTTTCCTTCTTTGAATGTAACCTTGAGTCTATTCTAAGATCATGATGGGAATATGAAGAATAAAACTTTGTGATACCTTCTACTTTCAATTTGCTTTGTACGCTCTATTGTATTTGCTTTTTACATTTAACCTGTGGAGTTGGCAGGGAAAGTATTATTAATATTATCATATATTTGACAGAGGAAGAACCTGTTCAGAAGAGGTGAGTGAACTCCCCGAGGCTCAGGTCCAGAGTCCCATGCTTTCTGATGCTGAGCCCAGGGCCTTGTCACAACGGTGGGGGGATGGGTTGGCCCAGTAGGAGTTGGTGTTCTCTCTGGCTGTGGTTTACTGCTCCTGTTTGAGAGACTCAGGTTGTGAAATTTCTCTAATATCAGTGATTAGGTTTTGTTTGGAAATGCCATTTGATAGCCTTTTTTTGTTTGTTTGTTTTTTCTCTTGTGAATTTTCCCTGGGAAGAAGGGGATGCTGATTTGGTTGGTGACAGGTCAATCTTTGGACTCCTGTTTGTTTAAAAAAAAAAAAAAAAATCCCCTCTTTTCCTTTCCCCTCTGCCTTTTGCCCTTCTTTTGGAGTGTGTTTTGAGCAAAATGTACTGATTTTTAGGATACTATATTGTCACTTAACCCTGTTTGGGGGGCTGGTCAAAGGAGCCCATCCATAATGCTCAAATGTCATGGGTGAGGTTGGGTATCGTCTTTGTGTTTCTGTCTTATGGGATCAGATGCTCCTCTCTAAAGACTATAAATCTAGCCCAGTAAACAAGCCATCTTGAGTATGTTTCGCTTCTGTCCTGGGGAGGGAAGCCTACCGAAGAATCTATGTTTTAAGCTTCAATAATATGGTACTCTTCTTTCCCAGATTTAGCATTATTCTGTGAGAGAAACTCATGCATTATTAGGTTTTTCTAACGAGAAAGCACATTCAAGAGGAGACATATGCCTCTGCTATAGGGAGAAGCCATAGTTCTGGAAGTTATCCTGCATGCAGTTCCTAAATCCATCCTTTCTGAAGTTGGTATTTATCAGGAAGAAAAGTTTTTGCCACTCTTCTTATGATAAGGAGCGAAGTCCCCACTTGTGTTGGTAGTGTGTCTGAGAGTCTGCCTGCCTTAATTTCCTTAATTTAATCATTTGCTTTATAACTTACACTTGAAATTGCATCTCATCTTTGTCTCTTCTTTCTACATGAATTAGTCATTGCAATAAAAAGTCTGTTCCCATATTATGTGATTCCCGTTCTTGAGCTTTTAAACTTGTCATCTTGCTAGAGGATTTTATTCTTCACTAACATAGCCATACGTCAGGAGCGTCTTGACTTCCAAACCCTTTTGTGTTTGGTTCCCAGTTGGTTTTCATTGTTTTTTATTTTGGACATTGCAATACCCCCTTGTCTGTTCTCTGCCAGTAATCTTAAATAAAATGTTATGCATATAGTTAGAAGATCGAATTGCTCTCTTGATTAAAAACCTGTGGTTTTTCGATAGCCCAGAGATTCTTAAATTTCAGCCACTCGACCAGCAACGTTGACATCCATAGGATCTTGTTAGAAATGCCGATTCTCAGACCCCACCCTAGACCATGTGAAATCTTTGTTTTATGAAGCGTTCGGTGATCCCGATACACCCCACAGTCTGAGAACAACTGCAAGGGCAGTGGGGCAAAACTGGTCCTTCTTACCAGGCATGTAGGGCCTTGGCCAGCTCATGCCTCAGTAGCTCCTGCTCCAAGCTTTGTCTTCATCACCCACTTGCCCCAACTGTCACTGTTCTAGACTTCTTGTCATTTTCAGCACATGACATCTACTTGCATGCCCTGTACTTTGCTGAGCTATTCTGATTTATCAACATGTTCTTTCCCTCCCCCGACCCCCATGCTTGGTGAATTCCCACAGATGCAAGAGGCACAGATGCAAAGTGTAGTGGAACAGATATGACCGGGCTTGATTTAAAATCTGTCCACTGTCATTTACTAGATGTGCGTCTACTTTTAGCATGGTTTTTCTCATCTAAAAATAGTGATACCTTAGCATTGTTGTAAGACTGAATGACATATTCTGTATAAAGCTCCTATCCTATATTCTATCAGGGAGAGTTCAATATAATTTTTTTGAGGCGAAATTCACAGTATATAGAATTAGCCATTTGGAGTATACAGTTTAATGGCTTCCCATATATTCAAAATCCTGAGCAATTACCACCTCTGTCTAGTTCGCAAACATTTCGACACTCCCAGAGAAGACCCTGGACCCATTTAGCAGTCTCTCCCTCTTCCCTTCTTTCTTCAATGTTACTTTTTTTTCTTTTACATGGTCTTTTCACATGCTACTTCAGATGCTTAATACTATATACATCTGTGATTTTCTAGAGTATTTATCCCATGAGGTCTGTGTACATTTTGTGTTTTAATTATGACAAATTGAAATGTGCTGAGTATCTAAATCAGACTTTGAAACATGGTTAATTTTTGCCAGATCAAATAAGTATATGTTGCACAGTCATTATAATTCTTTTGTGATTTGCTGCAGTGTCTGTATTGTTATCTTTACTTTAGCAGGACTCCTTTGGGGAGAACTGATACTCACAACCATTTCACTGTTTAATTACATAATAGGAGTATGGTTATTATTCTGGATAGTTTCCACAGTTTCCTTATTATCTAGTTATTTATACAAGCCTAACTGTTGTGATGGGACAATGGAGTATAACTTTGTTGGACCTCCTCTCTTTCACTTCCTGGACCTTGGGTTTTTCAGCCCTTGAAAGAGTACTTAACCTTTGTAAAAGACATTGTATTTTGTGTTGATTTTATTTTATTTGAGAGAGAGAAGGCACATGTGAGTGTAGGTGAGGGTTGTGGAGGAAGAGAGAGAGAGAGAAGCTCCAGCAGACTCCATGCCCAGCTTGTAGCCTGATGTAGGGCTTGCTCTCATAACCCTACGATCATGATCTGAACTGGATGCTTAACCAACGGAGCCACCCAGATGCCCCCTATGTCATATTTAATCTTTATCCCTGGATAATAATAATACAACAATAAAACTTAGACCTTTTTTTTTTTGTAACATTAAAACACAACTTCAGTTCTAAGTTTAGGTCCAAATTTATTTTGAAACTAACAACTTCTAAAAAACATTATTTAGTTAATGTTGATTTCATTTTCTATGAACATGGTATGAGTCCAATATACCCCTAATATTTTGTATGCAGAAGAACATACTTTCATTCCAAATGAGTAAATTAGTGTTACCACCTCAAACGACACTCGATTTCAGTTTAGAAGCATTAATTGTAATAAAGAGTTAACAGCGCGAGGATGTAAGGAATTTCTATGCCACTTCTTGCCATGCCAGTTTAGGAACGACTTAGGACTTGGTAATATGGCGTGGGGGTGGGAATGGGAGTTTTCAAGTCAGAACACTGGTGCTCATTTGCATCTTTCAAACTCTAATGCTGCTTTGTTTCAGATAGATTTATTACACTGTCTTTCTTCTCCAATTCACCACAGTGTGTGAAGGCTCAGTTGGAACAAACAAAAGAGATATATAACCCTTGAACCAATTAGCATAGCTTACAATGTTCTTAATAGGCTTATCTACTGTATATGGGACTTGGGAAAATGACTTAACTTTTATGCTTCCTTGATCTCTAGGGAAGGGTTTCAGCCTCAGCTGCTTTATACCCACAATGTAAACTTAACATATTTGATTTTCAGCTCTCTGATAGAAAACCTTCTTTACAATTCGATGGCTCCAGGGTGCCGTAGTCACTCTCTTGCTGCTATTCAGTGATTTGCACAGGGTCTGTTGATGCGTGAGAAGAGGGCACATGTGACTTGGGCCCGGGGCGACTCGCTGCCCTCCGCTGGCGTGTGGGACAGGGCACAGGGCTGTAATTTGTTCAGCTAGTGCCGACTCCTGGGGCGTGCCCCTTCTTTCTGACTCCTCCCTTTAGCCTTTGTCCTCGCTCTTTTTCCTGCTGGTTATTGAGCTTTGGTCCCTCTTTGGTCCTTGAAAGGTATAAATGATGCCCATTTCCCCTCTTCCACTAGATCTACCCACCCGTACACAAAAAGGGTTTCTTTCTGTCAGAGGAAAGAGATTGGGTATATTGTTCGGGACTTTTATTCCCAAGGACAGGCCAAGCCCCGCCGTACTCACGTGGAGCCCGTTGATGACGCAGACAGGTGGCAGGCTGTGTCTCTTGTGAATTTTACCTTTTGTGTTTTAAGTTAAAAACATCTTACAGTTTTGTCTTACATCAAAAAGAGGTATTTGTATTCTTACTCTCCTTTTTTTAAAGGCTTTTGTTATAAAGACACGGAAGTGATAATCCAATTATCATATATTCCATATATTGGAATATATGATATTCCAATTTGATAAGGTAAATTTAACCACCTCTTGGAAGTGACTTTGTTAAGAGATTGGAGTGAGAAGCAGGAGAGACTTGCCTTGGTTGTTGACTGTTTGACTTTAGACATGTTCCTTTGCTACTCTGTGTCAGTTTCTCCCTCTGAGAAGGAGACAATAACCACAGGATCCTTATGAATAGCCCTATGAAGCTGCCGGTAACAGTCTGCTTTGTAGTAAGAGTTCAACACTCGGTAGGTAGCAGTGACGCTGACAGAAACCTTTTGAGAAGATAGAGTAAAGGAGCCTGGGATCCTAAGAAATGTGAGGCTACACAGAATAGCTCATTAAGGACCCTCTTGACTGAGAAGAAGTTGAGAACATCGTATATGGTAAGGCAGCCTGTTCCTTCCATCAATTCTGCATACTATAGAAAACTCTCACTCACATCTTGATATCCTGATGCCATATTAGCCTAGTGTTTATATCTGAGGGGTAGAGATTGGGCACCTTAAAGAAACGTTGGTTTTCACAGGTGTATAGTTGGAAGCATGATTAGATAATTTATCCTGTTTTCCCCCTCTTATGTTGCAGCTTTAGTGTAAGTATTATCAGTGATTTTGGCCTTTGAGAGATAGCAAGATGTGTTAGAACACCAGATGTGTTCTGAACACCAGAATCTTAAGCTACATATGCCGACCACATAGAAGACCCACAGTATGTATCTCTGTGATGAGGATGAGAGCCTCCTGTGGGCCTTTGAGTTGCTGGATTTTAGTGAGAGTGGAGGGGAAGTTTTCTTGGTTGGAGACTCTATTTGTAGCCAAGGTGACTGGCCAGATTCTCTGCCATCCTGTGTTTCTGTGAAGGGATTGAGCACTAAGAGGGTGGGGTTGGGGGGTGAGGGATAGTGCTGGTTACTAAGGTATCTTGAAACAGGGCTGAAGAATGAATTTTATTTGCTGTAAGAAATAAGTTTTACAATAGACTGACACCAGCTGAAGGCTCTGGTGGTAAATTGAACCCTTTGGCCTCTGGTTTTACTAGAGAAACATTTTCTGGAAAAGCTAGTAGGCTTTACCCTAACACATATAAATACACATATAATGACTAATTATTTCTGGTCCTTTACATATATTTTAACTTATTCACAGCCTCCTTTATCTTTTGGTGAAAAGAATTGATAAAAATAACTTCAGCCTATTCCAGCAGTTTAATTTAAGTAGTTGGTCTAAGAATAACTTTGTTAGGGTGGTGAAGTTGGGGGGGGAATATAAATATATATATATATCTTCTGCATAGCATATTTGATAAAGTACTAAGTGAGAGATATGTTAAATTTAATGTGGTTTTCTGAAGTTAGGCATAATCCTATATATCCTAAAAAATAATATTTGAAGACATTATATTTGTAATCTGTGCATCCACTGGAGAGTAGACTTTAAAAAAGTAGGTGGCAAAGAATTTTAGAAGAATAATATACTTTCCTTTTTTTTTTTTTAAGGTTTTATTTATTTATTTGAGAGAGAGACAGTGAGAGAGAGCATGACTGAGGAGAAGGGCAGAGAGAGAAGCAGACTCCCCGTGGAGCTGGGAGCCCGATGCGGGACTCGATCCCGGGACTTCGGGATCATGACCTGAGCCGAAGGCAGTTGTCCACCAACTGAGCCACCCAGGTGTCCCTTTTTTTCTTTTTTAAAGATTTTATTTATTTATTTGACAGAGAGAGATCACAAGTAGACACAGAGGCAGGCAGGGAGAGAGAGAGGGGGAAACAGGCTCTTTGCTGAGCAGAGAGCCCGATGTGGGGCTTGATCCCAGGACCCTGAGATCATGACCTGAGCCAAAGGCAGAGGCTTAACCCACTGAGCCACCCAGGCACCCCTGGCTCAGGCTTTTGTAAAATTCTATTTAAATCATCATATGAGTAGATATAAGCAGCTCAAAATAAAAGTCAGCAATAATACTAACAAATAGGTCTAAGGTAATGTCTATGTCATGCAAGGGTAAATGTTGGTTGGTTGGTACTACCGTGATTTATGTCACCAGAGTACCCAAAATAATAGTTTGCAGTTGTCTTTCAAACTGAAACTATTTATTCTCTACCGTTCATACTTTATAGAGTTCATTGTTTTCCATGTCTTGTTTTCTGCAACACTCATTGCCATTTTTATAACCTGTAGATGTTCTGCAAACGATTTTGACATTTTTATATCATTGGAAAGTAATTTGTTGAAGTTTTATATTTTATATAGCCAAGATCCTATTGTAAGGTTATGTATTGCTAATTATAATTTCAAGAAAAGTTAGGGAACTATCACCTCATTCATTTAAAAAAATTTTTTTTAATCACAAAGGCAATCCTTAAGTTTTTATAATAAATCTCAGAGCCACTCATATGTAGTTCAGAGAATAAGGCTTCTTGTTGTTAAAGTGAATAGATTTGCTGAACTTATCATAGGAATGACCCCGTGGTATCCTGAAATGTGGTCTTTTTAGGAAGCACTAGCTATTTTCTTCAAGTGTCATAATATATATTGGTTGCTGTGTGAAATATGGTCTAGGCAGATAAAAAAACAAAAAAGTCATGTCAAAAGCATATGTAAAAGCATAGCTCAGTGCCTCTCTTTTCCACATTCTGTGTATTATATAGTAAATCAGTTTCTAAGATAATAGGCTGTTGTTCGTCAGCTTGGAATTATCTGACAGTGGTTTGCTGGCTTATTTATACATTCATGGCATATTTTTGAGGGATTTTAGATAGATAGAACCAGGAGATACTAAGTCACTTTAGGCTCATATGGGAATTTTAGATCATGTGATTTGTATAAAATGCTGTGAAGCTTAAAATTCCTGGGTACCATGGATATCCCTAAATTTTTGTTTGCAGAGCAGTTTTTTATAAAAAAATAGTTCTTTTTAAATAACTGATGCCATTTAAAAAAAATCAAAGTTGTAAAGGCTTGCTACTTAGAGAAATTGTGATTAAGGAGCAGCTGGAGGTAAAGAAGATATACATTTGAAACAAATCCAAGCAATGATGATATTTGCAGGGAAAAAAAAATTGCCTTCAAGAGCAGTTATCTTACTCGATGCATTGAGAAAAGCCCATGTTGCATTTGCAACTCCAAGAAAAAATGTCATCCCTCCCCTTTACAACATAAAGTCATTCCCTTCTGCCAGCCTGTGTATCATTCTAGCTGATACTCTAGTTTATAAAATATTTTCATGGGTGAATTACTACCAGAGAATTCTATCTGTAATGTTAAAACTCACCTAGATTTATTACACTTTTGAGAACACCGATGGAAAATATACTCAGTGATGAAAAATGTACTCAATCCTGCAAACCAGAGGTCAGATTATTACAGACTGGTGGTATAAAGGCTTTCCTTGACAGGGAGTCACTTAGCTTTTTTGCTTCCGGACTCCCTAGTGCAGGACGAAAAGCTGTGCTCTCCTGTTGCCCAGAGGTAAGAAGTGAGCTTTATATACTGAAGAAGCATTTTTTAAAAAATTTTATTTATTCATTTGAAAGAGAGAGAGATCACAAGTAGGCAGGGAGAGAGAGAGGCACCCTGCTGAGCAGAGAGCCCGAGGCGGGGCTCGATCCCAGGACCCTGAGACCATAACCTGAGCCAAAGGCAGAGGCTTAACCCACTGAGCCACCCCGGTGCCCCCTGAAGAAGCATTTTTGAGGGAATATGTGCCAGGGTTGGATAGAGACCTGGGAGAATAGAAATGTTTGCTGTTGTGGCCTCATGTCTCTCAAGTTTTTGGAAAGAGGTGTATTTGTTTGGTAGGGCTGCCGTAATGAAATACCACAAGCTTAAGAAGGCGTAGAAAGCAGAAATGTATTGTCTCCCATTCTGGAAGTAGATGTGTGAAATCAAAGTATCAGCAGGGTTGGGTTCTTCTGAATGCTGAGAGGAAAGAATCTGTTCACCACTCTCCCCTCGCTTCTGGTGTTTTGCCAGCACTCTGTAGCATTCCTCGGCTTTAGAAACATCACCCTGATCTCTGCCTTCATTTCCCATGGCATTCTTTTTCTGTGTGTGACTGTGTCCAAATATCCGTTCTTTATAAGGATGCCAGTCACATTGGATTACAGCCTACCCTTGTGACCTCATTTGAACTTGATTATCTCTGTAAAGATCGTGTCTTCAAACAAGGTCACAACTGGAGGTCCTGGAGTTTAGGACTCTATATACCTTTTATGGGAGAACACAGGATTACCTTAATAAGAGTCTTGCTGGTAAACCCCTGAGAGGTGCTTGGCAGGGCACCGTGACAATGAGGGACGTGAAGAAGCATAATGGTGAGTTTTAACAAGGACACATGCCGGCAGTTAGGTTTGCTTTATTCTTAAGAGTCTTAGGTCCATGGGCATACACCTATTCAGCCTCACTGATGAAGCTACTAATTGTGACCAACTTCATTGCTGTAATTAATTCTCTTAGAAGTAAAGGATCGGAAGAATAAACATCGTTAAAATGTCTATACTGCCTAGAGCAATCTATACTTTTAATGCCATTCCGATCAAAATTCCACCGGCATTCTTCAAAGAGCTGGAGCAAATAATCCAAAAATTTGTATGGAATCAGAAGAGACCCCGAATCTCTAAGGAAACGTTGAAAAACAAAAATAAAGCTGGCGGCATCACCTTACCTGATTTCAAGCTTTATTACAAAGCTGTGATCACCAAGACAGCATGGTACTGGCATAAAAACAGACACATAGACCAGTGGAACAGAGTAGAGAGCCCTGATATGGACCCTCAACTCTATGGTCAATTAATCTTCGACAAAACAGGAAAAAATATACAGTGGAAAAAAGACAGTCTCTTCAATAAATGGTGCTGGGAAAACTGGACAGCTATATGTAGAAGAATGAAACTCGACCATTCTCTTACACCGTACACAAAGATCAACTCAAAATGGATAAAAGACCTCAACGTGAGACAGGAATCTATCAGAATCTTAGAGGAGAACATAGGCAGTAATCTCTTCGATATCAGCCACAGCAACTTCTTTCAAGATACGTCTCCAAAGGCAAAGGAAACAAAAGCGAAAATAGACTTCTGGGACTTCATCAAAATCAAAAGCTTCTGCACAGCAAAGGAAACAGTCAAAAAAACAAAGAGGCAACCCACGGAATGGGAGAAGATATTTGCAAATGACAGTACAGACAAAAGGTTGATATCCAGGATCTATAATGAACTCCTCAAACTCAACCCACATGAAACAGACAAACACATCAAAAAATGGGCAGAAGATATGAACAGACACTTCTCCAATCAAGAAATACAAATGGCTATCAGACACATGAAAAAATGCTCATCATCATTAGCCCTCAGGGAGATTCAAATTAAAACCACATTGAGATATCACCTTACACCAGTTAGAATGGCCAAAATTAACAAAACAGGAAACAACATGTGTTGGAGAGGATGTGGAGAAAGGGGAACACTCTTACACTGTTGGTGGGAATGCAAGTTGGTGCAGCCTCTTTGGAGAACAGTGTGGAGATTCCTCAAGAAATTAAAAATAGAGCTTCCCTACGACCCTGCAATTGCACTCCTGGGTATTTACCCCAAAGATACAGATGTCGTGAAAAGAAGGGCCATCTGTACCCCAATGTTTATAGCAGCAATGGCCACAGTCGCCAAACTATGGAAAGAACCAAGATGCCCTTCAACGGATGAATGGATAAGGAAGATGTGGTCCATATACACTATGGAGTATTATGCCTCCATCAGAAAGGACGAATATCCAACTTTTGTAACAACATGGACGGGACTGGAAGAGATTATGCTGAGTGAAATCAGTCAAGCAGAGAGAGTCAATTATCATATGGTTTCACTCATTTGTGGAGCATAACCAATAGCATGGAGGACAAGGGGCGTTAGAGAGTAGTAGGGAATTTGGGTAAATTGGAAGGGGAGGTGAACCATGAGAGACTATGGACTCTGAAAAACAGTCTGAGGGGTTTGAAGTGGCGGGGGGGTGGGAGGTTGGGGTACCAGGTGGTGGGTATTATAGAGGGCACAGCTTGCATGGAGCACTGGGTGTGGTGAAAAAATAATGAATACTGTTTTTCTGAAAATAAATAAATTGGGAAAAAAAAAAAAAAAAAAGAAGTTAATTGTGCTCACATGTCTTGCTCTCTTGCTTTTATGAGTAAATAAATAGAATATCTTTCAAACACGCATGTGTGCATACATGCACACAGAAGCCCCAGGCCAAGTCAGGTTTCCCGGGCTTTTGTGAGACAGAAAGAAATAAGTAATAAAATAATAATGATAAAACATAAGGCAGAAAGGCTCTGCTCCTGCAGATCTCAGACCTCGGGAAGCAGGCATTTCCTGGAGCTCAGGGAAGCATCTGGCTCCCACCTTGTAGGGCCTTTTACCTGTGTCGCAACCCCTCTTGCAATCCCTGACCCCGCCAGGCTTTCTGCTCCCTTCAATTCTTGTGTCTGGGTCCTTGATCGCTGCACTTGGCACCCAGCTGGACATCAGGCTTCTTTCCTCTCTTTCAAGTTTCATTCATTGTGTTTTCAGAGCAGGGCTCATATTTTTGTCATTAAAGCAGATTATTGGAGGAAAAAGAGAGAAAAAGTATAGACAGAGTTTACTTAAGCTTCTAAGTAATAAATGCTAGTCAGTAACCGCCCCCAGCACCAAAATTCTAATAGTTTCAGTGTTCCCACACTATGAACTTGGAAATGTATGATTTATTCTCACTGAGGAAATAATCAAGATGTCATGTCCACACTTTCTTGCAGGGGTAGGGAGAAAACAGGGTTGGTCCTTGTTGATTTTTAACTGGTAGAGTCAAATCTTATACAAGCACATTTTTCCTGTTAACATTTACTTGGAAATATGGAATGTGTTTGTGTGTGGCTTAGAGCTGTCCCTGTTGGTTGTAGATCATTTTTAAACAACAAAGAGGGGGTTAAATCAGAAACACACATTGGCATGCTTAGAAGGCGTGTTAATAGAAGTTCGGGGTACCAAGCTATATTTTTGTAACTTTTATGTATTTTTTTTAATCGACCATATTTATTTTTAAACTTTTTAAAGGGGAGGCAAGGGTTTTGACAACTTCCAAAATATTTGACCATCATTTTTTAAGAATCTCCTATGTGTGAGGCTATATGCATGAGGTGGGAATGAGGAAGACTTCCAATGTAATAAGGGAGTTAGGGCAGTAGACTGAAGTCATTTGAAGGAAAAGAATGAATTCCCAATTGGGGAATTCAAGGAAATTTTTTAAGTTTTTCTTCCTTGAATGATGAAACTGATTCTGGCAAAGAAAAATAGGATGATGAAGAAGAAAATTCTGAGTAAAAGGCGTGACATACACAACAGTAAAGTGCCTGATTTGATGAATAAAGTTTAGCGATAATGTTGGAAAAACTGAATGAAAGTGAATTGTAGAAGATTAAAATTGGCAGGCTCAGGGGTGTAGATCCCAAGATGAGGAAATACGAACAGCCATTCTGAGCAGGTTCTGCGGTGGGGAGGCTAGTCTGATAGTGTAGGATACTTAGAGAAGATGGTCTGAGAGTGTTTAGGGAGTCTTTAAGGAGCTTCTCTAGTATTCCTAGTGTGTAGAGATGAGGCCTTGAGAGTTGTTAATGGAGGCTGGAATGTGGAGAGAATGATAACATGTGCAAAATACTGTTAATGAGACTTGATGCAGGTTAGAATATGAGATGGAATCTAAAATGGCCCCAGGGTTGTGGTCCAGAGTTTCTGGGAAAACTGGGTACCATTAGTACCTGCAAAGAATACAGGAAGAAGATGTTAAAGTTTGGGTATGTTGAGTTGGGGTGGCTAGGTTAACATCATGACATCCAGTTGGCTATACCTAACAAGGCAAACGGAAATATGAAAGAGATTGGTTGCTGTAACAAATATTGGACTCATTAAGAAAATTAATTTACTTTTGTGCTACTTTGGGGACTGTAGAGATGAATGATATGGTTCCTATCCTTGAAGCATATGGAGTCTAGTGGGGGAGACAGGAGTAACAGAGAAATTGTAGTTAAGCCATTATAGTATATGAGCAAAATCTGGGTGGAGGGTGGGGCATGTAGAGGGAGTGGGAAAAGCTAGAGGAACTGGAAGGGAGTCTTTAATTTTATGCGGTTGAGTTAAAGATTGTCGGAAAATGGCAACCTAAGTGGTTCACAAACGATAAAGGATTCAGAAGATTCAGTGTCCTTTACTGTTTCTGTCAGCAGTATTTTTTTTTTTGAAAGGAAAGAAGAAATGACTCAATTAGTCACACGAGTACATTAACACTTAAAATTATTTAAGTCAAGTAGTTAGGAGATGATGATGATTTTCCTTGGCAGCTACAGTTAAGTTTCTCCTCAACTTGCCCACAAGGGCCAAAGAAGTATTCAAATGATAGTATATAGCATTTCTATTTATTTCATTTCCCAGGGAGAGAAGAATAGAGAATATGGATTTCTATACATACCCTTCTCAAATACATGGATTGTGTCCATGTTTTATCCACTCTTAGAAAATCTACCCCTAACTTTGTGACACCTAGTACAGAACCTTGTTTGGTTGAAAACAGGAATTTAGGGGGTATGATTGATTGATTGAAGCAAGCAGGAAAGGGGATGTAGATCCTCAAATTCTCAATAATTAACAGGAATATTCAGAAATATTCTAGGATACAAATGCGTGGCCTCACTCCATATATAATGAAATAGAAACCTATGAAGTAGACATTACAAGGACGGAATTGTATTCATTGCCAAATGATTTTTCTCTTTATAAAAGGATTCACTTAGGTTTCCTTTAATGAGGTAGCTTACCCAGTGCATTCAGGTGTTAGTTTCCAGGCCATTCACTCTTTGACAGAAGACTGGAAGGGCAGAGAAGCTTAAACCAGAGTCCCAAGTCTCTAGACTGAATTTTTCATAAGGGAGCAAAAAGAAGGATAACTGGTCTCCTTCAGTGTTGATTGCTGGGAAAATACCATTTCCTTTTCATGTCATGTGCTACCTGTGTGAGATAAAGGAGATAGGGAAGTGTGGGTTTTATCTGTGACGTAAGGCACCAAACGTTAATGTAGGTGTGCCAGAAGGGTCCATCTGTGAGGCAAGGCATGTTTCTGTAGCTGATGTAAGTAAAATTCCATAAATCTGTTTTTGGATCTTGGGTAAATTTTACAAGGACTCTGAATGTATGGTCAAGCTGAATGCAGGTGCATGGATCAGCGCTGTAAGAAGCAAAATCCACCTTCACTGAAATAACTACAGAATACAAAATGTCCAAATTAATTTATTCTGGGACAGCATAAATAGATCAGATCAGTGACAGAATATTGGTGCAATAGGTGATAGAGTATTCCTAATAGATATATTTAAGTTGAGGTATGGGCTAGAAAACAATTATCAGCATTTAAGTGGACATGTGAGAGAGTAAAATAAAGCTATTTAAAATATACATGGAGGGATGCCTGGGTGGCTCAGTGGGTTAAGGCCTCTGCCTTTGGCTCCGGTCATGATCCCAAGGTCCTGGGATCTAGCCCCACTTTGGCCTCTCTGCTCAGCTGGGAGCCTGCTTCCTCCTCTCTCTCTGCCTGCCTCTCAGCCTACTTGTGATCTCTGTCAAATAAATAAATAAAATTTTTTTTTTTAAAAGATTTTATTTATTTTATTTGACAGAGAGAGAGATCCCAAGTAGGCAGAGAGGCAGGCAGAGACAGAGGGGGAAGCAGGCTCCCTGCTGAGCAGAGAGCCCGATGCAGGGCTCGATCCCAGGACACTGAGATCATGACCTGAGCCGAAGGCAGCGGCTTAATCCACTGAGCCACCCAGGTGCCCCAATAAATAAAATCTTAAAAAATATATATATACATGGATGATTAAAAACAGGATTGCCCAATTTATATTGGTAGCTATCGGAGAGTTACTAGCCATTTCTTATAATAGGCCCCAAGAAATTTCAGGTTTCAGGTGAGACTTGGATAAATTTTAATTAGATGTAGAAGTTGGCTTCTCTTGATTCAATCTTTAAAAAATGGTTTGTGACCCTTTCTCTGGGGGGAATACAAATTGAACCAAAATTTCCTTAAAATTCCAGATACTTCAGAAATTAACTAAGTTACCTAAAAACAACATGTGCTTTCTTTTGAGATGTTTCAAAAGAATGAAGTGGCTGATGATGTAATTAGTCTGCATGTATCCTTTTAAAAAAAAGAATTTCCCTGATTTTACATTACAGTGCTTGCTCAAAACACAGGGATCAATATAATTTTATTTTTATATGTAATAAGAGAACATTAATTATAATAAAATAACTTTATAAGTTGCTTTGTAGTTTTAAAAGATTTTTTATATCTATAATCTTATTTAATTTTTAAAATCACCAGGTAAGGAAGAAAGTATTTCTGTTAGCTTATAGGTATGTAACCTGTACTGAGAGATCAAATTAATAACTGACATTATACAGTCTCTCTTCTTTCATTGGTTCACTTATTTAGTGTTCAGACACTTATTGATCACCCTCTGTATGTGCTTTAGGGAAGAACCTCTCTAAATACTAGAGACAAAACTTGTACTGGCTCCTTTCTGATCCAGTGTTCTTCCTCTCTCCTATTTGCTACACGTGAACTTCAGTTCAAAATTATAATTTAAGCTTTTCTTGTCCGTTTTATTTAGATATTATAATAACCTTTTTTACTAAGTTGAATTTGGTGTTAGTTTTCAATTTATTTTCTTTCTTTGTTTTTTTCCTCCTTCCTCTCTCTCCCTCTCCCTCTTCCCTACTTCCTTCCTTCCTTCCTTTCTTTCTTAATGATTTTATTTATTTGACAGAGAGAGAACACAAGCAGGGGGAACAGCAGACAGAGGGTGAGGGTGAAGCGGGTTCCCCGCTGAGCAAGGACCCTTAGATCATGACCTGAGCTGAAGGCACATGCTTAACTGACTGAGCCACCCAGGCCCTCCTCAATTTGTTTTCTAAGAGATTTTTACTTTTCTTTCCTGTTAACATTTTAGTGTATCGGTTTCCTGTGCTCAGCTTTTTTTCAAATGTAAATTTGTATAAGTCAAAAGTTTTGTCCATTATTATATCAAATTACACTTAACTCTTACATAATCTCTGTTTCTCCATGGTATTAGCCACTATTTTACACTCATAATCTGTTATGCACTGTTTTTTTTTTTTTAATGGAAAAGAAATGTCTCAATTGACTTTCTACCCTGAGAGAAAATGATAAAACTCAGAAATTACTGATTTATAAATATACTACTATTTAGAAATAGTTAGTGAAAGCATCCATTATAGAAAATAAAGTATGTTATAGCTAGTTACTGGTAATGTGCATTGGCATAAGGAAGAAAATTGCAAATCCAGTTCCATAAATTTTTCTTGAAAGTCTACAGAGTATCATGCTAGGTGCCTTATAAGATAAACAGAAAACCTCAGATCTTGCTTTTAATGTGCCTGTGAACTTGTTGGGAAGACACTCATAGTGGCAGACGTTACAAAGAGGTGGAAAATAAGTGCAACAGAATTCCTTGATTGCTCCAAAGGAGGGAGTGCTTAAATCTTCCTGGTGCAGTTTTGGTAGGTTGAAGGAGAAGGTTGCATTGCAACTCATTTTAGGAGATGAGATTTCTGTAGCGGAAATGGACATTTTGATGTGGATCCACATGATAAAGAGAAGCACAGACAGAATAAAAATACAGGATATAGATGTGGCTAGACATAGATTATTTTCAAAAGAGTTTTATTGCTTTTATTTATTTATTTTTGTAGTGTTACGGTTTTAGTAACACAAATAGGATGTGCGCATAAACTGTCTATTCATTTTCTTCACTGCGCGGTCTGGCGTTAGGATCGGTGATTGCGTTGAGCAGCTGGGCTGCTCTTTCCACAATGGCTTTGCGGTTCTTGGAGGAGACACTGGGAGCACATTAAGATTTGTTGTGCATCAGAAGCACGTCAAACTCTCTGATGTTGTGGACCAGGAACTTGCAGAAGCTGTTGGGTAGCATGTGCCTTGTTTTCTTGTTGCTCCCGTAACCAATGTTGGGAGCCAAGATCTGGCCCTCCAGTCCTCTGTGTACCCTCACAGTATTGCTTCACGGATTGTTTCTGACATTTGTGCTGAACTTTGGCAGGTCCGTCTGACTGGTGCCGGATGAACTTCTTGGTCCTCTTTTTAACCATGTGGGGCTTAATGAGAGGTCTGAGGCTGGCCATGATGCTGAGTTAGAGATGGCTGCTACTTCCATAGGTGGCACCAAGGGAGACAGGGCGAGTCTTACTGCTCTTAAATATTTTCACATATATTTATTTGCACTTTTTCTTTTATTTTTGAACCTAACCTCTCTAGATAGAAATAAGGGTTGAAGGCAGGAGTGGGGTCTATGTGAGTTGTTGGTCCTTGCCAGTTGCCTGGAGCTTTGGAAGTGGAATGTAAAGCTAAGTGGGGGATTCATGTCTGGAGTGACTACTGTATGAGAAAAAATCCTTTCTTCCTCAGTTTCTCTAGACAGGTGACTGAGAAGAGACATGAGTACCATGCTAGGAATGTACCATGCTAGGAATGTTTTCTCGAGCCATCTTTTGTATTGGATAGGAATATTTGGAGTAGGTCTTTGTATAATTTGGATATTTTCTAAATACCTTCACCATATCTTTTACCTGAATCTCTGTCCATTTTGGAAGAGCTGAAACACTGAGAATTTATATACAGAGACTTTTTCTGAAGAGACTGGGAATGCTTTGTTCCTATGTAATGATATTTGGTTTTGTTTTGGATATGAAGAGTAAATGCCATTCACAATCAACATCTATACAAGCTTAATGAGAGAGGACTCAAGTGTAATCAATTGTTCTTACATATCATTTTCTTTATAAGCATAGTAAAAGTGTACTTTTCCCTTTGCTGTGGTCAAAAGAAGCTTATGCTGATTACTGTCAAATAGTAGAAGATTTTGATTTTCTTCAAAGCACAGTGGATGAGATTTTAATTTGTCTTCTATGTGAAAGGCAAGGGTGCCATATTTATATTAGTTCCACATTACAGGCTGTTCAATTTTAAGCAACGTAAAAATTAATTATAACTTACACTAATATAAAAGAAGTATTTAGAAAACAAAATAAATCTTATATACACAAAGTAATGATTCTCAAATTAGTCTACAAGATCCTCTTTCAAGCATAGAAAGTTTTATACTTTCCAATAGGGTTTTTATGAAGCAGAAATCAACTGTTTTTTATTTATTTATTTATATAGGAAATAGTTACTGAGCACCTACCATGTGTTAGGTTCTTTTAGACATTGTGGCACAGAAAAATCTACCCTTTTGGAGATTATATTCTAATAAATTAATGAGGTTTCATACAGTATCTTTTTTTTTCTTTTTCCAATTTATTTATTTTCAGAAAAACAGTATTCATTATTTTTTCACCATACCCAGTGCTCCATGCAAGCCGTGCCCTCTATAATACCCACCACCTGGTACCCCAACCTCCCACCCCCCCGCCACTTCAAACCCCTCAGATTGTTTTTCAGAGTCCATAGTCTCTCATGGTTCACCCATACAGTATCTTTTTTATTTCACAAGAATAGAATTAATTTGGTTGTTTACCATTCATGTTACTTATACTAATATTATGCATAAATTATAGTCAGTGTACTGCAAAAGAATACAGTAGAAAAAAATCAGTGCAAATGTATATGTTAGAAGAAATATTTTTGAAAAAAATTTTTAAATTGTTATTTTGAAACAAAAGACAGATCTGAACTTACATATATTTGCAAATTACTTTGGAAACCCAAAATATAATTAAGTTACAATGATAAGCACTAATATATATTTTTCTGAAAGGAACCATTTATATTAAGAGAAATATTATTTAATATTAAATTCTTGCTATAGGTAAAATAAGTGCATTTTTTTTTTTTTTGGCTTATTTGGTGGTTTCTATAGCATGTTCTGCTAAGATATTTTAACATATCCAAAATTTTAGAAGAATGTTAATGCCTTATTTTTCCTTCCTCAGAAGCTTCTACATGTCACTGACTGAAAGATACTAAAAGTAAAATCAGTTCTTTTAGTTGTTTTAGACCAGCTGCCATTGAATGTTATTTTAACCACATCTCTCTCTAATAGTGATTGTATGGAGAAAATTGATTCATGTATCTTTAAGTTCCTTGGGGATTAAAAACAAATCCTATAGGAGGTAAGGAATTACTTTAAAGCATTGGACAGACTGGAAATCTGCATGTTGTACAACTTGTCCATTTAATGGAAAATGTCAACAGTCTTAACTAACTCTTTTGAATGAAAGGGGTATTTATTGTGACATGAAATCGATTTGAAATGTGGATAGAACTAAAATCAAGTGGAGTTTTATTAACTTAATCTATTGGATATTTTCTGTATCATATGGGACAGCTATGCCAACAGCAGTTCAGATGGAATTTTGGAGGCTGCCTTTTATATGTGATAAAAGGTTGTCTCTAGGTTTATTGAAATCAATGGCCACATTAAATTATAAATCCTTGGCTGGTTTGGTCTGTCTCCCTCTCTTTTTCCTCCTTCTCTCCCTCCCTCCGTTCCTTCTGTCCTTTCCTTCTTTCTTTTAGTCTTCCTTATTTCTTTTATAAATATCATGTAAGCCCCTAGAAAAATATTTCTGAAGTAGGGTTTTAAAAAAATATGTGAAATTGTGACTGTTATAAAACATGATTTTTAGGATTAATGACTATTTTTAAGAAGCAATGAAATCACTTATAACCTCTGTCCCTAGAATAACAGCTTTCATTTTTGATTATTAGATTTAAGTAGTATGTATAGCTTACTTGGTTACAATCATACTGAGGACATCGTTTTTATCATTCTGTGAAAAATCAGTTTTTAACAAACCTATCAGGCCAGTACATTCATAGATTCCTTAGCATCCCTCTAATAATGATTACCACTCTCTTTTCCTTTTCATGTATGCGGACTCAGTTGCTTAGTACTTAGGGCAATATATGTATTTAAAAATTTCCTAACATCTCTGGCAGATGAAACTAAATGCTATCTAGTTTCTATCTAGTTTGTGCTTGAATGTTTATGTTTTAGGAGGACTCACTATTCTATACCAGCAGCTTGATATATTCCTGGGCATCTTTAACAGCAGTTCTGTTATATTGAGTCAAAACACCCTTTTCTTTATATTTCCCCTTGTTAAGCCTTGTGAAGCTACAGAGAAATCAGCTAATCTCTTTGCCCAGTGACAGCCTTTCAGATATTTTAAGCCATTGGTTCTATCTTTACTTTAGCTTTGTTCTTTCAGTTTAAACATTCCATTTCCTTTGTTTGAAGTTTATTTGACTTTATTTCTAAATCCCTATTATGGTTACCTTTCTTTTGATATATTCCTTTGAGTCAGTTCCACATTTAAAATAGGGCCCTAGACTGAACACTACCATGAAACCACTACCTCCCTTGACCTATCCACTGCATTTCTGCAGTTTCAGAAGCTTTTTTGGCCACCAGTTTACACCACTGGGCTTGCTCTGTTTTTTCCCTTATCCTTCCTACTCAATTATGCTGTGTTCCCCTCTGCTATCCTTTCTATATGCAATCATTTTTTTAACCATAATTTTAAGTCTTTAAGTTTGCCTTATTGATTTCACTTATATAGATTCATTCACTGATGTATAATTTTAACAAACACTTATGTTAAAACTCTTATGTGCCAGATACTCTTTATTTTATTTTATTTTATTTTTAAGACAGAGAGAGAGGGAGTGAGTGGGGGTCAGGGGAGCACCTGAGGGGGAGAGAGAACATCTTAAGCAGGCTCCACGTCCAGCACGGAGCCCGACATGGAGCTCAATCTCAAGATGCTGAGATCATGACCTGAGCTGAAATCAAGAGTCAGAGGCTTACCTGACTGAGCCACCCTGGCGCCCCTGGGCCAGAAATTCTGATAACATGCTGAGAGATCATAACAAGATGTAGCACCAAACTGTATTTCCTGTGTTACTGTAACTCTATCATTAGAGGGAGTGGAGAGTGATAATGAGGATGAAGATGGTGATCGTCATCTGCTACTGCTGCTGGTTATAGCCGGTAGTTTTTGAGTAGCTTACTGGATGCTGATACCTTTTGCTCTCACAATGATCCTTTAATTGTGGGTACTATTATCATTCCCATTTTACAGATGAAGAAATTAGAGCTCATAGAGGTAAAGTAACTTGTGGATGGTCAACTAGTGGTTGGTAGAGCTAGCCTTAGAATCCAGATGATGGTGTGCAAGGTCGATTGTTTTCACCCTTCTCTTAAGACAGGAACAAGGTAGAAGTTCAAGGGAAAGGCTTTGCTTTTCAGCATGAATGGCTCAGGCTTCTTTGAGGAGATGAGCCTTTGAAGGAGATATTTCTAGGAGAGAAACAATCACTAGGTAGGAATACGAGAGTGGGTGACTACAAAGCATTAAGGGGGAACCCTGTGTGTGCACTTTGGCTCCAATGTGGTATACACATAGGCATGTTGAAATATGAGAGGAAAAGTGACCAGAGACCGATTGTTGAGTACCCTATGTGTCATGCCAAAATAAGTGTAAGTTTTGTTGGTAAGTAACAGGAAATCATGAATGGTTTTTGAGCAGGGATATTCCATAGTCCTCTCATGCCTTAAAAATATAATCTTGTAGCATTTAGGGAGGATTACAATGGAAGCATATACATAACAATCAGACTGGGAAAAAATTAGGGGCTATTTCATTAATCAAACTCTAAGGGGTAATGAGAGCCAGGTTTACCAGTTATTAATGGTGGGAACATAAAGAATAGGTATGAAAGACAAGACATTTCTTGAATTGATTGAGTTTGAAACCAAATGAATATTGGAAGAAGCATGAAGTAGGAACTGAACATGAAGATGCTGCTAAAAGAAACAGATCTGGTTGAGTTTTTTTGTTTGTTTGTTTTTTAAAGAATATGAGTTGTTGACCTCTAGAAATGTTGAATCTGAAGTATTGCTGTGAAATCCAGATGGAAATATCTAGTAGGCAACTTGAGAATGAGTGATATCGAAGAGCAGATAAGGGTGGTAGATGTAAAACACCTTTAGATGTCAAGGAAGAGGCATAAAACATGGTGCGTAAAGGCAGGAAGAAACATTGCAGGTGACTTCTAAGCTTGGAGATGACCAAAGGGATTTTCTGAGAAGAGTACGTGACAGATATCAGCTTGGCTATTTTCTTAAGGACTTTGCATGTAATTTCAACTTAAGCTCTTTGTTCATGCATTTCCTGATTTTTTATGCTACATTCCATGAGTGGGTCAACCTCAAACACTTCATTACTAAGACCAGATGCTAATTCCACTATCTTTGCCAAAGTTTCAGATTTTACTTTACATTTAACAACCAAATCCTTGCCTTATTTTCATTTCTTTCATCACTTGGCTTAAACTCTTCATGGTTATTTCTTTGAACTCTTTCCTTTTGTAGTCTATAAATTCTACTGTCTCTTCTGATTGCACATTCTTAAATGTTTCTTATCCAGTTAGCATCTTGTGGCCCACAATCTTACACATGCTTCACCGTCAGGTAGGCTGTGTTTTCTGACTTCACTGAGGTTTCAGTAAAGCATTACAGTTTATCTGTGTTGCAAAATGTAGCTTGATTTATATTATTTGATCATCATTTCTTTGTGATTTCCTGTGTGGTCTTTAGAGTCTTAAGAAGCCTATGGCCTTATATGCCTCTGGCAACCCACCAAATTTGTACTGATTAGTGGTAAGATTATTACATTTACAAATATTTAAAATCATCCTCTTTGAATAATACCCTTTAATTTTGCAGATTTTAAAGAAACAAGTAACAATTCCCTTGTGACACAGTCTGACCTTATATTTAATAGTGGAAGGGAAAGTGTAGCTCCCCTGACACTGAGGGTCAGGGATTGAATTCTCTATTATCCTTGCATTTTAAAGGGATCATAACAGTCAATCCATTCTGGGAAATCTCTCCTTCAACTTTTATTGATGTTGGCAAGTGTTCTGCTGAAGATAAATATATTTTTGCTTACTCTATCCCAGGAAGAAGTCAGAGTGAAAGGTTGTAGGCTAAGACATTGAATTAACTGCACAGTGAAGGTGTGACCCAGCAAACTGAAAGAGCCCAGTATGCTTTTAGACTGACATGTTGAATCGGTCTGAAAGATAATACTGCCTGTTCCCTGGAGAGAGTAATAGGCTTCATTAACTTGCATTATGCAGGATAATTCTTTATAGGTATGTGGGTTGAGGTTTAGGGGGAGTGGTTTAATTTGAGAAAGTCTTTTCCTCTCTCTACTTCCTTTGGATTCTAATAGACTTATCTTAGTGTCACACCTCTCCCCTCTATAAGCAGACTGTGGTCATCTTTGCATTTCTATAACTGAACATAATACTTGGTTTAGTCGGGGTCTCTTAAATCATTTAAAAAAGTACATGAATGGACAAAAATTTGTTTAAAAGGAAGTGTGTTCATTTAAAAATTTTTGTGAAGTTGAATGTGTTAGCTATGTGGTAGCTATTCTTTCTCTAACTCTTCACTTTAGAAATGAATGCTGAAATTTCCATTTAGAGAACATTTTACTTGCTATAAAATGAGTGAACCTCAGGACATTAGGAAAACCTGAATCATTTCAAAATGACCAAACATAGCAGTAGCTAAAGTCCTTTGGTAAAATTAATCTTCACTTGTAAAGAGTTCATTTGAACTTGAAGTGCATTCACTTGAGGTCCATATACAATGACTCATTCTCTAGTCCATCACCCTAGAATCAGGGACTACTTTAATATTCATTAATTCCTTGAAGGTCATAAAGTTTTTAAGGGATTGCCAGGAAATCTCCAAAAAAAACTCATGAGTAGATGGTACCTTGGTGACGGTTTTAAAAGGCTGTGGCCTCTGAGTCCTGTGTGAGTTTGGAATGAGATAGAATATAGGTCCAGTATAATAATCCTCCACTATCTTCCAGTGTGTACATCAAGAATGACTCCATTACCTCAAAGGACCAGCAGAAATATGGTTTTTACCTCAAATAACATTAAGATGAGGTTAAGATTTGTTAAAACTGATTGAAGACAATGTAGGTGATATAATCAAACTTTAATACTTAAGGAACTGGACAGTTAGGAATGCGAAATAAAGCAGAAGGCAGGTAGCTTTTCTAAGGAAAACAATGACGAACCAAAAAAGACAAACATAGGAATTGGCCATCTTGTCAACCTTGTTTGGGGCATGAAGGTCCAGAGTTGGTTTGGATTTGGGGATCTGCTGCCTGGATATACTGAGTTCCTGGTCATGCTGGGACATGTACAGGAACACACGTGGTTTATGTAAGTTTTGATTTACCAATGTGGTACCCTGGGGCAGGAGCAGCTCCCTGTTGGGCCTAGGCATTTATTTCAATAGAGGAGAGGGCTTTTTGACCTCTAGTTGTCTCTCAGAAAGAGCAGATCTATAAACTAGGAGATTAGAAAAATTAGAGATTGTAGTTGGAATCTACTCTTAGGAAGAAAGATCGAGAAGGTCTGCCTAAGCAAATAAAACTTGTCTTCCATTTATTCTAGTCAGTGCTTTAGAAATAGTTTAGGTTGAATTGTTGAAGCAGAGATACCGGAGTGTATATGAACATGGAAACAAAAGTCAGAAGAGCCAGGAATTTTTCTTTCCTCTATAAAAGTCTGTATTGCAAATTTACCTGGTAGCTAAAATGTTCTTTTCCTAAGACCATTTTGTGTTTATTTTATTGTTATATAATATTCTTCTAGGAACTGAGCCTACAGTTCAGTAGATACATATAATGCCACTTGGTCTATATCATGCATGTAATAATTCTTAAATGTGAGTCTTTGTAAGTGGAACGACAAAAGGCTGTTTGTGCTATAAAAATCTATTGCCCTTGGCAAAGGAAGAAAAGAATCACTTTGTATGTGCATGTCAGTGTTTACTACGGTGACTTGTTTGAATCCAGTTCTTTACTGTTGTTCATCAGGTCATTTTGTGTCTTTGGTCATTAAACTTTGTCTCATTCCTCAATGAGAGGAAGCATAGTGAGGCCATAAAAGCAGCAGGTGGCACATCAGGTCCTCCGTAATACGGACTTCCTCCTTCCATATGAACCCAAGTTGATTAGATGACCCTGATAACTGTTATCTTTTTAAACTCTAGATCAGTTGCCTTTTGTTCTCTGCAATAAGGCAAGATCAAAATTAGAGTCTAAAATTTTCCATTATCACAAAGGTCAGCCTGCACATCTAAGAACCACTGATGTGTGCCACCAAATTTGAGCCTGCCAGTGAGAACATGCAGAGAGGAAAAAGGCAACTGATCGGGAGTTGTCAAAGATAACCGTCATGGGGTCATCTGATCGATTTGTTTCATTTGGGAGTAGGGAAGTCCATATTATGGAATAATTCAAGTGTCAGTTTCTTCTTTTGTTCCCTTGTAAACTCAAGCTTGGAGGCATATCCAAGTCATTCTTGGATATGTGGGTTTACCTTTTTGATAATGGAACATTTCAGGAGTCTTATTCTATCTTTGCCGCCTTTGGTAACATTTTCTATATTGTATCAGGCAGCATATTTTATTTACATTTAGACCTTAAAGGAAGAAATGAGCTGGAGCTGTGGTTTTAAGATGGGGGCAAAATCACTGATTTTTCCCTGTGTCTTAGTGTTCAATACCTGTATCTTACCTTTTCTTCTGAAAATAGTAGCATTTCTTAGACATGGACTCTTAACGTCTGGACCTTTCAAACCTATGCTTTATTTTTGACTTTATGCTAGTAATTGCCATAGAACTGCTGACTGGCTGTGTTTTATATTTTAAGTTAATCAATGAGAAAAATATTATTTCTGATATTTCCAGATGATGTTTATCAAAGAAAAGTAATTTCTTTTGTCTATGCTCGTGTTGTGGTTTTTTTCTCTCAATGTATGTTTTCCATGTAAGCCCTTGCAGAATTAGAATGGTCTCTTACTTATGGGAGGTCTAAAACAAGACTGGATGGCTTAATTTTAATGCTTCCATCTTGTCCAACAAACATAACAAAATTTTGCCCAGCTCTTCCCGAGTGCTTGGCCACATGCCGTAGACCCTGATCCCCATAGAGAAAGTTAGTTGCAAAGTTCTCCAGGTCATTGATAACAATGAGTGTGGTTGTAGGTGACATATTTGTGTTTATTTCTTGTGTCAGTATATCAAGAGAAAGGCATCCCCTGGTTTGGTTGTCAACATTTTTAAGGCTCCATGAATCTCTAATACTCAGTGCCGCAGGGCTCACTAATGGTTGTCTAACAAATACGCTGTGATGTTAAATAGTGTTCTAGCCTGTTCAGCCATCATTTATTTGCTCCCTCATGTTCAAACTATTAGAGTTTTATGATAGAATGGGACTTGTCCTAAAGAGAGATCTGTTTTAAACTTCATGAACTGTAAGCTAATTAATATGAAAATAAAAAAGTGCATTGTTAGTAGCTAAATATGCAACTGTAGTCTGCATCTCAAATCTGAAGTAGTTGTAGTGGATAGGCTTTCTTACCACTATCATGTATTTTTATTATTTTTAATTGTGCTGTGGAAAGATAAATTCACAGTAGGCATAAAGTTAAGATCTAACCTTTTCTAAATAATTTCCAAGAGTTCATCTAATGGGCGCTCTGCAGTGCTTAAGTAGTGTTTCACTTAGTTTTTAGGATTATTTATATTTCATCATGGATGTGAGGAAAATGCTAAAATTACAGCATTTACAATATCGCTTAGAAATACCCATCTAGCTAGCCCCTGCTCAAATGCTTTCTTTTCAAAGAAGAGTGCTGTCTTAGTGGAGTGCCTTCCTGGCTCAGTCGGCGCAGTATGTGACTCTTGATCTCGGGGTGGTGCGTTTGAGCCCCACTTTGGGTGTAGCGATTAATTAAAAAATAAAGTTTCAAAAAAAACCAATGACTGCTGATTTAGGGCACAGTTTTTTCCATTCTTGAACAACTCTAATAATTAGACAATTTTTTTTAAAAAATCAAAAGCTAACTTTCTTATCACCTTCAACATTAATGGCTCTTTCGTCAGACTTGACATCCGTCATTTTCTAACGATTTAGATAACATGGTTCCTAGGTCCTTCATTCTGGTATTCTTTGAGATATTCTCCAGTTTATCATGGCTTCTATTAAAGTGGGGTAAACTAGACACTGCTAATGACCTCTTACTAATTTCTAAGAAAGCTATAAATGTTTATTAACTTACCTTATATAGATATTTTTTAAGATTTTATTTATTGGTCAGATAGAGAGAAAGAGCACAAGCAGGGGGAGTGGCAGACAGAGGAGAGGGAGAAGGAGATTCCCCGCTAAGCAGGGAACCTGATGTGGGACTCGATTCCAGGACCCTGGGATCATGACCTGAGCTGAAGGCAGATGCTTAACCAAATGAGGTACCTAGGCATCCCTAATTTACCTTATTTTTGTATTAATTACTTTTATAAATGATTTCTAATATTATTAATAACCTTACAAATAATTAAAACACTTTTTTTTCCTGCTAGTAAGACAGAGCTCTTTTGTCCTTTACTATGCAATTGATTTGTAGACCTGGATTCTAGGTTTTTATATTCAAATACATTATATATCATTTTCCTAGTCTGTTGAAAATGTTTTGAATATTGATATACCAAACAGGAGAATGAATGCCTCTTTAAATTTTGTGCCTTAGGTCCCTTCCCCCTAGTTCTGACCTTGCCTTCTTCCTACCTTTTCCATTTTTATTTTCCTAGAATTAAAGGATTCATGGTCTCAACTTGAAAATATTGTTTTAATTAAATAAATTCATAGCAATAGTGACTATTGATAATAGGTTTCTTTTAAATATATTCTTATTCTCATACAGTGTTATGAGAAAGGAATAAGCCTCATTTTACAGGTGAGGGATATTAAATTTCAAAGATTAAGTAACTTTAGATGTATGTTGATTTATTCAATAATATATTCTTTAACAGGTCACTTACTGGATTCCTCCTCAGTGATAAGAACATGGGAGCTTTTTAAAAGATAGATATCATCTCTACCTTGTAACTCTTACAAACTATGATAAAATTTTCTTCAAAAGTACTTTAATACAATGGAATATTAGTCAGCCCTAAAAGGAATTGAGCTGTTAGGGTACCTGGCTGGCTTAGCTGGTAGAGCATGTGACTCTTGATCTTAGAATTGTGAGTTCAAACCCCATATTGAGTTTTTTTTTAATTTAAAAAAAAAAAAAGAAAGAAAGAAAACAAAAAAAAGAAATGAACTGTCAAGCCATGAAAGGATGAGGGGAATCTTCAGTGCAGTTTACTCAAAGAAACCAATCTGAAAAGGTTACATACTATATGATTCAATAATATGCATTCTCGAGAAGGCAAACTGTAGAGACAGTAAAAAGATTAGTGGTTGGCAGGGGTTAGGGAGGACAGAGGGGTGAGTAGGCAGAGCATGAGGAATTTTTAGGGCAGTGAAACTATTCTGTATAGCATAATGGTAGATACATGTCATTTTACATTTGTCAAACCCATAGAATGATACCACAAAGAGTGAACTCTCATGTATCAAATGTGGATTTCAGGTGATAATGGTATGTCAACGTAGGTTCATTGATCTTAACAAATGTACTTCCTGATGCGAGATGTTGATGGTGGGGGAGATTGTGTGTATGGTGGTGGGGGGCAGTGGGTGTATGGGAATCCTGTACTTTTCTGTTCAGTTTTGATGTGAACCTGATACTGCTTTGAAAATAAATTCTATTTTAAAACGTATGCTTATATAGCACATTTTTTTCCCTTTTTGGGAGGAGGGCCTCTAATATCTTAGAGCTTCAGGAAAAACCAAACTAGAACTCAGATTTATTCCCTGGGTATACCCTACGTAAACAGGCTATTCCCTGGGCATTCAAGTCTAACCTGATTAGCCTCTGATACAAGTGAAATGTTTCTGGGTGATTTTGTCGTAAACTTAATTTCCAGTGAGCATCTCTTTCAAATTCCCAGCAGCAAATGGAGAATTTGACAATGTTACCAAACACATAGGATATTTTTCTGAAATAGTTCTATAAAAATGCTGATGACTGTCCTACTGTGGTGTAGTTATTTTGTCCTCGGTACAGCTGAGTTCACTGCAGCATGTGGCATTCTCCATTTTCCATGTGGTGGGCTAGCCATGACCAGACTAATTATCCTCATAATCCTTATACAGCTTGGGACAGGTCCGCAGTCTGAAAGCAGGTGAGGGAGAAATGCTAGAAAAAAATAGGACAGAGGATGGCAGGGGCATCTACAAAGCTTTCTTTGAAATGATGTTAGAAGAAAGCCAGTGTATTCTGAGAATTTTTAATGTCTACTGCCGTGTTCTTTTATGGAACGGAAAGTAACCTGTAGTAAGAGGTCTTCTAGTATTGTTTCTGGGAAGTGATGTATTCCGTAAATTAATTCTCTTATATTAGCATTTTATATTCTGAAACATTTCACTTTAATGTTAGGAAATCTTTCTAAAATTTATTTTGTATTTGCTTTCTTACTTTTGAAGTCTATTGGATATATTCCTTCACATGATTCAGTACTATCGTGATAACCAGTGAATTTATTTTTTTTTTGGTAACATTTAGACACAATTCAGGAACTCATTATATGTATAGGATACTTTTTTCCTACACAAAGTGGCCACAGACTTACAGTTGTATTTTCGTATTTTAAGAAAATAGCTTTAATATTTTTTCTTTCATAATTACACTGCCAGGTGTTAGTTTTTACTGTTCATGAGTACGGTGACAGGCTTTCCACATTTCCTGATTTGTTAAATCCAATTTGCTGTGGAATAAAAAATAGAATCTTTAGCTTGTTAGTATTTCTAAGTGAGTGGACAATTATTAGCATAGATATTTTCGTTGGCTTCAAGAGGGATAGATAAAAATCTACAGTTGGAGAACATGCAATTACTTTAGGATTTGGACCTTTTGGTAGTTTCTGGTTGGCTTTCATTCTTTATTTCCACAGGGAAACCCCAAGTAGTCCTGTTTCTGAAGGGCAATATGTAGGTATTTCCTTTTTCTTCTCTCTCTCTCTCTCTCTCTTTTTTTTTTTTTGCTCTTATGTTCTCTAGTCCTATCTCTAATGTTGAGGAAGACGGCAGATAGTTCTTTCTTTCCTTTCTTTTGTGTGTGTGTGTGTGTGTGTTAAAGATTTATTTATTTATTTATTTTAGAGAGCACGTGCATGAGTGGGGGAAGGGGCAGAAGGAAAGAAGGGAGGGAGACCAGCAGACTCTGCTGCGAGGGGAGCCCAACCCGAGCTCAGTCTTAGGACCCTGAGATCATGACCTGAGTCAAAATCAAGAACTGAACACTTAACCAACTGAGCCACCCAGGTGGCCCTGAAAATAGCTATTTCTTATCTTGACCTATGTTCTAGTCTTGAATCTTTTCTTGTACTTCCCTTTATCCCTTCTCGGTATTTCTTCCCCATAGCTTTCCTTACAAAAGAAGAGAGAGGAAGAATAATGTGTAAATACTAAATTCTGATTTAGATGCTAGTTGTTATTCAGTCTCTTAGACAATAGGTATTGTGTCTGGATCTTATAATTTATATTGCTGAGACTTGATCTTTGAAGAAACAATAATAGTTTATGTAACAGGCTGAGTCCATTAACAGAACCTAGAGCCCTCTTTGTCTGATAAGCTTTGGTGACTGGATTGGATCACAGTGTGACCTTGATATATTAATAAAAATGAACACTATTAATCATAATAACTTGGGTCAGGACTATTCTATAACTCACCTATCAAAGTGTGTAGCACATATCAGGCACTTAATACAAATGTGATGAATGAAGAGAAATGAAATACTAGTTAGGTGTTTGGATGAAAATTAATTTATACCGCATTTATCAGTGTGTGCAGGAAAGGAGTGATGCCAGTATTTTATATAAGGAAAAGATACAGAATGAAATAAAATAAATTAATAGGAATTTTGTGTCTGTAAAAGCTTAGTAAAATTAAATGGCCTGGGAAATCACCGTTCACTAGGTTGTTAGAAATGAATGCCATAGATTCTGTGATTTGTGATCATTGAAATTTGCGTTTGAATTTTAAGCTTTCTAGTTAAGGGGCAAGCTAGCTATTGATGGGATTATTTTCAGGAAATAATCTATAAAAATAGATATGTAGGGGCACCTGAGTGGCTCAGTGGGTTAAGCCTCTGCCATTGGCTCAGGTCATGATCTCAGGGTCTTGGGATCAAGTGTTGGGCTCTCTGTTCAGTGGGGAGCCTGTTCCCCACCCCCCGCCTGCCTTTATACCTACTTGTGATCTCTGTCTGTCAAATAAATAAATAAATCTTAAAAAAAAAAGATATATAAGTAGTTTAAATACCACTGTATATGTTTTATTATGATTTAGCTTCTCCTTTGACAGAAGAGGTAGGGAACTAAGAGGACGGTCTTTTAATTTATTTTTATTTATTTATTTGTTTGTTTGTTTATTTATTTCTTGAAAAGATTTATTTATTTGACAGACAGATCACAAGTAGGGAGAGAGACAGGTTGTGTGTGGGGGGAATAGGCTCCCCCCCGAGCAGAGAGCCCAATGTAGGGTTTGATCCCAGGACCCTGAGATCATGACCTGAGTCAAAGGTGAAGGCTTAACCCACTGAGCCACAGAGGTACCCCAAGAGGATGTTCTTAAATCAATTCATAGATGACATCTGAAGTAAGTTTATTTGAAAGTTTTTTGAGCTATTATACTGGAAACAGAAGATATTTATAATGGCTCAAAAAAAACCACACAGTTGGAAATGTGAAGTGAAAATATTATTTTCCTGCTGTTCCTGAATGGGACGGGCACTCAGGACTCCCAGATGCAGTCATTCAGAGGAGTGGAAAGCAGGTTGGGGTTGAACCAAGAGACACTAGGTGAACAATGCTGCTGTTCATAAAGTAATGTCAGAAAAAAATAAATAGATAAAGTAATGTCAGTTTCTCAAATGAACAGTGTTCTAAATTTTTCACCGTACTATCTCATGTCACTGGTGCTTTTGTTTCTGCTGTTCATGCATTTTATAGGAACTGCTTCCTTTTCTAATCATTTCTCTTCCAGTTATGTTATGTTCATGTAAACAGCCAAGTGATCAAATGGGTTACTCTGTGGAAGACTTAACTTTAAGGAATAAAACTTTTCCTTGGAGAAGTTTTTTTTTTATATGCTATTTATGTAAGGTTTTGTATTTTTGTGACTTTTCCTTAATGTTTTCATAGTTTGTTCACTGTGTAATAGGAAAAACACAAAGCAAAACAGAAACACCTGGTTGGTGGAGAGTAATTGAGTTTCTTCAGTATCTGTAAGCAAGAGAGTACATATAAATAATTAATAACTAATTGAAATTTTTACCACAGCTTTAAGAAAACTTACTTGAGAGTGATGGCTGTAGCTTATTCAGGGGGAATGGTAGACGATCCTGGATTTGCATACACTGACATACCACACTGACCTACAAACATCATTTTTAAAAAAGCATATGTCAGTAAATTCATGAATCCGTTTTGTATTCTATTTCAATGTCTTTTCATGAAATGAAGGAAATTGGCAAAGAAGCACATAATTCATTGTGGTTTGAGGTTTCATGACAGTACTCTATATCCAATATTCATCCTGTGTACCTTCCCTCCTGAAGATTCTAGATCGAAATGATAATAATTATGGTGGAAGCTTATGTTTGAGTGTACTGACGTGCATTCTGTTCTCCTACGTTAGAACCTCAGAATACCATGCTAATGTTACCCCCAAAATGGCTGCACAAAATTCATCATCTTCTGGATTTTGACTTTGTGTTCCTTTTCATCATTTTACGCCATGCCGCTGAAGATTTTTCTTGTTCCCTGCTAAGTTTTAGAGTTTAAAGTATAATTTTAATGGTCTGCTTCAAAAAGATATTTTTGATTTTGCATTCCATTTCAAATCATTTACTCACATAAAAGGGCTTGCAGAGATGGAGAGCCTCAATTATGTTCATATGTAATTATGCAGCAACATTTGCTTCAAATCATTGCACATCTTTGGTGGTAGTAGAGAGTATTTTTTAATTACTGGATGTACTGGCTTTTTTCCTCTGGTTGAATGTACACAGCCTTCCTGATGAGCTATTTGACATTCTGACATGGCCACGTAATATGCAGTCTTGCTTACTGGGGATTGGAATATCTTTCTGATGACCAACCCTGTACGATGACTTCAAAGCTAAAGCTTAGAGCCCTGTCCATATTTGTGAAGTATTAGTGTCTACAACTTGGCTTTCCTTTCTTTGAAAATTTGCTTCTATGATCAACATATTTCATCTTAAATTTTATGTATCTATTTTAGAGCTGAAGATTCTAGGGAGCTAATTCTCTTATTTTACTGGTGCCAGAGATTGGAGTGCAGTGATGTTAAGTAATTTGCATAAAGTAATTCTTACTTTTTTTAAAAAAAATATTTATTTGACAGAGATAACAAGTAGGCAGAGAGGCAGGCGGGGTGGGGGGGAAGCACGCTCCCCACTGAGCAGAGAGCCCGATGCAGGGCTTGATCCCAGAACCCTGAGATCATGACCCTAGCCAAAGGCAGAGGCTTAACCACTGAGCCACCCAGGTGCCCCACATAAACTAATTCTTAAAATTGCTGGAGTTATGACTTGAATCCAGTACTCTGTACTTTTATTATGCAGTGAAATTAAAGTGTCGTTAGGTTTACTAATATAAATACATGATGAAAAAGAGTATTAGGAGTGGGGCGCCTGGGTGGCCCACCTGTTAAGCGTCTACCTTTGGCTCAGGTCATGATCTCAGGGTCCTGGGACTGAGCCCTGCATCTGGCTTCCTGCTCAGTGGGAAGCCAGCTTCCCCCTCTCCCACTCCCCCTACTTGTGTTCCTTCTCTCTGTCAAAACATAAATAAAATCTTTAAAAAAAAAGAGTGTTAGGAGTAAGATGTAAAATTTCGAAAGCATTGAAATTTAGCTAACCAAGGTATCTTAAATCAGTAACGATACAAACTGGTTTTGTTTGGTATAGAGTTCAAAACTTTAAAAGTACAATACTTACACCTTTTCTCTCTTATGTAAGGAAGAGAGCAAGAGGAAAGTACGTCACATGAATTAAGTACCTGCCCCTTGTAAAGCAGTTGAGGAAAATGGGGCTCAAAGAAATTCAAACATATGGCCCAACTTCATTCAATTAGTAAGGGACCAAGCTGGGTCAGTCTTTATTCTTTGCATCAAATGATACTACCTTTAAATATAAGAGGGAAATCTCTCTGCAACTTATTATGGGAGAATAGATCAGAGATCTAGCAGCTTCTTATGGGGCAGGGCCAGCTAGTAACCGTGTCCGTGTTCAGTATAGTGCAGGGATGGACCTCTCAAATTGTTTCAATATTGTAGGGTCTTGATAAACTCTGGGGACAAATATTCTTTGTAAAATAGCAAATATTTAAACATTCACCATGAGTGACAGACTGTGCTAGATTGTTTAGAGGAAAAAAAGAAACATCATCAAGGATTTGTGGACTCCTAATGTTTGTAATTCATCCGGGGTTGACTGTTAGCACCCATAAAATCCTTGGGCCCTATCGTATTTTCTAAATAACTGTTACATTGGCTAGCACAACAGTGCAAAGATAGGTGTGTCCACATAGGAGGAAAAAACTAGACATTAAGATGAAACCGTCAAAGGAGTCCTGGGTGGCTCAGTTGGTTAACCAGCTGCCTCTGGCTCAGGTCATGATCCCAGGGTCCTGGGAACCAGTCCCACATCAGGCTCCCTGCTCAGCGGGGAGTCTGCTCTTCCCTCTGCCCCTCCCCCTGCTTGTGCTCTGCTCTCTTGCTCTCTTTCAAATAAATAAATAAATAGTCTTTTTTTTTTTTTTTTAAAGATTCTATTTATTTATTCGACAAGACAGAGATCACAAGTAGGCAGAGAGAGGAGAAAACAGGCTCCCTGCGAAGCAGAGAGCCCGATGCGGGGCTCGATCCCAGGACCCTGGGATCATGACCTGAGCCGAAGGCAGAGGCTTTAACCCACTGAGCCACCCAGGTGCCCTAAATAAATAAAATCTTAAAAAAAAAAAATTAAAACAACCAAGAGACTAAAATTCATGAAGTTCTTACTTGTAGGGGCAAAAATCTGGGAAGTTACGAACTATCTGATATAGTGATTCAAATACATGCAGAAGTCTCATTTATTGAAAAATGGTAGTGTTCTTTGCAATTTTCCGGGAAACGAAAATGGGAAAAGTAATCAGACACTGTTATAGAACCAAACTATAACAATGCAAACACTTGAGCAAAGTGTGGAGCAGGGGTTGTATTATTTTGGTAATGATATTTTTCTAGGTAGCATCAGTGCTGTCCTTGTTAGGAACTCAGTCTTAAATACTTTTAATTTCTGGACTGTGCTAGGATTTTATCAGCTTTCTTTGGTTTTTGTTGTGATTTAAGGAGCCAGGGACATAATTGAGTCAGAAAGCATCCTCACTTCAATCTACAAGGAGAACCAATTCTCTTCCCTCCTGATTGAGTTCTGCTGTGGAAACATGGAGTGCTAGAACTGGAGGAGAATCTGTATCTGTGTCCTGATCCCTCCTTTATAGAGGAGAAAAGCTGCTCAGTGTGTGAGTCGGAAATCAGGGATTATCTGCAAAGGTTTTGTTTATATGATTTTCATCTTCAGAGTGGCTTTTTGTTTTCATTTAAAAGAGAATTTACACCATCCAAGTTTCTGATTTTTGTGACTATTTTAAAAAATATTTTATAAGTAAAGAGATCATTGACTTCAAGAGGCATGAAAGCAATCCTATCTTGATGACAGAAATTAGTACTAATAAACATGCCATCAGCTAATCTTGACAAATGTCACCTCTAATTGATTCATATTACTTAAAACGTTGTAGATAGACAACTTAATACCGCTTACATATAATTATTTTTGCTTTTTTGGTTTAACCTCTTCAACTTTAAGATGGTTACAAGAGTTCATATTTGTAAAGTTCTTAGAACAGAGCCTGGCACATGCCATAGGCTATAAAAGTCTTCATTAAATAAATAGGTAAATAAATATTAAATATTGATAGATGGTGATGCGTGATACGTGCTTTCTAGTGTTTTAAAGAAATATGAGAAAAGAATTGAAATCTCAGTGTTCTGATTTGCCAACTTGAAAAATGTGGTTTATAAATATTAAAATAGTAGATCTTTTATAATGTAGTCACCCATTAACCTTTATTCTTCCCTAATTTTAAAAATTAATTAATTAATTTTAAATTTTGTTAGTTAATATACAGTGCAGTATTGATTTCTGGAGTGGAATTCAGTGACTTATTACCTACATACAACACCCAGTGCTCATCAGAAGTGCCCTCCTTAATGTCCATCACCCATCTAGGCCACGCCCCCACCCATTTACCTCTGTCAACCCTTAGTTTGTTCTCTGTCATTAAGAGTCACTTATGGCTTGTTTCCCCTCTCCTTTTTTTCTTTCCCCCTTCCCATATGTTCATCTGTCTTCTTTCTTAAATTCCCCATATGACTGAGATCCTATGGTATTTATCCTTCTCTAACTGACTTATTTCACTTAGAATAATACATTCTGGCTCCATGCATGTCATTGCAAATGGCAAAATTTCATTCTTTTTGATGGCTGAATAATATTCTATCATGTATCTATATCACATCTTCTTTATCCATTCATGAGTTAATGGACATTTCCTAATTTAATTCATCTGATGATGTTTGAAAATAGAGTAAAAGTCAACGTCATTGGCAATGACAGACTAAGCACATAACAGGACAGAATAATTACGAAGCATTTACGAAGGTTTGTGAGTGATAGTATTTAAAAAAATTTTTTTTTAAATTTTTCTATAAACATAGAATGTATTATTAGCCCCAGGGGTACAGGTCTGTGAATTGCCAGGTTTGCACACTTCACAGCACTCACCATAGCACATACCCTCCCCAATGTCCATAACCACACGAGTGATAGTATTTTTAAGAGTCATTTTATTTAAGGATGATGATTATCATAATGTTATGTTCTTGTTTCTGAGGAAGGAAAGACCAAAATGTGTTCTTTTGAGGTGCCAAGCCTGCATTTGGATTTAAACTGTTTCCTGTTTGGTGTTTGGTGTTACTTGAGATTTGTTTATTCAGCCAGCATATGTGGAGTGTACTATGCTCCAAAACCTAGGACAATTTGCTTGGCAGCAGTTTTGTTTGTTTTTGAGAAGTTATCTGAGTACCTAATAGAGTTCAGGCGCTCTACCAGGATCTAGGAACATAATGGCAGAAAACAAAACCACAGTCCCTGCCCTTCAGTCCTCGTATTTTAGCAGAGGAGACCACCATTAGGCAAAGAATTGTCATGGGGTTGAATTTTATAAAGGTGAGACAAGGAGGCCTCATTGTCTCAGAAATGTTAGAAGGTTTCTGACGTGAACTTGGAAACTGAACTTTGAAGTATGAGAGGGAGTTAGCAAGGTAAAGGTGGATGAGGTCGAGATGGGAGGGAAAGCTTTAGAAGGTCTTCACAAAGGTACGGAGGACATCAAGAGCTCCATAAAAGAAGGGCTAAAAGTCAGATGTGGCCGACGTTTTGATTTTAAGAGAGACCTGGCCTCAGATGTAGCTGAGAAGGTGAGCAGCTCCATCTCATCCTGTACTCCAGAGACGATGTTAAAGGTTTTCATTTTTGTCCCAAGAGCAATGGGATGCACTTTAGAACATGTTGAAGAGTGGAATTACAAATGAAGTTTGCAGATGGGCTGCTACAAAAACAACCTGGCAGCTTCTTTTTTGTTTTTCCTCCTTTCTCCCAGGGAAATCAGTTTGGTTTCTACATAGTGTATACAAAATTGAAAGGTTTGAAACAGCGTTTTTACAAACTAAATTGCATGGTCTCAAATTGAATTCTGTTATGTTTTTGTAATTGTCCCATTGTGTCTCTGCTCGGCACAGTGGCCTCAAAGTGTTTACTGATCTTCTCTTCCCTGGGCCCGTATGAGAGTCTCTGCCAGTGGTGGCGAACCAGCCAGATGGTGCCCCATTGATACCCTGTGATATCTTTGCTCTTTAGTGTTGAGAATAGTTGATTGGTGATGCCCTAATTTACAAATACCTGGTGATTATATTAGTAGAACATTGGATAACAATTTTTTGCTAAAGGGACGGTATGGCCTTTTTTTTTTCTTTCTGGGCCGTCTTACCATGCCCTGATGGTCTCCCAGGAGATGTATTATGTGTCCTCAGTTTTAATTTTTCCACTATTTAGTGCATAATTGAAAGATGAATCAGTAGCTTTTAGTTTTATGTGTTAAAAAAATACATGTCATACAAAAAATTGGAAATAATAAAAATGTCTGTCAGTATCCCTGAGTGGTGGAATCTTCATTTACTGTAATTAATACTCTGTGGTAGGTGTAAGAGAAAGGGGGCATCAGTATGGAGCAAGTCTCAGTAACCTGTTGGATAAAAAATGCAAGTTGCAGAATGAGGCTTAGCTTATATACTATTTCAGTAAGCTTTAAATATGCACAAGACAATACCATGTGTTTTACATGTAAAACACATGGTATTACATGTTTTTACATGTTTTACATGGAAAGGTATTTAAGTAGTAAAAATAAAAACACACAGGATGAAGAATCCTACTAACTTGGAGATGGTAGTAACTTCAGAAAGGGAAGGTGAGGGATAGAATAGGAATAGTTTTAACTTTAATTACAGCTTTTGTTTCTGGAAGAAAAGCATAGTTGAAATAAATAATGCAAAAATTGAGTATTTGTTAGTTCTGAGTTGTGAATGATGTGTGTGAAATAGCAAACAGATAAGGATATGGCCATTTGCTTCGACGTTGGTGGCAAGTAGTAGCTGATTAAAATGAACAGAAAGTGGAATATGGTTATTCTTTGTGTATTTAGTAAGAATTTTGGAGGAAGGTGGTCTCAGGGTTGGTTTGGTGGCTTACCCAGGATACTGGGGACTTGGGTGTACCCATCCTCGTTTGTCAGCAATTTCTCTCCCATAGGGGAAGTGACTGTAGCTCCGTACATCTCACACGTGCTCAGAGGACGTCCCCGAAGTGGGACTGGGAAGGAATTAAGAATTCTCTCTCATGATGAGAATATATTTTTCAGCAGTCTCATTAAGCAGAGCCTGAGCTAAGACCTCTCTTAGTAAGGGCCTGGCAGACCATAATAGGTGCTTAATAAATATTTGTTGAGTAGGTGTGTTTCTAGTAAAAGGGAAAGGGATTGTCCCCACTCTTCAGTGAGGTTTGAATTTATGAGTCGTCTTTCCCTTCTGGCCAAATTCTATTGATGATGCACTTTCATTGAAATGTGACGTGTAGAGCTTTTCATAGTCTTATTTATTTTTGTGTATTACTGTTCTTTTCAATGAACCAAAAGGGGGCTGAAGGTGATTAGACTCAATCTCTTCATTTTTCCCAGATGAAGAAGTAGGTGTTCACACAGGTGTGGGAGTACTGACACTGGAACTCCCAGCCCTTGATTTCCACTCCAGTTAGAAACTGTACACACTCATGCTGTACACACTCAAAGAATGTCGTTGGTTCTGTGAAGCTCCTGAAGGATTATACTAAGAACTTTTGGTGAGGTTGAAAGAGGTGTTAAGGAAAATTTTTGAGGAGTGTCTGGGTGGCTCAGTGGGTTAAGCCTCTGCCCTGGGCACAGGTCATGATCCCCGGGTCCTGGGATCAAGTCTCGTGCCGGGCTCTCTGCTCAGCAGGGAGCCTGCTTCCTCCTCTCTCTCTGCCTGCCTTTCTGCCTGCTGGTGAACTCTGTCAAATAAATAAATAAAGTCTTTAAAAAAAAAAAGAGAGAGAAGTTTTTTGAGACCTATAGAAGTCCTCCTACATCCCTTGCCATTATTACGCCGGCACTTGGCTAAAATCGATAAAGCTGAATGTTGCTTGGTAACTGATAGGAAATGGATTATACAGAGGAGTATATCTGGGAAGTACCCGACCGTGACTCTTCTGAAGAGACCTGAAGTTCAGGGTGAACTTCTGAGGCTGGATCACTGGGCTAATAACCACTCCTTTTCATAGAACTAAACATACCTCGTGTTTTATTTTCTTACACTGACCATCTAGCTGAATTCATTTAATCATGAAGTTAAAAATGAAAAAAAAAAATGAAACTACAACTTTGCAAGCAGGTGGTTATGTCGCAAAATTTCTCACTAAACTTGCTTTGTTATTTATCTTCTTTACCATGACCAAACAATGTATGTTTTGAGAAACAGTTGTTTTTAATTATGTGTGCAATTCTTTTATAAGTGGAACTTATACTACAAATTTTCAGGCTGAATAAATAGTATACTACCGTGGACTGTCTCATCAGTTATTTATATCGCAATTGTTATCGTAGTAAGGGGACTTAGAGTACCTCTCTCTGTTTTGTCCTGAGTGATGGTAATTTGCCCCACATTGTATCTTCTGTAATCCCAACAAAACATCTTTTGCAAAGCACTGGTGAAGTTTTATGAAACTCTTATGGATTATAAGGCTTAGTGCCTTCTCCCCGCCCCCCCCCCCCATCTACGGAAAGGCAAAAGTCTTCACTACAAGTAAATTGAATGCCAGCAGGAGCTCCTAATTCAAAGCAGCTTTTGAATCCCAGCAGAAAGTTTTAAAATTCTCAGAATTATAGCTTTAATTTAATTTGTCAGCCAAAGAAATGAAACAATTTCTTTAAAAGGAGGAAAGAGGGATAAAGGACAGAAGATGTAATAGATGAGTCTTTTCCCAAGAAAAGCAAATGTTTTAGTTCCAGATTAGTAGTCCCAGTTCCACCCACCATGGAAACTGAATGTAAAGTTTGGGCTGTGATCAAGGCACTTTCCAAGAGATTGAGTCCTAACCAAGGACGGTCCAAGATGGCTTCAGTTTAGCATACATTTTGTCTAATTATAGCTAGACCTGGCTGCTTTCTCTCAGTGTAGGACTTTCTCCTCCTGATGCATTTTTGTTTTCATTTCAACATGTCAGTAAACTTTATGGAGCCATATTTTCTAGAGTGTTTTTCAGTGACAAAGTTGTTTATTTTTTTTTAAGGGAGCAAGATGGAAAATGTTTTGTTTCACCATGGAATAATAAACCAATAAAATCAGCGGGACAAACATTTATCAACTTAAGTAGGTGCTAACGCGAGGCGGGGATCCCTGTCTGAAGCTTGATCACGTGTTAAGAGCCTTGTTTTAGTTTAATGGCAGATATATTCAAAATCACTAGTCAGGCTACAAAGCAGTGTCAACTAAAAGCCAACGACGAGCTTCTATGTTTTAGTTTCAGTAGTTGGGGCTCTGAGAAGTCTCTGCTCTTTGTTGAGGTTCTCTCTTAAGGAAGTTGTGGAAGAAAGGCAATTAGACACATCTATTTCTTTTCCTCAGAATGCTTCTTTACACATTCAGTTGTTTTATTCTCAAATGTATGGTCTGTTGCCAAATAAGTCTGTAAGGAAAGTGGAGATCCCAAACAAATATGCCAAATATACAGCTGTTAATCTGTTAGCTAATTGGAATATTGACAAATTCTGTAATGTATTCAAGATTTTTGAGCTTAACTTTAAGAAACGTTAATTTTAACCAGCACTCTATCTTGACACTTAGGGCTGTTACCCATTATACGAATAATTGGTTTCCAAAACGTGAGGCAAATACAGCCAAGTAAGTAGGAGGCCTGGAGAACGTTCTACCATCCTCTCTTAAACAAACACAGCAACAATACCAGAACTGTGCCAAAATATGATAATTACCTACCAGGTCTATTACAGGTGATTTTCAAAGCTTAGAGATTTAAGGAAAAATATCTAATTAAAAAAATGTTCTATACATTTGTAACTGAAACTTTAAACTGTGTTTCAAGTGTGGTATATGGGCTACTTATCTTAAAGTGTGTACACATAGGATGGTCTGGGTGGCTCAATTGGCTAAGTGTCCTACTCCTGATTTCAGCTCAGGTCATGATCTCAGGGCCATGAGATTGAGTCTTGTGTCGGGCTCTGTGCTCCGCGCAGAGTCTGCTTGGGATTCTCTTTCTCTCTCTTCCTCTCCCTCCCCCCCACCGCTTGCATGCTCTCTCTTTCTCTAAATAAATAAATTTGTAAGAAAAAATCCTTAAAAGGTACACACATAAAGATTTTAATATTTATTTTAAGGGTATCATTGAAAACATAATCCGAATATCAGATAGTCCATAGATGATACTGCTAAAAACAAGGCAAAACGTAATAAGGAGAACAAAATTGAGGCAATTTAAAGGTAGATATTAAGTACAAGGAGTGCAAAGCCTATGTGTGTGGCAAAAATTAGGGAGGTTTTCTGTATGAATGACTAATGTGTGGGTAACATTGGATTATGAGTAACTGAGAAGTGGTATCCTACAAAGATAAGGAAGGATCAAATTCCAAGATTTAGAGTGCTCTGAAATCCACCTAGTGTAGCCTTCATCTGCTATTTCATCATGACCATCTGTCGTCCATTTTTGGTCTTCCACTGATGGAGAATCGCTACCCCTTGAGGTGGCATGTTCCATCACTAGATAAATGTAACAGTTAAAGTTCTTCTGTATAGCTCATCATCCAGCTGTTAGTAATTCCATGATCTCAGTCTGTGTCATGATAAATATAGAACAAGTCTAATCCTTCTTTCTTATGATGCAATTTCAATTATTTGAGGAAATTTATTATTGTTTCTCTTCTAAATCACTTTACGGGATAAATAAGCCTCTTTTCTTCGACAGTCCACAAAGTGACGTGGCTCTGAGAGTTCCATATTGTGTTGGTTGCTTCTTTGAATGCTTTCTAGTTCTAAAGTGCCTTCCCAAATGGTTCCCTAAACTTAATTTAAATGAAGTGGATGGTGCATTAGAATTCTTCTATGAGAGAGTTTATCACATAAAGTAATATGTATCACTTTTATTACAGTATGTTTTGTAATAGTGATAGTATGTAACTATAATACAGAATAAATTGGGAAAATGTTACAAGTTTATTATATCCTTATCATAAACACTGCAGATTTTTGATTATATATTTGCTTTTATTATAGTCAGTTGCAGTATATGTTTGCCTTTTTTTTTTTTGGGCTACATCATACTGACTCATGGAGTCTTACTTTCGTCTAAAATCTACCAAGTGTTTTTCCATGCATATGTTGCTGACTCACATCTTCCCATCCTGCCACTTTTGGTTTTGGACTTGAGCTTAGGTCTTAGGATCTAATTTTTACCCCTATTAAACTTAACTTTGTTTACTTCAGTTGGTCATTCCATTTGGTCAAGATCTATTTGGATATTGCACTCTGCTAATGCAAATGTTCTTCTCGGCTTAGAATGGTATCAACACTTTTTTTCCCAAATTAGGCATGTTTCGCCATCTTACTTTATTTCCCTGATTAGGAATGTAATGCGTGCTCATTGCAGCAGTCACTGGCCACCTGTACGAATTTTCTGAGGGCGCTAATATTTAACCAGTTTCTCACTGGTCTGACCATTGCAGTTGGTAAAGAGCTGTTGCCTCCTCCTCTCCTGAGGCTCTCTTCTCCCTTGACCATCCAGTACCCTCACTTGAGATCACCTGGAGCTCCCCAAGGTCCAGCTACTTAAATTGGAATGCTCAGTATAACCCAGATCCTAAAACCTTGCTCCAGTACTGTGGTCAGTACCCATTCTGTGTTAGTTGTTAATATTTTGAATATCACCCCCAGGTATGGCATAACATGTATGAAATCCACAACCACGAAACTGATCACTCACCTGAATTATAAGTTCTAGTTCTCAAGATTGTTTTTGAGGCCCAGGAGAGACCATTTATTATTAATTATTATTAGCTTTTCTTCACTTTACTTTCTTTTACCTGTGTGCTGCTCCAGTCCTTTGTGTCATGTTTTCATTTGGTAATTTAGTAGAAAATAAGAAATGATAGTAACTTTTATTCATTTTTATGCTCCTATAAACTGTTGACTCTTGCTTCTACATGCCTATGGAGATGGAGTATCTTGTATATTTTAGTGAGGAAGTGATTCTGACATAACAGCTTATTTGTGTACTTGGTGAAGCCTAGCTAAGTGCGACACTGTGGTAGGCAGAAGAAGAGAGCCAAAGGTATTGATGTCCTAATCCTCAGCACCTGGTGAGTACGCTATCTCTCATGGCAGAAGGGACTTGGGAGATGTGGTTAAAGATTTTTTAGTGGAGGAGAGTACTGGATTATCTGAGTGGACCCTGTGTAATCACAAGCGCTCTTGTGATGGAAAGAGGGTGGAGGAGAGTCAGAATTAGAGAAGCCGTGGAAGCAGAGGCTGAGTGATGTAATTAGTTGTTGGCTTTGAAGATGGAGAAAAGGGGTCGAGTCAAAGAATGGCCTTGATTAGCTGGAGAAAGCAAGGGACTGGATTCTTCTCTGGGACCTCCAGGAGGAGCACAGCCCAGCTAATACCTAGATGAAACAAACCCATTTTGGACTTAAGACTGACTTCAGAACTGTAAGATAATAAATTTGTGAATTTTTGCCCATAAGTGTATGGTAATTCATGATGGTAAAAGTAGGAAACTAATACAGATATCAAGCTAGTAATTTACCTCTTTTGCCAGTAGCGAAGATTATTCAGCTTTACTTCTTATAATGGTAAGTACCAACATGGCACAGAAGAAAAAAACCATTTGGCCTGCCTCCATCCCTCCATTCCTGCCCAGCCAGGAAGGCTGAGAAGTTTGTATGCAGTTCTCTCGCACAAGGCTCAAAGTTTCCTACTGCTCCTCTGCCATCATTTTTTTCTCTCTCTTTATCCTCTAATTCACCTAGTTTCTAATCTGTATACTATATACATTAGTCAAAAAGAACAAAATCAGCCCATGTTAGATTTAAAAATATAGAAGCCCAGTTTGCAGAAGGATTTTTTTTTTTTTTTTTTTTTTTTAAAGATTGAGAGTACAAACAGTGGGGAGGGGGAGAGGGAGAAGTAAACTCCCCACTGAGCAGGGAGCCTGGACACCATGAGTGAATCCCAGGACCCGAGATCATGACCTGAGTCAAAGGCAGCTGCTTAACCAACTAGCCACCCAGGCGCCCTTCCAGAAGGATCTTCTGACAAAAACTCTAATACCTATTCCTAAAGTCTTCCTCTTGAGATGTGATTGGGAAATATGTTGTCTGTTTATTATAAGAGCAGCTTTATTTTTCACACGAGTTACACTGGAACTTGGGTTGCCCCGAGGTTAACCGTCTACCGAGGTCTGCTTGATGCAAAATATGTACTACAGCTGATGCTCAGGAAATAAGGATGGATTTAAAAATTAAACGACTCAAGAAATACACAATGATGACTTCCCAATAGAGTTTAAAAAAAAAAAAAGCCTCAATCTTCAGTGGAGTTGTCTTCTGGAAGTGGAAAAACTGTAAAAAAATTGTTTGGCATTATCTTAATTGTCTGTTTTTGAAGTTATTTAAAGACCGTAAGGCATTGTGGTCAGTAGAGAACGCAATAAATGCAGAACACTCCTTGGTGAAATCCCTTCCGCTCCCGACGGCTTTCCAGCGTGCTGCACGAATTCAGCACTGTTTAGACCATTTAGTCAGCGCTGGTTAGTTGTGAACGAAATGGTGTGGGCCAGAGGGAATTGACTAAAACGCAGTTATGCTCGTTTCTTCTTCTGGAATAACCCAAGCTGCCCCCCACCCCCATTATACATGAAATGAGGGCAAAGGGCCTCTTCAGTACAGAGGTAACACAGCTGAGAACAGTACAGAGTAGAACTTGCTTTAGAACACCAGTCCCAAGATCTGCTTTTTTTGTTTTGTTTTTAAATCTGCATCTTAACTCTCTATGTGATCTTGGATGGCAGTCTTTTATTTTCTTCTCTAAAGAAACGGGGGAAACATTTGTGACATTACAGGGCGCCTCTAAAAATATTTTTAAAAACTAGAAAGTTCTATACATCCACTGATTCACCATGGGTATTATTTAAACTTCTCTGTCGTTCTTCTCACCTCCTTTCGCCACTTTGGGAATCCAGATGAAATCACAAGATAAAATAGGCTGGTGCAACCAGGGCTCACTTTGTAGTGGTGACAGGCTTGGTGTCATGATGTCATCACTTCGTGACAGCCATAGCTTTGTTGTTCTTTGTTGCATTCCTGTCCCACCATCGCTTCCCTCCCTCAGAATTACTAATGCACCATAAGCGGTGTAAAAACAATCTTAGTCCCCGAGTAGTGGTTGGTGAGCAAGATGCAGATAATGAAACTCTTGTTTTGTTTGAAAGTTAAGCTTTTGGTTGAGTGCGCTTCCTACCATGATGATCATTTTCAGCATGTGGAGCCCATTAAGCAGTGTTGGAGCTGATTCACAGTTTAATGTGCTAACACTGCGTCTGTTTCTACCCTGATGATAACACCTGGATCAGTTTAGAACTTGTGTAGAAGTTTAAGATCTGGTGTAGTTAATTTCTAAAACAACTGTTGATCTTTATATGTGTGAACCCCATGGTCTTGCACATTCCAGACGAATTCACGGCCATTTGGACACGCTCGTACCTGGGTGTGCTTTCAGAGTGGGAAATAAAAAACATGTGTCTTCCCCTCTAGGAGTATATCTTCATTTAAATTCTGAGGGGTGACAATGATGAGATGATTATTTTGTCCCCCTTTTGGGATGATTAAGAAGATGCTTTATGTTGTATTTCTTGTAATATCAAATGTTCATCTAAAATGAACAGGTGATAGATGATTTTCTGACCTGCTCTGTCAAAACACATGCATATGCAGTCCAAGTCGTGTATGATGCCATGAGTTCCTCTTGGGAGCCCTGAAATGGACAAGCATTAAAAATTAAAGAAAGGCAGTTCTGTTACTAAGGCTGTACACTTTATCTCTGTGGCTGCCTAAAAGCAGAGTGCCAGTTCACTGGAGCTTTGAGAAATGACTTTTCCCAGTGACCCACTGCCTTTTAAAGACAGCAGAGTTTGGAGTTCCTTTTTGAAAGTGCTAAATGCTCTTGGAGAGTTGTAGTACAGTTATATTGCCATTAGAAAGATTGAACTTCTCTCCAGGATGCCCTCAGAAAAGAAACCATTAGAAGACAGGCCCCATAGAGCATTTAGGGGATGCCTATTCTGTTATCCTCACCAAGGCAACTTTTAATGTTAGTTTTTCAATGTGAAAATCCCATCTACTGTGAGTGGAGTGACCCATCAGAGAGTGAGTGACGTTACCCTTTTCCAAGAGGTCATCACGTTTCTGATCTTGAACTCTTCTAGATTATATTCCAGATCATCATAAATTATAGGTTCTTTACTGCTCATGTGCTCAGCGTTGGCTTGTATAGAGACTGCAGAGGACATTTTTCAAATTTTGTGTTGACTTTTATTTTTAGTAGCAAAGATACAAGAAGTTTAATATGTATTGTCCTGCTTTTTAGAAGGTGCTGTCTTTGAAAACTTAACAATATGTTATGCGTGTGATTGGAAACGCCTAGAGTAATTCCTTTTCCACTTTGTGCAAGAAAAAATAGGGGTAGCTTAAAAAAAAATAGTTTGCAGATCACATTACAGTTGTTTTGTTAGAACTGATGTTCTTTAGTCCAAAAGAAATAGCAAGCCCAGCTTCTCTTGTAGTATGCAAGTATTGTTCTTCCCACAAAGCTCTTTCCCAGAATATCCTAATTAGGCTGTGCGCTATGACATAAGTCTTGTGACTATTTCTTCTTTCTGTTATGCTTGTTGATCCCATCACTTAACTTTGGTGTTAGCGATCCTCCCTGATGAGTTAGACTGCTACAAATATCATTCTTGTGTTCTTCGATGGGCTAATGGGCTTAATTTATCATTAATCCAGGCACACTTTCACATTGGCATAATAGAGGAGAGAGGAAGACAGACAGGTCCTGGAGAATACGCTAAAAGAAAAGATAGACAGCACTAGTAACTGAATGCCTGATGTAATGATATTGAGCAACATTTCAGGGGGAAACAGTGCCCTCTTGGGACACCTGCCTGGCTTAGTTGGAAGAGAATGCGACTCTCGATCTCAGGGTCATGAGTTCGAGCTCCACATTGAGTCTACGTAGAGATTACTTAAAAAATAAATAAATAAGCTTTTAAAAAGTGCTCTTTTATGGAGTCCAGAAAGGCAAGGGTGGTAATTTATTATAGTCACAGTCATTTGTTAAGTTCAAGAGAGCCCTCTTACTTAATTATTACCTTATTTTATCTTTACCAGAAATGGTAAAGTTTACAGAGGAGAAAACGGAACCACTCAGCTAGTCAGTTTAAGAGAAAGAATTTGAATCAAGATTTGGCTAGCTCTAGAGTAGGTAAGTGGGTGTTTAACATATAATGTGGATTTTAGGTGTTTCTTCTGATAAAAGATGAATATAGATTTTATTTTTATTTTTATAGTTTGGAGTGAAGATTTGTGCTTTGATCCCTCTGACTGAATACCATCCTCCATTCTTTTTTTTTTTGAAGATTTTATTTATTTATTTGACAGAGATCACAAGTAGGAAGATGGGCAGGCAGAGAGAGGAAGGGAAGCAGGCTCCCTGCTGAGCAGAGAGCCCGATGTGGGGCTCGATCCCAGGACCCTGAGTTCATGACCTGAGCTAAAGGCAGAGGGTTACCCCACTGAACCACCCAGGCGCCCCACCATCCTCCATTCTTATACTTTGGTTTTGCTTGTTCATTTCATATCTAGTGAATTTATCAAAAATTTTCTTCTTTTATTGGCAATCGCCGGTGTGTCAGAAATTATGTTTAGGGAAGGCAGTGTTGGTCAGGATTGGATGAAAATGATGTTGTGGTCTGTTTTCAGAGTTTCCAACTGAATGGAGATTAACTAATTAGGCAATCATGATATGGGGTGCTAAAAAGATACCCTTCATATCCAACTGCCCCAAGTTTGACAGTTTGGGAGTCAGCAAAAGGGTAAAATGAACCGTGTATAAGAGTCTCACAAAGACATGTTGGTGCCTCCTAATTTGTCTCTTCATAGCATGAGATCTGAAAGAGCTGATAGTTTTCATTTAACATTTAGCATGTGCATTTTAAGTGCCTACCATGCAATTTAAAGAGCTCCAGAGCAAAAAAGTGTCAGAGCTTCCCGAGAGCTTCCTTAATTTATTTCTTGATTATTAAAGTTCGGTTGCCGAATGACATCTATATTAGAAAGTACTCTGTAGTGAATGTCAATAAATTTTAATGGTGGAGTTAATATCTCCTTCACTCCTCATTCTTGGATGAAATCTCTCTTGCCTTTCATGACAAATTAGAGAGTTGCTGGTGGTTTGTGGACCAAATGTTTGGGTACTTTGTGTAGGCTCATCTGTGTTAGCTTTAAATTAGAGTGTTTTCCTCCTTGCCTTTCTGTTTTTCATCAGGGATCTTATATTCTTGTGTCCAAAAAGACTCTGTGATTTAGCTGTGAGGCTGATTTTATTGTAGGGATGTCTGTGTTTCCTGTCATCACAGGCAACCCTGGTGAAACTTCCCATGTTGTGTGTGTATGTTGCTGCCATAGGTTCAAAGTCTGATCTTTCTCAGATGTATGTGAGTGTGTAACTTTTATAGCCAAAAAGGGATGCAGGCAGCAAAATTTCTGCCAGAATATGTTTTCTATTATATTTTGTAATATGAAATTACAGGTTAGTTTTTGGCTTTCATAAAGCTGCCTTTTTCACCCGTCACTGGAAGACAACAAGCACCTTCCTTTGACTCACGTTTTCCAAGACTCCTTGGTGTTAAAAGAAGACTTTCTGTTTGAAATGCAGAAATTAAAAGAATATGGTACAAAAGCATTTTTTATAGCTTTATGGAGTCTTGAGGGCAGATATATGGATTCCAGACAAAATGCAATAATAGGCTAGGATTTTACTTTCAAATCATCTTAGAAACACTTCTTGTTGGAGATTTATTGTACATGTGGAGGTACAGAGCTGCTTTGAAGGTTAAATGGAATAGTTTGGAGAACAGCGTTCAGGGTCTTTCTCTGCCTCTTATTAAGTGTGTGCTCTTTAACTGACTTAACTGTCCAGCTTCAGTTTCCTATTTTATAGCAGTATTGTGAGGATAAAATGAGATCGCGTGTGTGTGCTTTGTAAGCTTTATCAATCTTAATGTAAATATGAAGAGCCCTAGTGTTTTATTTTATGTGTTTTAGCTAGCGTTAATGCCCCACTGGCATGATCAGGAAATTTCTTACCTCTGGTAGACAACGGAGACCAGGCTTGGCCGGACTAAGAATAAGATACCTCTTAAAGTCCTATTTCTACTCACAAAGCAGTTCAACCCCTGTCGCTGAGAAACAGCCCCAGATGTAGTATTGGCGAAGCCAGGATTTTGTGTGAAATCTAGTCTTCCTGGAGCTCTGACGGATAAATAGGTAGTGTATGTAATTATATAGGACTATGGTCTCTTGTAAGCACTGCCGTAACAAAGTACCACAGACGAGTTGGCTTCAACGACAGAAATTTATTTTCTTATGGTTCTGGGGGGAGAAGTCAGAGATCAAGGTATAGGCAGATTTTGGTTCCTCTTGAGACCCCATTTTTGTTTGCAAACGGCCACTTTTGCTCTGCAGTCTCATATGGGTCTTTTTTTTTTCTTTCTCTGCATGTATATCCCTAATGTCAGTGTAAAGATTCTTTTTGGATAAGGGCACCAGTTGGATTGTATTAGGGCCCATCCTAATGGCCTTGTTTTTACTAAATTACCTTCCTCAAGGCATTACCTTACAAGGCATTACCTCCTAATAAAGTCACATTCTGAAGTCACCGTTCTTCAGGCTGGGGATTCAACATGCGAATTTTTTTTGATTGGTGGGAGGGGGTGGAGTGACAATTTCACCGGTAATGTAGGGAGAGCAGTGGATGCGGAACTGAGATTTGCATTTGGTGTGGGTGTCTCTGAAATGTACCGATACCATTGTATCAGGCAGGACTCTCAACTTCTCCTGCCCGTATCTGCCCACACCCGCTTACTCACAGGGTAGTGACAAGGATTTCAGATAATCATGAACACAAGCACATTCTGCAAAAGCTGGATACAAAGGCAAGGTGGTATTATGCTATGCGTACCTGTGAAGGGTACATTGGCAACATGTGGAAATTTTTAAGTGGAAAAGACAAAGGACCATTGCAAACATTTTGCTGAAAGAATTTTCTTGGCTATTCTCTTTGGCTGCAGCAGAAGCGTAGATAAAGAAGAGTGATTTGGTTAAGACTTAATTCAGAGAAGACAGGAGTTAGGCTAACAGATAAGCCAAACATCTGGATGGTGCAACGTGAATCTCTTTCTTCCTCTCCCCTGTCACCTGTATTTGTAGAGTCTATTGGTTTCTTGGTTTAAATTTTTGTTCCCTAACTTCCATGGTCTGTCAGTACTCAGGCTGAGAACTTTTAGTGGGCTCACAAGCAGGAGTTGTAGTCAGAAAGTACTTTTCTTGTTTACCTGGAAGTGAAGTGTATGATTTCTCCTTAAGGATGTGATTTTTTTTTTTTTTTAAGGGTAATACTTGAGTAGTTGGGAAAAACTACCAGGTACTTAGTATATCTGTTCTGAAATTTATAAAGTACTTTTTACATACAAAGGTACGTGTATGTAGCTTGTCATTCCTACCTATTTAGAGTATATTTGGATGATCTAATGCTTAAGCACAAAGATTACATCTTTTTTTAAAAGCACACAGAACAAGACCATGCACAAAATAGGTCTCTTGAACTTTTCATGGTTATTCTTATAGTTTTTCCTCTTGGAATCTGGGGTCTGATAGAGCCCATTCATTTTTTTTTAAGATTTTACCTATTTATTTGACAGGCAGAGATCACAAGTAAGCATAGAGGCAGGCAGAGAGAGAGAGAGAGAGAGAGAGAGAGAGAGGAAGCAGGCTCCCCACTGAGCAGAGAGCCTGATGCGGGGCTTGATCCCAGGACCCCGGGATCATGACCTGAGCCGAAGACAGAGGCTTTAACCCACTGAGCCACCCAGGCGCCCCGAGCCCATTCATTTTTGAAAGCTTTGAACATCATGAAAAAACTATCCATCTAATATTTATTTCTTCTTTTAAGAAATAGTCAAACATTTTTTATTTTTTGTAAATAAAAAAAAATTATAAGGAACCAGTTGTTCTTTAAAACATATCACTAATGTCTTGAGCATTAGTGATATGAATGTACAAAACCATTTTAATCATCTTTTTATAGACAGATGAATGTATGAAAACCTATGAAATGGATTGAAATTCATAAATGATATATATAATGGAGTGTCCTGAAGTGGTTCATATACTTGAATTAACTTTTTTGGAACAAAAAGCTTAGTACCCCTTTTGGTACTAATTTTAAGACTTGAGACTTGAAAAAGCAGAATCAGGATATTTTCATTAAGCTTTTAAGTTGCAACTCTGATTCAATTTAGTACAGTGTGAAGGAGATGAGTTGTGACTATAATCTTTTGTCAGGATGGCATGCTAAGAATACAGTGAACAAATAATTGTGTAGAAAATATTAATATTTTTGTCATGCCAATTGCAAGGCATTGAAAATATTTTAAGGTGTTAAGAAGCTAATGTTGAGGTAGAGGATTCTTTTAATGAGTGAAATAAAATGCTTGGGAGTATGGTTTTCCTGATAATCTCAGGCTGTTAGTTTTTGCTCTTATCTTGTAAAATGCTTTTCTTATAATTACTTGGGGAAAAAAATCTTTGGGCAACTGACCATTTAATTTTGAAATGAACATCTTTCTTTCACATCGATTATTCATTAGCTTTTAGGGTCACTTAAAGTTTTTTCTTGGATATTTTCCGTAAAAATTCTGAAAATGACAGTACTGACTGATCTGAGGAACTATAGATACTTGAAAAATATTGAATCAAGTTTCCTTCTCCACATTTTCTCCCGGTAAGAGAAACAAGTGTCTGGCCAAACACTAGACTTGGATGAGGAAGAAGCCGCCTCATCTGAGGAAGCTCTAGGAGAGTGAATGTCTAGCAGCTCTGGGCTTAGGTCGCCCGCAGTTGGGACTGCTTTGAATTAGAAGCTTTCCTTCCTTCCTTTCCTTCCTTTCCCTACCCTTCCCTTCCTACCCTTGCTTTCCTTCCCTTTTCCTTTCTTCCTTTCCTTCCTTTTCCTTTTCCTTCCTTCCTATCTTCCTTCCTTCCCTCCTTCCTTTTCCTTCTCATCCTTCCCTTCCTTTCTTTCCTTCCCTTCTTTTTCCTTCCTTCCTTCCTCCTTTCCAGGGGGCATTGAGGTATTAGATGAAATTCATAAAACTCCTTTATTGCTCATGGGAAAAACTCCTAAAGGCATGGAGGGAGGGTCCACGAAGAATGTTTCTTTAGCAACAAGGCTAAGCATTCTCAGACATACTTTGTACAAAGCAGGCAATTACTCGGGGGCCCCATCCCTTGGATGTCTGACGACAGGCCTCTTATTACTCCAGCAGCCTCTTTTCATTCAGCATCTACAGGGTGGCAATTTAAAAAAAAGTTTTTTAGATGCCAGTTGTTTAGGAAGTCATTGTCTCTCCCACTGAAGGGTTTATAATCTAGTAGGGGGAGATCAAGATAGAAACAAGCAAGCTTAGTAATGTGTTAACATGTGTAATGATAAATTCATCCAAAAACGTTGTGCCTTCTATTTCTGCCGGGACCTTGCAACTTAATACTCCTCCCACCCGTCCAGCACCCAACACTGAAATTTACTTGACTTACCTTAAGTTCCTCAAGGAATCTGAAACACATCGCTCCTCCCCGAACTGTGACAGACTCTGAATATTATAGGATTTCTCATTCCCCTCTCCTGTTAGCCATTTATTTACATATTAACTGGAGCTTTCTAAATATAATGGCTTATCCCTAAAGTCGGACTCTAATGAAGGGATTATAGGTTAAGTGGCAAATGAATGCCAAAGACATTTGGGTAAGCCAATTAACCTGATGGTTTTTCACAGTTAATTATCACTGAATGAGCAGAGGTTAGTGCCCAAAGTGAGTGAACTACTTTAGATGAAAGTGATAATGTCCTATATATTTAAAACAATGAAGAATTTTAAAAAGAATTTTCCTAAAAGGTGAGTGCAGCTTACCAGTACCAATCATTTCTAGTTAGAATTCTGTTCATCAGAAATATATCGAATGCCTACCTACTCTGTGCTAGATTCCAAAAGGTAAATTAAATGCTTTTCTACTTCTTAAAAGTTAACAGTGCACTAGGGAAATAAAACAGGTTCTAACAAGACAATGGCTGAATAAAACCCAAAGATCATTAGGGAGATTGATATCTAGCCAAATCCCCCTCCATCTTATGAAGGACAATAGTGCAAGACAGAGTAATGGCAGTGATTCCTTTTACTCAATCCCTCAAGCTTCCCTCACTCCAGCAAATGAACCTGGTTTTTTTTTGTTTGTTTGTTTGTTTTTGTTTTTGTTTTCTTCCAGATCCTAAGCTTACTATCTTCTGTTTTGACTCACGGTCTTTGAAACTTGACTATCAGCCTGGCAACATCTCCACCACTGTCTTACTCCTTCATGTAACTCCTTCGATGTATGTAGACGTGCTTTTCTTCAGGAAGCTTTGGGTCTTCTTCTTCTTCCTCTTCTTCTTCTTTTTTAAGATTTTATTTATTTGCTTGAGAGAGAGTAGGAGTATGAGAAAGCTCACGCCAGGGGGAGGGGCCAAGGGAGAGGGAGAAGCAGAATCCTGACTGAGCAGGGAGCTCCACTCTGGACTAGATCCAGGGCCCTGGAATCATGACCTGAGCTGAAGACAGCCACTTAAGTGACTGAGCCCTCAGGCATCCCAACTTTGGATCTTCTAAGTCTATTGGGAGTTTGTTTTGTTCTCCTGTGGCAGTCAGGATTTCATGTTAGAGTACTAGTTTCACACTACAGTGAAATTGTCTGTACATTTACTTGCCTCCTCCACTAAGCTGACTGTTTCTCACAGTTGGCGAGTCTGTTTTCCTCACTATTCTATCTGTAGTACCCTTTGAAAATGTCTAGTCCATCATATATCCAGATGGATATATGAGCAAGTTAATGATTTTCTTTCTTTCTTTCTTTTTTTTCGAGTAAATAATTTTCTTATGACAAATTTCCTTTTTTTGGGCAGTGATTTTCAGTAGGCGGTGGAAGAGGGAATATTAGAATTACCTGTGCCCCATGTTCAATGCATTTATTTCCTCCTACTCCTTCCAAAATGTCTTCCACATGTCATCCCATTTAGGATCCCTATTAATCGTACAAAGAATTCAGTGTGATTAATGGGAATGTGTGAGTATTCAGTGTCAAAATCAAGCATATTTGCAACAATAGCTAGGGAAGATTTGGGAAGATTGTGATGTGTTGATCATGGGGGATCAAAGCCTATCTGGACAGATGTAACTGGATGAAGAACAGTGGTCTGGGCAGAGGAAGAAAAGAAATGGTTTGAGCAAAGGCCTAGAGGCTGGGAAGTTTGGATGACATTAAGATGCCTCTGGAGAAGTAATGGGAGATTACACAGAAAGTGTAGTGGAGATGGTTATGAATGTTGGGCTGTGAAGGGTGTTTATTATGGCAAGAAATAGGGCATGATGAGGGGTTTTGTGGAACAGAGTAGTGATGCTAGAGTTAGATTTCAGGAAGTTTCTCTATCTGCAGCATGTGTATAGTGGATCAAAGGGGAAAAGAAAGCAGTCAGGGATAACTATTTACTTCATTTTAACAAATATTTATCATAAGCCTAATATGTGTTGGGCACTGGGAAAAAAAAAAAATAGGGCATAATTCCTTCCATAAGGGGACTTACGCCTAACCAAGGAAAGAAAAATGAACAGGCAGTTTCAGTAAGCATGCTAAACAGTACAGGCAGGAAATAATAAAAGCCTGAATGAGATGACAATAGAGAAGTTAGAGGTGGATTTAAGGGAAACTGGCAAGTCGGATTTTCTCTGAGGTTCTGGATAGTGTAAAAATATCCTTAACCCATTTAAAAATGGATATAGGGGCAGAGGGAGAAGGAGCCCTCAAGTACAACTTTGATGATGGTGTTGGAGGAATGGCAGTACTTAATAAGGGGCTTCTAAGAAAAAGGGGATGGGTGATGAGGAAAATTTTTTGGGTTCAGACTTACTAAGCTTAAAATATTAAAAGGACAACTAACAATATTGGTAATTCCAATCACCAACTGCTTGTTGAGCACTCTTTTGCTTGTAGATGTCCGAATGACAATCGGATTAACTTAGGAGTAAGGGGCATTTCTTGTTTTAGTTAACAGTGTTAGTTTCAGGCATGATGGGCTCAGGCTGCAGCAGGAACGGCTGCTTTGTCACCTAGATCTGGGTTCTTTGGTTTTGGTTTTATTCTTCTTTGGCAGGCTCTGTCTTCAGGGAGTTCTTGAGCAGAGCTAGGATTTCATCTCATTCTCAAAAGATGTTCTTTCTCAGTAGACTACTGTGGCTGTATTTGAGTCTGCTTGACCCGGCTTGCTGCTAAATCAGTTGTCACAGCCAGCAACGAGATAGTGATTATGGTACACTAATTGGCCATGTCATATAATGACCTTTCGTTAGGAGGTAAAGACAGCCTCACCCTATCCATATGGACTGAAAGTAAACCTGGGCTCTTCTCAAAAGAGAAAAAAAAAAAAAACAAAAACCAAAAAACATGACACTGGGAACTAGCATCGCAGCAGCTCCAAACAACAGCAAATATGCATTACATAAGACTGGAATTTTTTTTTTTTAACAGATTTTATTTATTTGAGAGAAAGCGTGAGCATGAGTTGGGGGGAAGGGGAAAGAGTGAAGCAGACTCCCCACTGATCATGGAGCCTGATGCAGGGCTTGATCCCAGGACCCTGAGATCATGACCTGAGCTGAAGTCAGCTGCTTAACCTACTGAGCCACCCAGGTACCCCAAGGCTCTGTGATTTTCCAAACATTTTAAGGTAACATTGCTTCATTTGGTCTTCAGCACAACAGTTTATGAGATGTATTGTTATTATCTACCAACCATTGGTAAGGATGCTGAGCTTTAGAGAGGCTAACAGACCAAAGGTGGTACTCCTGGGGGTTCTGAAGGAAGCAGGATTTCATTACTCTTCCTTCCATTCCAATGTGGGTATCAATGGCCAGTTAGAAGTGGAGGTTCATGAGTAACACTCTGGCTGGAAGTGTAGGGTAGAGAAGGCAGCTCTGGAGTTGGAAGTCTCAGAAGTGTTTGACCATAGATGGGGGATAGGTCCAGAGAAAGAAGGTCAGGGAACAGAAGCAGGGGAGAAACATCCACCTTTGGGAGGAAAATGCGAAGCAGGTGCTAGCCAAGGAGAGTTAGAAAGAGAGCCCAAAGGGCAGGAGGAAACTCAGAAGATTAATGTGTTGAAAACCAAAGGTAAGGCTTCATGAATATTCTCTTGAGAGTATCGTTAAAGCTCAAAGAAATTTTAAATGCGATACCAGTGACCACGATCCATAGGTTTTGGAGGCTATCAACGTAATGAAGAGCACTGTGTTTGCGTTGATGGCTAGCATCACTAGTTTGGTGTTGAAGATAATAATAATAATAATGATAGCGGCTGACATATTACATATATTATGTCCATTATACACCTTCTATTACATGTAACAATTTGCTTTTTGCTTACTAACTCACTCGCTCCCCACAATGATCCCAATAGGCAAGTACAGTTATTATCCTTATTTTACAGATGAGAAAAGTGAGGTACCTTGGACTCTAGTGTCATCGGCTCTAGAGTCAATTTTCTTACCTTCTGCATTTCACTGCCCTACCCAGGCATAGCCAGGCATAGCCAGGCATCCTTGGGTATCATTGAAGCAGGGCAGGTCAGCAAAGCCCATTCTTTTTCTTCGCTCTTTTGTAGAACAAACTTCAACCCATCCATCAGTTGAAGTTTTTTTTTTCCCTTTAATTAAAAGTTTGGCCTTTACTTACCTTTCAGTAGAACCATTGAAAGCACCTCGGAAAGCGTGCCATTTGACGTTTGAAGAATAGGAGCATTGCATTGTTTCTGCTCCGATGGACTAATGGTCCTCATTTATGGTGTTTGTGACTGAAAAGGTCAATGGACAGAAAAAACAGCAGTGAGAGAAACACACACGAGGACAGTTAGGATGGCTGTGTCACCCCATTCATCAGCTTTACAATAGTGTTGGCCTTTGTCAACATTTTCTAAAGGAAAAATCATAAGGCAGCAGAAACAAAGAGCCACAAATGAACACAACTGGAACAGGTTAAGCCCTCCTTGAAGACTTGAGGGACTGGATCTTTTTGCTTCAAAAGACAGCCTCTCAGTCGTGTGTTCTCTGGAGAATTCTGCCTGCAATTGTTTCTTTTTCACATCTGCTGCTCCGATGTTCTTCACCTTTCCCAGAGTGGAAAATTTCCTAATTCCTTAGTGTCTTTCTGAATTTTCAACACCAATTCACAGCAGTAACCTAAGAAATTATATCAGCCTGAAATTTTGTTTTGAGTTAAGGTTTTTCGTTAGCTGAGAAATCACAGAAAAGGTTTTACTATTTCCATTTTGGACTCTTGTAAGAAAATGCAAACAGGCGAAGATCTATTATGCTTAGTGTTGAACGACTACCTTTACTTTTCCTTTTGCTGGCAGATTATTTAGATTCTATTAAGGCCCTTCAGGTTCGCATTTTTCTGAATATGATGTGAGGGGATGTGTCATGCATCCCTTATCACTGACTTGCATGTGTGACATGACTTATATACTAAAGCCCAGTACAATTTCGTTTTATTTCATGTTCTTTTGCCATAATACTCATTATGGTTAATAAGAACCTGCCTAAGCAGATAACACCCATCAGAGGATTTTATCATTCTAAAGTCTCCCTTAGTAGAATATGTTCTGCATAGGGCTGAGGTGTTACATTGATCTCCCACTTTTGTTCAGCAAAACTGCCCCCTACATTTTTTCCAACCATGTAAACTTGGGCCTGTGTCTCATCAGAGTTTTCTCTCATGGTGTAATTATGAGATTTGTTAATTCATTGTTTTGAAACCCTTGTTTTGTGAGAGTTAGGTGTATAGTATATCTTGTTGGCTACTGCAGATGACTAGATTTATTGCTCTAAGTCTAATAAATTCTGGCAATGTTGTACAGCTTTTTAGAAGCAGGAGTGGTTGTTGGTTTTGTTTTGTTTTTTGTTTTGGTCCTGAGAAAGTCTTTGTAGAGTTGGTTACAGCACTGAACTAATGGCACGTAGAAACCCTGGTTTGGAGAACGTGGTTCTTTCTCTTGTCTGGATCTGCCAGTGAAGGGGCGAAGTACGGTCCAGAACAAAATGTGCTTTCCAGCCTTGCTCACTGCGTTAGCAAAGCCGCCTCCCAGAATGCTTTGCTCTCGGGCTTTCTACTGCCCTGAGTTTGATAGTCTGCATGTTTCTGCGTTGATATTAGATGAATTTACGTCAATATCTTAGTTGATGTTTAGTAGAGGCCAGTTGGCTTTTCATTCTGAATTACTTGAAATTCGCTCTCTGTGAGAACACTATTTGGCAGTTTGGCAGTTTTTCACATTTCTTTAAATTTTAATTATAACCCATCAGGTCTTAAGCCGTTACTTCTGGGTTAGACTCTTGATGAATGTCAAAGCAGGGTGTTTTAATTTAATGGATCCAGAATAACATCTGTTTCTAATATTTTAAAAGCCAATTTATATGGAAATTTGGTACACAGTCGATACACGGAGACTTGTAAAAATAAAAATAAATATGGAAAATCAAACCACTGTGATACAGTAGGTCTTCTGTTAACAAAGGATTTCACTGATGACTAGGTTTAGCTGCTTCTACCTAACACCCAAAATATCACAGTTTAGAATATACAAGATAGCGATTTATTTCTCATACTCACAGGATGGAGAGGTAGTTAGCTTAAGGCTGGTGTGGTCTACCATAATAGGGATCCAGTTTCCTTCAGTCTTATTTCTGTGCTCTGCTGGGCATGACTTTTATTCGTAAGGGTCCCTTATGGGCCAAGATGGCTGCAGGAACTCCAGCTCATACAGCTTTGCTCTAGCAAGAACAAGGGAGAGTGGAAGAGGGAAGAACCTGGAGGTTTTTTTTTTTTTTTAAGGACACTTTTTAGAAGTAGTATGTAGCACTGGCCAAAAATTCACCGCAGAACTGTATTTAGCAGCAAGGGGAAATAGGAAATGAAATCTTTTTTCCAGATGACCATGTACCCAGCTAAAAAATGAAGAGCTAGGAGCTAGGAATATGGGAAAGGGGAGATCAGACAATGGAGAACGACTATCTCTGCCATGTTGAGCATTTTTTTAAGACACGATTTTAATAGACTTTCAGCCTTTTTATGGAACACCTAGAAAACTCAGCTTGTTCTTCTACGAGTAGATAATTTATGTAGAAGGCCTAGCGTAGTGTTTGGCTCAAAAAAGATAATCATCAACTACTGTTGATACGTTTTAATTCTAACCCCTAATTGCATCTAATTTCAGAGACTGTGCACCAAGCTGACTTTAATAAGGGAGTTTTTGGACATTGTACCCCAGTCTTTATAGAATAATAACACCAGCAGTTCCCAGAGCCCAGATGTCATTTGTGCTCAATCTCCAGAACATTCATGTGTTGGCAAGATAGTGTTCTTTGATTTTCTACATAGAAGATAAATGAACAATTAAAGTGTTTGTTAACTACTTTCAAGGTAAAGCTATTATCATCACAGGGGAGCCTGGGTGGCTCACTTGGTTAAGCTTCTGCTTTTGGCTCAGGTCAAGATCCCAGCTGGGGTCCTGGGATTGAACCCAGCATTGGGCTCCCTGCTCAGTGGGGAGCCTGCTTATCCCTCTGCCCCTCCTCCCACTTGTTTTCTCTCCCTCTCTCTCTCTCAAATACATAAAAATCTTCCAAACAAAAACAAAAACAAAAACAAAAAAACCCCAAAACCACCCACCATTATCTTCACAGAAACTGAAGCTCAGAGAGGTCAACTGGGAAGCAATTTAGAGAAGGAGGTGAAAACCAGCATTGCTGTATCATTTTATTCCAACCAGAATGCTGTTATTTCCACTGGCTGTGTCACCTTGGATGGGTTTCTTAATCTTTTTGAATTTGTTGCATTTTCTTGTTTTTGAGGACACTCAGGTAAATTACAGAGCTGGTGATTCGGGCACGTTTTTCCTCAATCCAGGGCTCTGCCAACCCGTTTTTTTGGTCCTATGCATGTAGAAATTCCTTTGCTCTCCCTGTCTCTCAGTGAAAGGCAGAACAGATGGAGGGGATAGAGGTCAAAGTCATCAGGCGGCTTTCTGTCGTATAGTCTTCAGCTACACATGTGCCCACACCCCTTAAAAAAGCCCTGATGTCAGACAAGGCAAGAGGTCTCTATATATGGAGTAGGTGTCCTGATCGTCTCATTTCTCTGTCCTTCTAAGTCCTGTGCCTCCCCTGTGTTCCATAAGTGCAGAGAGGGACTAAGGGTACAAAACAGTGCAGATACCCCCTATTCTCTGGAGAGTATAATGGCCTAGAGCAGGGATCCTCCCCACTGAATCATTTACATGGCAACACTTGTACCTTGTCCATATGTACCAGCACCATTGATTCTTTAATATTTGTCTCTACATTGACTTTTTAATTTTTAACTTCCTTATTCTGAGCAAACAGCTGTGAAATCCAGCTTTGATTTGATAATTAAATTTCCTTTCAAATACACATTAAAATAAATAGAACCATTAAGATTTTTTTTTTTGAAAGATTTTATTTATTTATTTGAGAGAGACACAGTGAGAGAGAACATGAGCAAGGAGAAGGTCAGAGAAAAGCAGACTCCCCATGGAGCTGGGAGCCCGATGTGGGACTCGATCCCGGGACTCCGGGATCATGACCTGAGCCGAAGGCAGTCGTCCAACCAACTGAGCCACCCAGGCGTCCCGAACCATTAAGATTTTTACAAGGTTCACCCGTGTAGCTTCTTACATACTTGCATTGGTTTGGAGATCACATTTTGGGAATCCCAACAGAGTGGAAAGAGCATGGGCTGGGGAACTCTACCCTGCTATTTGTGTGATTTTGGAACCATTATTAGTTCTCAACCATAATTTGCTCACTTGAGAGATGTAGATAATATCTACTTTGTCATTTACTCTATGGATTAAAGAAGATAGAGCCAAGGAAACAATTACAGTGTTTGGCAGAAAGCGAGCTCTCAGCAGATACTAGGTTATTCTTTCCTGAAGTCTGTTTGGCGAACCCAGGCATGCAAACCTGGAAGTATGAATTCTCAAAAGCAGGGCACAAGGCACTTGGTAGTAAAGATTATAAGTCCTATGAGAACTCAGAGTGGGGAAAGGCTGAAATTTTCTATAATGAAGGAGAGAGGGAAACATTTGGGTGAAAGAGAGACCTTATTCCTGGCCTCCCCAACTCTCCCTCAAACTCTCAACTCAAATGGCTGAAGGACCAGTAGCTTTGGCATTACTTGGGAGCTTGTTAGAACCATGGTGTCTCTGGCTCTCCCCAGACCTACTGACTCAGCACATACCTGTTAACAAGTTCCCCCCTCTCACCCCCTACCCTCCATGATTTGTATGTCTGAGAAACATTGCTCTGGGCACAAATATTCTTTTTTTTTTTTTTAAGATTTTATTTATTTGACAGAGATCACAAGTAGGCAGAGAGGCAGGCAGAGAGGGGGAAACAGGCTCCCCACTGAGCAGACAGCACTATGTGGGGCTCCATCTCAGGACTCTGATCATGACCTGAGCTGAAGGCAGAGGCTTTAACCCACTGAGCCACCCAGGCTCCCCCAGGGCACAGATATTTTATCTAAAGTTTCTTTCTTTATTTTCTTTCTCTCTCTCTTTTTTTTTAAAAATAAGATTTTATTTATTTATTTGACAGAGAGACACAACGAGAGAGGGAACATAAGCAGGGGGAGTGTAAGAGGGAGAGGCAGGCCTCCCGCCAAACCGGGAGATCTCATGTGGGGCTTGATCCCAGGACCTTTGGATCATGACCTGTGCCGAAGGCAGACGCTTAACATCTGAGCCATCCAGGTGCCCCTATAGTTTTTTTTCTACTGGGGAGCTAGCTAGTTCTTGCTTTAAGCAGCTCTCTGCACAAGGACCACTAGTGTCCCATGGGCTATCTATGCCTTTTAGAAAATGTAGATTCTCAGACCTCACATCAACCAGCTGTCTGTCATCTGCATTTTAAGCCAGGATACCACATGATTTTTAGGGCAGTTGTTTGACAACTGCTGCAGTAAGTCTTTTTAAACAGTTTTTAAAATAGATTTTTAAAAATTTTTATTTATTTGACAGAGAGATCACAGGTAGACAGAGAGGTGGGGTGGGGGAGGATGCAGGCACCCCGCTGAGTGGAGAGCCAGATGTGGGGCTTGATCCCAGGACCCTGGATTCATGACCTGACCCAAAGGCAAAGACTTAACCCGCTGTGTCACCCAGGTTCCCTGCTGCAGTAAGTCTTAAACCACTGATAGAAACTGCATTTATTCTTCAATTGTATTTGCATTTAAACAAAGCTTTTGAGGAAAGAAATACAGCCCTAATTATAGTGATCTTAAGCAGTAAGGGGAGGATCTGAATTCAATCTGTGTGTAAAGCCTTCCATAAGGCTCATTTTCATCAGTCCTGTGTGTACCTGGGATCCCATCGTACACATGACAACAGCTTCTGGAAAGGCGATATCTTAGCTATGTCACATATAGTTGACCCTTGAACAACATGGGTTTGAATAGCATGCGTCCACTTCTACATAGATTGTTTACAACAAATACAGTACTGTAAAGCCTTTTCTCTTCCTTATGTTTTTTAAGATTTTATTTATTAGAGAGCATGAGAAAGCACAAGCAGGGGGAGGGGCAGAAGGAGAGAGAGAGAAGCAGACCCTCTCCCGCTATTCCGTCATTGAGATGTAGGGCTTGATTCCAGATGTAGGGCTTGATTCCAGGACCCTGGGATCCTGACCTGAGCCAAAGGCAGCCGCTTAACTGACTGAGCACCTCTTCCTTATGACTTTCTTAATAACGTTTTCTCTAGCTTACCTTATTGGAAGTGTACAGTATATAATACATACAACATACAAAATATGTGTCTAATTGGCTGTTCATGTCACCGGTAGGGCCTCTGGTTCACAGTAGACTATTAGGTTTTGGGGGATTCCTGAGTTATACTTGGATTTTCAGCTGCATGAGGGTCAGGGCTCCTAACCCCCATGTAGGTCAAGGGTCAAATGTCTTCATCTTCCTTTTTTTTTTTTCTTTCCGTATTTTAAATTTGATTTAAAAAAAACCAAAAAACATTTTGTTTTTTAGCCGTGCTATCAAGACTAATCAAGACCTTCTCCCCGAAACTCCATGGACACACATTTTCTACAATGATTTTTGGGGGACTCTTCTAACCCACAGCGGCAGCCACAAATCCTACCGGCCCCTGTGCACTCTTTCTTTTCGCCTGAACCACGCCGTCGGAGGCCTGAATCCTTGGAGCTATCACCTGGTCAATGTCCTGCTGCACGCGGCCGTCACAGGTGTCTTCACGAGCTTCTCCAAGATCCTCCTTGGGGACGGATACTGGACCTTCATGGCCGGCTTGATGTTTGCCTCTCACCCCATTCACACGGAGGCAGTGGCGGGAATCGTGGGCAGGGCCGACGTCGGGGCCAGTCTCTTCTTTCTCCTGTCCTTGCTATGCTACATGAAACACTGTTCTACGAGAGGCTACTCAGCCCGGACTTGGGGCTGGTTCCTGGGGACGGGACTGTGCGCGGGCTGCAGCATGCTGTGGAAGGAGCAAGGAGTGACGGTGCTCGCCGTGTCCGCAGTTTATGACGTCTTTGTCTTTCACAGGCTGAAAATGAAACAGATCTTACCTGCCATCTATAAAGTAAGTGATTATTGGTGCTCGAGCATTGGGTTACTGAGCAGTTCTGCTTGCCTGGTCCTTTTTCCCCATTTAAAAAACAAATTTGTTCCTCTTCAAAGAGAAGCTGGAAGAAGTCACATTTTGATCTTCCGTAAGTGGAAGTGTCCTTTTTGACCTTTCCCTCCTAACATGCGTTTCTTTCACGGATTGTTTTATTTCTTGGACGTCCTAATGTATTTTCATGATTTCAAAGAGGGTAGAAGGGCACTTTTGCCTGGTAAAGATTAGGCAATCTTTGTTTTTATTCATTCTTTATTTCAGCCCAAATTCTCTGTAATCCAGTAGATTGCCTGTAATGTGAATTTGTAAAAATATCAGAGCGGGTAATAGAGCCAGATGCTAAACTCTACAGAGGGGAAATCTTCTGCCATTTGTTAATAGTATTTTCCTGACCCGACTTTGGAAAACAGCCCTTCTCTGTAGGGCCATGGGAACTCAGATTCTTCAACAGTGAATCATCTTCACCTTTTTCCTTGTTGTAATGAATAAGAATAGAAGAATCAAAGCAGAAAGAGGTTATTATAGGTTTTGCCCTGAGGCCAATTAAGACCTTTGCCTCAGGGCTTAATATTTGTTCTTCTGTATTCCCTTAGTGGTTTCAAACGCAATGTTGTCTGAAGGTCACAGAAGTGCAGAAGTGCTTTCAGATCCCCTCTACCTAAAGAGAACCAGTTTTTGGCTAGTGTGTTAAGGGAAGGCATTGGGCAGACAGAGGTGGTTGAGAAACTATCTCCTTCCCCATTTCTCTCTCATTCATAATAAACTTGCCCTAGCTCTGCCTTCTAGTGTAAGGTGTGAACTTGACCACTGTTTGCAAAACTTGGTCATGTTTTAGGCCAGCTTCTCTTTCCTTTTGGACAATTACGTGAGGAGCTATAGTTTTGTATACTTACCCTGATCAGGAATGCTGTTGAGTTGACTAGTTTTGGTGACTTTTCCTCCTGTCCCCTGCTCTCAATTCTCAATTTTTTAAAAAATCAAACTGGGAAGAAATTGAAGTGAAAGGAAAAAAATTGAGGGAGAGAGAAACATTTATTATTACTATTACTTTTAAATGACTGTTTTTTTCCACTTAGTAGGCAGGGTAATTACTGCTATACTTCTGTGAGGAAGCATAACCTTTCAGTTGGAACTTAAGTATCCGGTGGTTAATGAAGTTCTTCTGTGATTTCAATTATATGCTGAACCTGTAAAAGAAAACTCTGGTTGGGTGGAGTTTGATGCCTAAAAACGATGCAGTTTGAAAGGCAAACTCTTAATTTCAAATCCATTTTAACTATTTGTTCAGGAAAATTTAGGGAGAGAAATCTTATTTTTGTTTTTGTTTTTGTTTTTGTTTTAAAACCGTATCAACAACAATAGCAGGCTTTCTTGATTTTCTGTAAATAGTAGATAGAATACATATAAATCATGGTCCTTGTCCCTGGGAGAGAAAGGTCTAGTTGAGGACATAGATGCTCTGTGTTTCAGAACCTCACGTTGATAAGCTGTGAAACATTGTGGTTCAACATTCTACAGAATTTCCACTTTACTGTCTCATGAATTAGGAAATTATTTTGGTATATCAACTCAGGACTTGCGTTTATGACCTTCTGAAGTTCCTTTCTAAGAAATTTTCAGTTCTCTAAGCGTATTTCAAGGACAGAGTTGCTGATAGAGATCCTTATTATACCTGTGTCCCATACAGTATTTGGGACATAGCTGTAATAAGAAATTATTCTTTGTTTATCCGAAATTAAAATGTAACCGAGCGTCCTGCTTAAGAAAATGAGAAACGTCACCAGCAAAGGAACTAGCCTTAGAGAGTGAAGTACCCCACCCCCCCCGCCCCCGGCCCCATGCCATGGGAAAGGACTTAACACTTTGAAGATTCAGTGTCCTGAGAAGTTTCCAAATGGAAACTTGCCTAGACTGTCTGGCAGCCACTGCATGTGGGCAAGGGAAGTAGTCAGGGCAGCAAAAACACTTCATCTGGGAGTTGGTATCTCAAGCGCACTCTTTCTTTCATTCTCAGGTTTTGGGTCAGTGAGCTTAGTGAGAACATTTTGGTAACAGATTGTATAGATTTTCAAGGGACTATAGAGATCATCTATGGCATTCCCCTTATTTCCAGCTAAGGTGTAGAGACCAGAGATGTGAAAGTCACCCAGAAAATGGGAGAATCACTAGAACTAAAATACATATTTGTGTGTGTCTAGCGATGATTTTACTATATTGTAAAGGTGTGAAGATGAATGAACAGATGTAATGTCAGATGACTTCCTTAGAGTGGAATCAAATATTAACTCACACTGGCTGAGTAACCTTGGGCTAGTTCAATGACCTGCTTCTTTATCTGGAAATGGAGATCATGAGTGTTCTCTCTTAGAGATGTTGGGAAGATTATATGAAATTGTAGGGCATCCAGTGTGAGCTGGGTGCCCGGTGTTTGGAAGGCACCTGATGTGTATTAGTTGAGAGAAAGAAGAATATTAATGGAAGTTATAGTTCTTTATTTTAAGGAAGAGAAGGCCAAAAGATAAACTGCTCTTTGTCTTTAAACATACAGTGCTTTCGAAAGCATATGAATTAGGAATCGACCAAAGCTGAAGCATGAATATTTAAGCAAAAACTTTCATTTAGAATTTTATGACTATGGGGCTTGTAAACACTAGCACAGATTACATATGGAAGTTATAGAAAATTCCATATTCTGTCTTTATAATATATAGATTTCTATGCCTGGGGTGAGTTAGAAGAGACTCCGAAGGAAGTGAATTAAAAGTCTTTAGAAGGTCCTTTTCAACCTTAAAAGAATAAATCATCTTAAATATCTTACCAATTAACTCCGGATCATGGTTTGCCAGATGAAATAAACTTCCCTGCCCTATTAAAACACAGCTTTTATATAAACAGAAAACTCCAGTGCACAAATTTTTAACTCTATTGTGCAAAGCAGTGAACTAGCCAAGTACTCAAATCCCAAAATGGCGGTCCTCTTAAAGCTGGAAATCATTAAGACCAGAGCGGCAAGGCTCTCTGTTTTGATAGTTTCGTCAGTAATGTTTTTCTCCTAGCAGTAACACTCAGCTTCATTCTTCATAGTGTTGGTTTCAATTCTGTACCTCTTAAAAGATCCTGGCCCCCAAACTCAAATGTGCACCAGGACCAGACAGAAGGGACTGGTGGAAGCAAGATTACGCCCACCTCGGGGATTCCTCTTCATCCTATTATTGCAATAAGAAAATACAGGTTTGCGTTTGGGAGAGTTGAAGAGTTCCCTAAGAAGACAGACCTCTGGATTTTTCAGTGACATTTTTTTTTAAAGATTTTATTTATTTATTTGACAGACAGAGATCACAAGTATGCAGAGAGGCAGGCAGAGAGAGAGAGACAGAGAGGGGGAAGCAGGCTCCCCATTGAGCAGAGAGCCCGATGCAGTGCTCGATCCCAGGACCCTGGGATCATGACCTGAGCCGAAGGCAGAGGCTTTAACCCACTGAGCCACCCAGGCGCACTTCAGTGACATTTATTATTACTTACTTTTAGTTATTGATTTAAAGACAAATCCTGTTTGGGCCAGACAAAATCCTTGAGATGGTTGAATTTGGCCAGAATTCTTGGCTGCCATTTTTTTTTTTTTTAAACTTCTAAGATTGATGCAGATGATGCACATCTTTATATTATGTGAAAGGCTTTTGCATTTCTGCAAAGGAAATATGTAAGTTTTCTATTTCATGGAAGTATGTGAAAAATAGTAGAGACCTGGCATACTGTAGACATTTTATTTTGTATTTAATAAACACTTAGAGTCTTTATGTGCTAGCCACTATTCTGAATATGCAAAAAACATAAACACAGTTAACTTATATAATAAGTGCTTATTGAGATAGTATGACTTATAGAATAATATGATTAAATATGACACGAAATAATACAATAATACAGTTATCAATAGTTAGGGGGGATTTGTAAGAAAACACAAAATATAAAATCTTCAGAAACATTTATGAACAAAATGAATGTTCATAGCCATCTTAAAATGTTTAAATGATCCTAGTACTTAGCGTCAGCATTCTATTTAAGGTGTTTTCTATATTATCTTTGGCATCTAGTGCGCCATCTGGCACGTAGTAGGTACTCAGGATATTATCGAATTCACACTTTTTTTCAGATTTGTCTTGGAAAAATATGTCCCTGAAATGTTAAAGTAAAATCCTTTCCTCTTCCCTTTGTACAGTGAGGATTTCATTTCACAGTGGGGTCTGGAGGGTAGAATTGGAAGAAATACATGTCAGAAAAATGTTGAAAAATAAGTTCTTGCCTTTTCATCAAATGATTATTTTAGCCTTTCTTAGATGACTTTCACTTACTTAGTTTTATATGGTCAAAAGTAAGAGGGAGTGGTGAGGAACCCTTGAAACACACTTAAACTAGCCTTGCAAATAAATGCTTGACTTTTATCTGCCCACAAAATTTTTTACAAGTCTCCCATGATCCCGGGAGGTACATGGGTAATAAAATCAGCAAAAGCAACATTTTTCTTACTTACCAAACATCAGTCATTACTTGCCTAGTGGCCATTTTCTGTGCTTATTTAACATCTGTTAACTGTTTTAATGTGGAAACATCTTTTTTCCCTTTATTAGACTCATAATCACTTATTCGGTTACAGGTGGAAAAAAAAGGAAATCTGAAAGCCAGTGTAACAATTCTAATGATAGCCCAAATTGATTTAGAAAAATGAAGCCCTTCTCGTTTGATCTTTTAAGAATTTCAGAGTGATCTTTTAAGAATTTCTATGAAGATGACTACCTCTGTTTTGCTAAAGTTGCTTCTAAGATGTACATTATTCAGACAACTTCCTTTTCTTAAAATTAAATTTTGCAGTGCTGTTTCACGTAAACAAAATGAAAAGACCATATTATGAGAGAGGAAATGGGAAGGCATTGCCACTTTTGGAAAACGAGTCAACCCAGGCGCCTCTAACTTTTTTTTTTTTTTTTTTTTATTTTAATGCTAAGCAGGATGTGAGTGGTGGAGTTTGCCTATGGTGATAAAGTTTATCCTGGATGTGACGCATAAGCTTGGTTCTACATCAGGGTGTAGTGATTGAATGCAACAAATAATCCTGTATTTCCAAACCATTTACAGGGTTTACCTTGAGAATGGCTTCTGAGGATGGGGGCTTATACGCTGTTGAAGGTTTTTGGTTTGTCACTGTTGGAACATTGAAGACACGAAATTTGGTGCTTCTGTACATCTAGTTTGCGGGACTCCCCCTGTATAGAAGGGCATGAAAAGGGAGGTACAGAACCTCCAGGTACTTGCACATTGAAGCCACATTGTGCTTTTTTATTTGATTAGCTGCTGGGGGATGGCATTGGCAGAATATGTTCTCATTTACAGCTTTGTCCCTTCGCTTTCTAGACTAGGTTGTAGTTTTGCTCAAGATGTGACTCTCATATCGATTGCACTGAGTGAAATATGACATATTTGCTGTTTCTGATTTTCTTCAATCAACATCTGTGCCACTCTACTTCAAGTAGTGTTCCTGCTTTCTTATGATTTTCTTTTTCTTCGCTTGCCTTACACTTGACTTTGTGAGAATCCAGATATCGCAAGATACTCAGATTCTGATCACAGTATTTTCTAGCATTATTGAAACTGGAGGGCTGACTATTTGTCATGTACTTACAAATGAATTTGGATTTCATCCCAGTAAACTTGTTGTAGCATTTAATATTCATGACCTATAGTACTTTAAAACTTTGAACAGCTGCCAACACTGCTAACCAGATAATACCACAAATAAAAGTTGAGGTTCAAAAATACTTTACAATTCAAAAAGTCAAAGATTAATAAGGTATTTTATTTCTGCAGGTTGGCTTCTCTGCTCAGCTGATTTAAGACGATTCTGTATTTTGGTGACAGTTTAGGTTCAAGCTGAGTAATTGAAATTGGGAAGCTGACTACTCTTGTAAGTTCATGTAATGTTTGCATTAGAGTGTTAATGAAACAGTGATCTAGTCACACATTATCTTTGTTGTTTTTTTAAAGATTCATCTTTGTACAAAACAGTGTGTTAGGTGATACGCGGATTCAAAGACGCAATGACAGAATTCTGCCCATGAGGGCATTTTAGAGTATGCTAGGAAGGAGAGAGTAGGGCATGTAAATGCAGAACTGAAATTCATTCTGGAAGGTGGTGAGGTTATAAAGGGAGGCCTTGGGAGAGCTAGGGCAGTCTTGAGGAAGGGGATGGGGGTGTACTTTCTGCTAAGGGGATCAGGGAACACTTTCAGGAACAGAGACAGTTGAGCAAGACCCCGAAGGGTGGTTCAGATAGAGACATTTATAATTGGAGAGGCAAGGGAAAGTGGAGGGTAGAGCATGAGGATTGCCCAGAGGGAAACTCACAGGAAGTTATGGGACCACTGAACAGTGGTTTTGACGGATACATAGAATGTATGAATTTATAGAGGAAAATGAATTAGAAAGGTAGGTTGAGAGAGCTAGTATGCATAATGATGTATAGACCTTTTAAGATATGTTGTGGCCCCAACAGTGTTGGGAGACATTGCATGGTTTTTAAATGTTTTTGTGTTTCTGCTGGTATGTGGAATGGTATGTGGTATGTTGGAGAAGCTTGACAATGTCCAGGCTAGCTCCGTTTTGCTTCTTGGGAGATTTTCTTCTCTGTCCTTCCCTGGAAACAGACCTGATAGTGGGACCCTTTGGTGATGAGACTAGACTTAAGAATCAGACTCAGGAGATTTAGTTCATTCAGTAAGTGTTTCCTGCCAGCATTTATCTTGTTCTTTAGCATTTAAAAAAGGGGGGGGGCAGTTATTTTTTGAAGACTAGATTATTTTACTTTTTACTCTATAGTATCTAGCATCTTAATATATACTCTTTTTTTTTTTTAAGATTTTATTTATTCGACAGAGAGATCACAAGCAGGCAGAGAGGCAGGCAGAGAGAGAGGGAAGCGGGCTGCCCATTGAGCAGAGAGCCCAATGTGGGGCTTGATCCCAGGACCCTGAGATCATGACCTGAGCCAAAGGCAGAGGCCCAACCCACTGAGCCACCCAGGCGCCCCTTATTATATACTCTTGATGAGAAAAACAGGGAGTCTTGTCGGGCTTTCTCCTGTGTCTGTTCTTCTAGTATTGCTGAACGATGTTCAAATGTTGTTACAGTGAATGGTCACAATTACAAAATGCCTCTTTGTTTTGCATTCCTTCTTATAGGAAGAAAGAAACATTTTTCAAAATGGTCCTTTTTACAATCCAGAATAAAATACTCTATCAGTACTGAATTCCAACCAGTTAACTCAGTATACCATCAGTGAAAATGACACGCAAATTGGACCTTGTGATGAATAAATAATGAGTCTCACTGAAATCATCTATGCTGTTCTCATAACACTGTCTGGGATCCGTATTACATCACTCAGCTCAATTTTCGATAACCTGCTGCCTCAGAGGAATCGGAGTGACTGACGGGATCTCATGATTATCTGGTTGCTTGTATTCAGCTCGGTACTGTCAATTTCACAGAAAAACGATGTGGTCTGCACCAATTTCAAATCATCGTCATTGCCCAGAAGTCAGCTTTCTGTCTTAAATACTCGGCACAATGGGAATGCTAATCGAGTGTTGACTTCTCGAATGAAATTTAAGCTATAGAAAGACAGATTCCTGGATGCATTAGGGATTCCTTAAAAGGCATGACTGGGTTAGGAGGTGGGGCAGATGAAACGGAGTGTGAAATCAAATTCATTGATAGTTAAAATAGTTAGGAAATGTTTTAGTACAGTAAGCTTTCAAGGCGTGGTATATTTTATTGTTTACATCAGTTTCATACCTCCTGATCACAGTGTTCCTTTATTCAAAGAAGAATGGTAAGAAATCAGAAGGGGAGAACAGACATGCCAAAGTGTGCAATGACGTGGTGCTTGGAAGGTCAACGTGCCCTTGCTCTCAGGATTTGTCTTTACAACTGTGCGGCACCCAGATGGCTCCTGCATGCTCTGCTGGTCTGATTATAACTCTTGCATCAAGTGAAATAGCATGAATTCAGAATTTAATACATGTTTCCTCAATAATTATGGCCTTGATTAGTGAAGCCAGTGTTTCAGTTCCAAAGGACACTTTTTTCTCCACATGTTTATTCATTTAATTTCAGGAGATCAAGTGAAATGCAAAGATGATAATCCTTCTCTTTGATATGATGGGGGAATCTACAGGGCCTGCACTTGGTATGTGGTTGTCATTTGGCTCATAATTAATGTAAGATTCAAAGCAAACAGCAGGGACAACGTGAGAAAACTGAAGGACATTTGAAAACAAGTGACTTAGCTTTTAGTAAGAGAAGAAATGGAAAATGTATTTAGATTTTCATTATTTATTGCTAAACATAACTATATAGCAAGTACATTTAATAGAGTTCTTGATTAAATGCAGTATTAGCTGTATTTAAAAATACAGTTTGTGTGTTCAAAAATGAAAAAAAGATGAAAAACGTAATATTTTAATTTAGTGAATTTTAAGTTGTTGTATCTCTTGGTAGTACCAACCTAGCCCTTTGGAGAGCATTATATCAATTTTTAGTGTGTAAACTCTGTCCGCTCCCCTTCAAAAGTGTTTGCGTATTTGTGTGTGTTACATGTCCCATTAGGATAAACTACATAAACCCTGTCTTATATACTGTAGTTAGATTATACCAAGGTTCTACATGAACGATTTGAGTGATTTCCATAACTTTCATGAAATAGCAAACTCCAAATTGCAGAGAATTTTTATTTCTCCTTATTTGAAGTCAGGCAAAAACTTGCCAGTTTCCGTGTTCCATGGAGTGTAGTTTCTTCTTAAGATCTCATGACATCGTGTGATAAACCGTTAAGTATATCTAGGAGTATAAGAACAACTGCTGTTTACTCTGAATCACCACTGGGTGTTTGGCTAATCGCCCCGTGCATAAGCCCAAGGAAGGCTGCCGTGGAAAAGCCAAAGGACTGGAGCCTGAAGATTTAGATTTAAGTCGCTGTGACCTTGGATAAATTACTGAACATCTTGAACATCAGTGACATGGTCTGTAAAATAGGAATATAATATTTGCCTTGCAGGGTTGTTAGGTATGAATATAGTAAATGTACACTTTTCTGCTCCATTCCTTTCCTGTAGAAATACCATCATGGTCATCAACGTTTTACTGTGTTTCCACAACGTTTCAGCGGTAGTGAACTTTTTGTGTGTCATTTTGCTGAGCACTCAATTAGGGTGGTTGTGGCTTTTCTTGTGGGATGCAGGAAGAAATGTCAATCAAGAAATGGAGTGTTTGCGATCGCATTCACCCCTGCTGACAATGTAAAGAATATTGAGGAACAAAACTCTTTTTCAAGGATAATGCTTCTGAACAACAATTTGATCATTTATCTTTTGTTTAATTGATTGAAAACAAGTACGTTGAAGTCATTCCTTAATGTTTCTTCACTGTTAATATCTTCCCATCGGCTCCTACTTTTATAGCCTGTTTTTTTCCCCTTTAAGCTCAGGATGGTGCTGTTGCTTATGTATCTGAAAATGGAGGGGAGACGGGCTTTCCTGTTCTCCTCCCCCAGCACCCCGTTGCCTGTATATTTCCTGTAGCCAGGTTTATAGTAAGGAAGATGAGTTCAATATCAGCAATAGCTTGCAGCGTTTAAGTCTCATTCTCTGCGGGACGGGGAAGCACTGTTATCACCTAGAGGTGAATGTTAATCTCTTTCTTCCCCCTATTCTTTCCCAAACCTGGCAGGCAATATTGTTGCAGCTGATTCCAGAATCTGTTACAACAAACCTTTTCAGGGAAACATGGAGGCTGGTTTTTTCTTGTTGTTCATTTATTTCCCCACTTTTCTAGCAGAAGTTTTGTGTTTTTTAGGAGCAATATGGTTTCTGGCTACCAAAATTTTTTATAAAATATTTTGAATGCCGGGTGCCTGGATGGCTCAGTGGGTTAGGCTTCTGTCTTGTGCCCACGTCATGATCCTGGGGTCCTGGGCATGGCATCGGGCTGGGCTCCCTGTTCACCGCGGGGGTCTGTTTCTCTCTCTGCCCCCCGCCCCCCGCCGGCTTGTGCTCTCTCTTGCTCACTCTCATTCCTTCTCCCTTTCTCTCTCTCTCAATTAAATAAATAAGACCTTTAAAAAAAATACTTTGGATGCCATAGTCATATTCATACCAAGTTATTTTTACAGAAACCTAAATCCTCGTAACTTTGGCTTGCCGGGACAAGTCTGTAATAGGTAAAATTGGATTTGATTTTTAGAAAATTCAGTATTTAAAAATCTGCTCTAACTGACAGAGAATAAGGGGTTGGGTAGGGGATGGTGACTGTTCAAAGATTTTAGGATTCATTTCATCATGGGCTTCCTTTGACTAGTCCAACCTGGGATGACCATTATCTTCTCCTGGGGAGATGGTTTTAAAACAGAGATTGTAGCACAAAACCGGGAGCTACCGAATCAGATTCTTTTGGTCTGTTTCCTTTTTGTCTTTGAGGCATTGACAGGGAGCTGGTGGAGAGGTAGCAGGAAAAAAACTACTTTTTAAAGGCTCTCCCTCTGATTTTGATGAAAAGCTAGGTTTGGGACCCACTGATGTATCCATTGAGAATCTGATACCCACATACAATATTATTAAAATTATCAACTTTTTATAGAAACTTAAGATTTGGGGGCTAGAGAGAGGTATTGGAAACTATCTATCTACAAGCCACCCCCACCCCCTTTTCACGAATGTGTGGCACAGGCTTGGTTGAGAACAGAGCCTCCAACCCCCAGTCTGATTCTTTCTTATGGTACACATGGCCTCCCTGCCTTCAGCCTGTAGAAACCTCTTACTGTAGAAGTCGTTTTCTATTTGTCATTTAAGACTACAGACTATGAATAGACCTGTGTGCCCAACCCTCCAGTTCATCATTAATTAGATTCTCTCCTTCTTACTTACCCTAGGTTCTCTGTGCTGTCAGTAATTCTAAAGTACCTGTTGAAACTGAGTTTTTTATTTGGTTGTTAACCTCCTCCCAGGCCCCTTCTTTTCTGGTCCCTGTCCCCTGCCACACCCCCAACTACCTTCAATTAAGTGCTTATGTACTTGCATGCTGTCATTCTAGGTCTCTAGTTTGAGCTAAGCCCGCATTCAAATGGAATATTTACTTTTGGAGCTACCAGAAACTTAACACAAAGAAACGAAAAACACGGTGTGTTTTTTCCCCCTAATTTGGTTAATTGCCTTTACTAACAGCACACTCCTGTTTGAAGTAGGTTACCCTTCTGTAGAGGGATCTTGAATTGGATGATGTGGAGCCTGAGATTGGTCTGGAAGTAGAGAATTAAACAAATATTGGGGCAGCTCTCTGTTGCTACTCTCTTCCTCTACTCCAAGGCACCGCACACTAACTCAGAAGCAGGGGATGTTTTAGGCAGCAGCAGCAGACAGAGCAGCTGGCTGTGTTGTTATTTACCCTGGTACTTATTCCAGAATTGTGGTGGGATTTTTAAAATGCCACCAGTAGTGTCTTACAGACGTTCAGAGTTTCTTTTGACTAAACAGTGTGAGTTTAGTGTCTCGCTGTTGCGTGGATATTTGAATCGGTGACAACTGCAATGCCAAAAGTGAGGATAACTCCAAAATGAATGTATTTTAGAGATAAAATGGCAAGAAAGGAGAAAATGTAGAGGTGCCAATTGAAAAAATGGGCCGGCTGAGCGACAAAAGGGCTGAATTTAAGTTGTCAAAGCAGCAGCCTAAAGTTTCTGGTTTGGGGACAGGATAATTTGTAGTCTTTGATTCTCCTGCTCTGCAGTATAATCTTCTCCAGGGCTGTGCTGACTTTTATATTGTTCAAAGAGGAAAAGAAATAACCCATTTGAATTCATTAGCTTTCATTTGCATATACACAGAGCTGGTGGTAATAGTGGTAACAACCACCATTTATCAGGGCTTACTGTGTGCTAGCAAAGTGTCTTCCATGCATTATTTTGTTCATTCTGTGAGAGTAGGTATTATTAATCTCATTTACAGTTAAGGAAGCTGAGGCTTCTAGAAGTGAAATAATTTTGCCCAAGGAGTCACAGGTAGTATGTAAGTAGAGAAGGAAACTCATTCCAAATGTCTGACTCCAAGGTGGGTGGTCTTCCCATAATACTGTTTCTACAAAAGTGTAGCTGAAGTGGATGATCCAAAGAGTGTTATGAAAGAAACAACCATTCTCCTGTTCCTTGGCCCTGGGACCAGTGCTGCTTACTTACAGTAGCTTGAAATACAAATAATCATCTCTTCCATAGGCAACAGTTAGCGTTATGGGTGCTAAAAATACATAGATGGGTAATATATTATCCCAGCCCCTCGGAAGTTTAAGACAAATATGCAATGGTCAGATCACTCTGCACTAAGTGCTAATAGAATTCCATGGAAAGTGCTGGAGAAGCAAATGTGTCTGGCAAATTGATTCAGCCTGGTTAAGGAAGAGCCTGAGAAGGTGGCAGAGAAGTCATGACCTCTAAATAGCTTGGCTCATCCGGGATTTTGTTTCGGTTTTAAAAGTTTCTGTAAGGGGATATCTGGGTGGCTCAGTCGGTTAAGCCACTGCCTTTGGCTCAGGTCATGATCCTGGACTCCCGGGATCTAGTCCCACATCAGACTCCAGCTCCATGGGGAGTCTGCTTCTCCCTCTGACCCTCTCCATTCTCATGCTCTCTCTCTCTCTCTCAAATAAATAAATAAAATCTTAAAAAAATTTTTTTAAAAATTCTGTAAGTTACATCATTTCATGCTTGTGCATTTCATTTGGATTCGGAGTCAACTTCCAAAATTTGCTAGATGCTTTTTAATTTTGTATTTTTTTTTTTTTTTATTGTCTGATAAACAGGTACTATGTGTCTTCTAGATAGGAGGTCCTGTTCTAGATGCTGAGGATAAAGTAGTGAAGAAAACAGGCAGAACTCCTCTAGCTCTCTTGGAATTTACATTTCTTTTCTAACTTAGCTGTCCCAGTCACCCTGTGAGGTCACTCTTTGTGCTGCATTTTACAAGAAGTTGAATGAGCTCCCCTGAATTGATCAGTATACCATGAGACTGGATTTCAAAGGCAATGCTAAATCTAAATCCAGATCATTTCCAGCGCAGGTCATGGTCTCTGCGTTGAGTTCCCTTAAGGAAAAAGTGGTCTATTTATTTAAGGTGTTAGATGAACAGTACTGTGTGTGTGTGTACGGGTATGTAGTTGTTTAGAAACCTTGAGACCAAGCACTGGATCCTTTATTTCTTTTGCATCCCCTGTCCCAGAGATCTTGACATTGAGACCTTGGTATTTGGAGTTTGATCCTCAATATCACGTTGGGCGACAGGGCATATCATATATGCCGTGGTTTTGCCCTACGCCACGCAGATTTAAGAGAGAGATGTACGTGTATATGTCCTTCGAGGTTGAACTGTTTTCGATTTGCTTCTGAAACTCCTATCAACTTCTGCTACCTGCTCTGAAATGCGTGGTTTTTCTCAAAAGCATGCAGAAAAGAATTATTTGGCGTCCGTTTACATTGAAGTATTTGGTTTGGCTCTGAATTTCGTATTGTCGCATCATTGCTAATCAACCATATTAACTTATTTATGTCCCCAGGAGAGGCAGTGCATATCTAATGGCTCTTTAAGGGGAAAGATGAGTCTGCCCGATAGAGGTTGTTTTTAAATTCAGATAAAAACTCTTTTTCCTGCAAATTTCATTAAAAATATAAAACAGTTCAGATTAACTAACAATGTGATGCCAAGGATTCCTGTGTGTCTTAGTGGGTTCTAAGCTGTGTAGGATGTCAGGTCTTGTTTGATGTGGATAGTAAAGACTAGTTTTAGAGTCTGAGCAATTCTCTATTTATGTAAAAAGAAAAAAGGGCTGAGAAGTTCCCTGATTCAATACCTAAAATGCTTGAGGCCAGATGTGATTCTGATATTTTTTTTTATTATTCAAAAGTAATAGGGTGCGTAAATTCTGTATTTTGTAACATGGCACCATTTTGAAGTAAGAAACATTAAGCGTTTCTGAAGGGAAATATATGAATATTTACACTAAAAGGAAAAAAGACTAAATAACCTCATGTCAATTTAAATCAGGAGTTTTATTTCTTTTTAACTGCTTTCTTGAGATATAATTCATAATCATAAAATCGAACCACTTCAAGTGGACAGTTTGCTTTTTTGAATATATTCATTGAGTTTCTGTAACTATTACTGAATTTTTTTTTTAAGATTTTATTTATTTATTTGACACAGAGAGAGAGAGATCACAAGTAGACAGAGGCAGGGGAAGGAGGGAAGCAGGCTTCCTGCTGAGCAGAGCGCCCTCTGTGGGGCTCCATGTGGGGCTCCATCCCAAAAGCCTGAGATCATGACCTGAGCTGAATGAAGGCAGAGGCTTAACCCACTGAGCCACCCAGGCGCCCCTATTACTGTATTCTTAAGTATATATTTTGAAATTAAGGATAAGGAGCTTTAGACCTGTAGTTACTGTGTGTGTGTGTGTGTTTTGTTTGTTTGTTTTCAAGATGTAGGTTTTATTTTTTACTTTTCAAGTTTAAGATGATCTGTGGAGAAAAGTTATAACCTTAAACCATGTATGTCAGTAAACCCGGTTAAAGACTTACTGAGACCCCTGTTCTCACCTCTTTGATATTGTTTGCACATCTTATTTACTGTTTAACAAATTGGTAATGAAGTTTGGGTAGTCGAGGTATCTTCTTCACTCTTGTTTTTGGGTCACAGTGCTGGATCCTTCTTTCTTTCTTTTTTTTTTTTTTAAACCATGATAAATCATTGGCCCCATATAAATGCAGTTATCTGGAGTAAGAATCTGATGTCAGAATGCTTGGATCCTTATTTTGTTTTTTTTTTAAGTATGATGAATCATAGTCCCCTACATAAATATGATTTTCTGGAGTAAGAATCTAACATCAGAATTTGATTGCTCTTTTGGTTGTGTGTTTGGTACCTGCAACCCTTGATTCTTGAAAGAAGAACAGTTGTAGGAATCTGGATACTTCTTATTCTTTCCTGTATTTTTGCCTCTCAGTGCATTACACACGTCTGACACATGCAGAAGTAATTAAGTTGTGTTTAAGTACATATAATTGACTTGTTTTTAGCTCTGACCAGGAGTTTTATCAAAGTGTAAAGGTGCTTGTCAAATCTAGAATAAAACCAATTTCCATTCGCTTACTTTTTTGGAAAAAAAAAAAAAAGAAAAAGGAAAACAAGAGAAAATGTATTTTTAGACAAACTTAAATACATTTAAAAGATGGAACTGAGTTTAAAGGTTTTTTTGTTTTTGTTTCCATTTTTTTATCCCTTTAACGGAATGGCCATCCTAAAATATGTCCCAAGTTGCTTCCTAGAGACAAATTCACTCGTGAGCAATTTTAAAAGAGCAATAACATAAACTTAATTATGGTAGAACCATTCTATAAAGATTTAATATGCCATTAAGACATTTGCTGATTTACATCAGATTTATATAAAGGTTGTTTGAACCTACACCTTTGCGTCCAGCTGGTAGCCTTTTTCTAAGTTAATTACATGAAAGCCTCTGAAAAATGTTAGACATTTGAGAGAAGTTGTGATTTCAGAGATAAAGGGAGCATGCTGTGAAAAGTATGGCCGTATGGCATAATGACATCAATCCTGCAGTTCTAATCAGGAGGCCTGGGTTCTCACACAGTTTCTGCCACTAGCTAGTTGTGTAATTGTGGACAAGTCATTTAGCCTCTGCAGTAGTTTTTTTTTTTTTTTTCCTAATATGAGAGTTTTGGGGGATGCTTAAAGAAGCAAATTATATGATACTATGTTTAATCATAATTAAAAAATAATTTTATTGCTAAGTTTCAAAAAACTTTTGATAGCTTTCTTTGTCTTTGAAATAATCTGATTGGAAAGATGGATTAATTGTGCAGATATTAAGTTCTTCATTTATTCCCATGAACAAAAGGTGAGATCCCGAAATACTTATAATGATGGTTTTTGAAGGCCAAGTATGTACTGCAAACTGAAATGGGCTGTGTGTGTTTTATTCCAACTTTCAGAGGAATCTATCTGTATTAAAATACATCCATTCCTCCTTTATATCATGAGGGTATACATTTATCTTTTTCATGACCTTGTACACTTAAATACAGTTAACACTTGATTTTCTGAAATGGATTTTCTCAGAAGTAAATCATACATTCTTAATTTCTTGTTCTAGTTACATCATTATTTCCTTATGTCATTTTACATTAACTATGCTGTGGTTTTTAATGTGTATTAGAAATGGACTCTGATCCAGTTTTCTGTGCAGGAAAAATAGCATGTTTTCCTTAAAAACCAAAATGAAGTTGCCATTCTCTCGAGGGAAATTTAAAAAAAATAAAGAAGAAGTAAAAGAAATAATATTATAAAGTGTCGAACTATGATCTGGATTGAGAACTCATCATACTTCATCCTCAGTCACAGAGGTTGGCAAACATTCAGTATAAAGGGCAAGGTAGTTCATTTCCTTTGCTTTATAGGACCATGTAGACTCTATGACAACTATTTAGCTCTACTGACCTACTGCAAACAAATGGGTGTAGCTGTGTTCTAATAAAACTTTATCTAAAATCAGGCAGGCACCAGATTTGGCCCACAGGCTATAGTTTGCATTTCTCTATCTAGTAACTTAATTGGTAAACCCATGCTTATTACATCATACAAGTTCTCCAAGGAGATTAAGTCAAGAACAATGTATTTATAGTAGGGTGAATCATTCAATGTCATACAGGTTACCTACATTTTACAAAGGGCTTTTACATTCATTTTTATTTTTGAAGAGAAGTTGTGATTTCAGAGATAAAGGGGACATGCTGTGAACTTCTGTCAAGACGATATTAACCTTCCTCTTTTACAGTTGAGAAAGCCCAGAGTTGCACTGTTTGCCCAAGGTTACCCTGGGAGAACAAGATTTTACTCTGTTTCCCTGCTTTATATTTTATCAGAGTACTAGTGAACTCATTGAGAAGTTATCTCCAGTCTTGCTTTGTGTTACTTGGATATCCTGTACCCTAGAATTTTGAAAGTAAGTTCAAGTCCAAATTTAACACTGTGACTATTCTCTCAATACCGGATTCATTCAAAATAATCATAGAAAGTAAACTTTGGTAACAATTCCCCCCTACAGGAAGCCCAAGTAAGCAGAAGGTGGTTTCCAAGAATAACCAGCTCTAGAAGTTCATAGCAGCTGTAAAAATACATCTTCAGTTGAAATTTAGCTTGTAATATAAGGGTACTTGAATTTTGCTTTTTGCATATCTTCCTCAATTTCTTTTCTTCTTTTCTTTCTTTCTTTCTTTTTTTTTTTTTTGCAAGTGACTTAGAAAAATATATTGAGGATATTTATTGATTACTCTTAATACAAAGGCTAGAACCTTTTATCATGAAGAAGAGCTGTCACTGGAAAAAAGTAGAAAAGTAAATACCAGTTTAATCATTTTTTTTCTTGGCCTAGAGCCGTTGTTGTTGGTGGAGTGATGGTGTGTTTCTTATCGTGTTTACCTCCTGAGTAGGAATGAAGTGATTGGCTTTGGCAGTGATTTTTTTTTTTTTTTTTTAACGTTTTGGTGATCAGTGCATTGGTGCTTGTGGCATAGTTCAGTTGGGAGGTAGCAGAAAGCTTGACAGCATTATGCTATTTACTGTTTTACTGCTCCTTGAAAAGCAGCCATTTTGCTCTGTCTGAATGAGGAACACTTAGGGCAGTCACACATCATTAGAATTATTGGTTCAGATTTTAAAAATCCAAGATAAAATAGGGACGCCTGGGTGGCGCAGTTGGTTAAACGACTGCCTCCGGCTCAGGGCGTGATCCTGGAGTCCCGGGATCGAGTCCCACATCAGGCTCCCAGCTCCATGGGGAGTCTGCTTCTCCCTCTGACCTTCTCCTCGCTCATGCTCTCTCTCACTGTCTCTCTCTCTCAAATAAATAAAATAAAATCTAAAAAAAAAAAAAAAAAAAAATCCAAGATAAAATAAAACCTGCAATCAGTGTAAATTTCACATATGTTTTCCCCTTTAATTCCCCCAGCCAGGCTCACCAAGCCAAGATCTCAAATCCTGAATGTTTTGTAAATACATTTTATAACAAGTATTGTTTAATTGTTCCTTTTGAGTGCAATTTTAATTTGACCCTTTTCAAAATTATTTCATTCTTTTTTACAATGATTTGTAATATTTTCTTCTGCTTCTTAATTAGGCAGTCAGCTGCATGAAGAAATATGCCTGCTGCTTTAATAGCAACATGGCCTGGGGATTCTGATTTTACCTCTTTGTACCTCCATACATCTCAAATCTAGGGTTTTTGAAGATCAAATGAGTGTGAATACTTAGAAATCTCAGAGTGTCCAGCACATAGTAAGTGCTCAATTAATCTGAGCCATTTTTATTTTAATCTGTTTTTAAGGTGGTCCTTTTCTCTACGAATGGGCTATTTTAAAATATGTACCATACAGGTAACCTGGTTGTTCCCATTACCATTTGTTTTAGAAGTCAGAGTCCATTAGAGGAATTAGAATAAATGTGACTACTCTGATATTATTAGGTAATATTGCAAGGATATTATTTCATTTTTATCTGCATCAGTCTTTAAATTTTATTCTTCACTGCAACACTAAACTGTGAAGTGGCTATTTTTTTAACAGGGATATTTAGAAATGAGATAAAAATAACTTCCTCCCCGAGACCACAGGGTCCATGCACTGGAAGTACGCAATTATGTAGAAGTTTCTCAAATGCCACAATAGCATCCTTTTGAAGGAACTGATGTTGTTCAAGAATATCCTAGCTCCCATATCCTCATCTCTCTCGTTTGTCTAGGGGTTCATTGTTTATAAATCGGTATTCACCTCAAGTCACCTCCTAAAGACCTCAGCACGTATTGAAGACTCTTCATTAAGGGCAAAGGATGACCAGAGATTATTACATAATTTGATTCCTTGCATCTTGTTAAGGAGAACTTGCAAGTCTAATCATTCAAAGTCTTGTCTTCCTGATTCTTCTCTTTGTGTCTCCATCCCCTTTGTCCCTTCTCATCTTTATAAGATACTGTATTCTTCTTCTCCTCTTCACTAATTAAAAATAGCCCTAAGCATGAGGAACTTGACTGGGCCTCATAGGGCAGGTATATTTAAAACACACTTGAAATTTTTTCTACAGTCTGGGACAGGCTTTGTTTGCCACAGGGACTTTAAATGCTTTAAATTGTTTCGACTCCCAAATCAGTGCAGTACCCACCAGGGGGGGAAAACTCAAATTGTTGAAGAAACTATGGACACCAGCACAAATATGTATGTCAAAGAAATGAACAGCTGTAGTATCCCCTGACTGTGTAGACTTCAGAAAGTCTCAGGGTGAAGGGCCTTTTCTATATTTTATCTTATGTAGGTCTATTGACTAGAGAGAACAGACTGGACTGTATCAAGATCTGGTGTAACTAAAACTGCCCTCATATACTGTTCTCCTGCCCCCTTCTGGGCTCCTGTCTTGTTTCATTGTCCTTTTATTCATCCATTCCATCATTTTCTCAGTCATTCATGCATTCATTCACCCATTCGGTACTAAGTGTTCTGTGGTGGGTGCTGACAGAATTGGTGTGGATCATATACTTTGTGACCAAAACTTCTATGAGCTTGTGTTTGTGTAGGAGAGCTGTGAGAGTCATTTCAGAAGAGGGTGTTAATTAAGATTGCTTACGCTCAGTGTCATCTTGGGCCTTAACAACTTCAGACTTGGCCTTTACCATACATGATTTCCTTCATATGGTGTAAGATTGTACAGCTCTGAGGAGGCAGGGATTGATATAGCCTGGAGAAATTGGGGAAGTCTTGTGGATGAACTGGAATTTCACCTGGAGGTGAGGGAGAACATTTCAGATAATGACAACATTAGATTGATGAATGAGTATTTGGTTTGTATCTAGAATAATCATGAGACTGGTATCATTGAGGGAATTTTGAAGTATCAATAAAGATATCAGTAATGCTTAAAGGACTTTGAACTTTAGATAGTAAAGACAGGCCAGATTTTGGACAGCTTTGAATCCTAGTCCAAGGACATAGGAGTCTAATTCTTATTTTATTATTGCCTGTTATTGAGAATTATTGTAGATATGAGATGAAGAGTAGTGACTAAAAGGCTAAACAAAGGGATAAGGTACTAAGCCATGAGTGCAGAGGAAGATGAAATTTCTGGTCCTGAATGGCACCAAATAGCTCTGTGTCCTTGGGGAACATGTTTAAGCTCTTAGGACATCAGTGTCCTCATGGCAGAATACACATTGAGGAGATGCTTTCTAAAGTTCAGGGATTTTACAGGTAGGAACTGCTGAGCTCTGGATCTCTCTAGCATTTACCCATCTGTGGCTTTATGAACTTTCCTTGTTAATGGTCTTTTATGTCCAATGCCACCTTAAGGTTGAGGGACGTGGCTGGTGAAGAACTGGCAGTGGTGATTGCAAAGTGGACACTGTGTGATTTGGGGTGGGTTAGGGCATAAAACCCTGATCTTAGGGTAAAAAATAAAAATAGCTTTGAGTTCCAGTTCTTCTCATTAGCAATGGGATTCTGAGCAACATGCTTTACATCTCCAAGTCTCCCTATCCTTTTGTAAAGTACTGACTCACAGAGTTTGCAAACATCAGAGGGTTTTAGAAAGAATGACTTGAGATTGTATAAACATTGTAAAATGTTTAATAAACATTTATAATTAGTGTTACTACTACTATTACATGACTTCCCCCCACATTCCATAGTTGAATATAATGCCAGAAGAGAATGGTATTTTCTAGGCAACTGCTCTCTCCACTAGAAGACAGGACCCCATCTGGGAGGTATAAAATGACTTAACAGGTGTTGGAATTCATTAGGCAATTATACACGATTCTCTCTTTGCTCATAATATCTGGTCTCTTATGGAAGAATACAATGGAGCTTAATTTGTACTCACTTTAGTATATCTTTCGGATGAACTGCATTTGTTTAAATTGTTGAAGCAACAAGACATGTGGGTTGATTGGCAATATGGCGTGGAATAGAACAAACGTGGATTTATTATGAAATATGATCTGCCCTGTAAAATTTCCGGTGTGTTTAGTTTAGGAGTTATTATGGAACCTGTTCAAGAATGGAATTTCTGGGTATTACTTAAAAGGGAATGTTTGAGCTATGGAGGCTGAATAAAGACTAGCACACCCTGTCATTTTTATTTTCTTATATTTCAACACTTCTAGCACAGTGTTAAGATATTTCATCTTTTGGTTTTATTAATGTTTGACTTACCCACAGTATGAGTTCCGTGAGTTTTCTGCACTTCTGAGTATTGCTGCTGGTGACTGCTGTATTGAGGTGGGGAATGGGGTGTAGCATGAGGGGCCAGGGATCACCAGGGCATTTGAACGAGAGTGGTGTGAGGTGGGAGCAAGAAGCCAGAACGTTTCAGTCAGGTATTTTAGCCAATCCCTTCCACTTCCATTTGCTTAGTCAAGACTGACTGGGTGCCAGTCATGTACCTGGAAAAAACTTCTTCCTTATCTCCCAGAAGGGTTCTCAGGGCCAGGAGCCAGTCAAAAAAAAAAAAAAAAAGATTGACAGTTAAGTCAGAACGTCCACTAAACCACAACTGTTAAAGCAGACAGAATCCCCATTAGATGAATGCTTTTTGGACCTCATCCAATGATAATAATCTATTAAAACAAGTTGTCTAATCTTATGAGTTAACTTGAAAAGAGAAGTGGATGCAGGGTGATTTGCAAAATGTTTGCACCACGTGTAAGTTCAATTTATTTAATTTTAAATAATTAGGGCATGGCCATGATTAGTGCTAATTGGAGCTATGTCGGGCTGAAAGAATTATCCAAATATGTTTTGAAGACTCATGAGAGATTTCTGCAGTAAATCGTATTTAACTGTAGGGTTGTTTTTTTTTTTTTTTGTGGTAATGTTAAAAATCAAAGATACACATATTAATGAAAAAAATACCAGATTTTACCCTGTCTGAAATGATTTGAAAACTAGTACTTTAATGATAGCTACAAAGTCTAGACAAACTTAAGAAGGAAAATTAATGGAGTTTTAATGGCCCTCAATATAGGTATTTAATAAATGCAGAAATCTTGTTTTTAACAATTTGAAGTGAGATTGAACTTTTGCATTGTACTGAAGATTTATTCAAGTAGAAGACAAATGCTTTTATGGCTATATGGGTTTCACAGTTTTCATGTTCCATTCTGTTTCAGAATCTTCTTGTGCAAGGTTGCCTGTGACCTACTGAGCACCTCCATTCCCATACAGATCTCTAAGAGTTACTAAATGATTAAAATTTAATTCCAAATCTAATAATAAAAGAACGAAAGAAAAAAAAAATGAGGTGGGTTACAGTTATACAAAGATTTCATCTGTCTAGGTTGGTCGCCATCACCTTGAGGTTCCAAAAATTGCTTTTGCCAAGTTGCTTCTGGCAAGAAGTGACTCTTGGAGAGGCTATCAGAACAGTTATGAACTAAAAAACTTCAGTATTTTTGTGTGTTCCCAAACATCTGGCTCTTGGCCATTTGGCAGCCATATCAATCATTTCTCTGTCTGCATAACATGAAGCATGCAACTAGCTTATTATTATTCCTAAAGTAAGGTACAATTGGAGGGTCACTCTTTTGGTAATTTATTCCAGGTCATAAGGTGTGCATTTTAAAAATGCTTCTTTGGTGGTACAAATATTAATTGATGCTCGTAGAAAAGTTATCCCATTTATAAGAAATACCGCCATCGGGGTTCACTCTTTTGCGTTTCAAAAAGGAATTCACTTTCGGAGTAGTAAGACATAGAGTTGTGGAAGATTTGAAATCTTCTTTTCATGAAACTAAAATAATTTCTTTCGGCTTTTCCCACATCACCCTTGCCTAGACTCCGTTTTTGTTTGTAAAGTATTTTCAGATAATTAGCTCTGGTTACTGCTGTAGCACTTGTTGGCTACTCCTGACATCTCTTCCTGCATTAAAGGGAATGAACCAAACAGCAACCAATGAAGACTGCTTTTTCTATAACAGATTCTAGTAACCGTAACCCCCTTTACTGCTCTAATGTACTTGAAAATTTGGCATGGCTGTTCGTTTATTCTTTTCTCTTTTAGGAGAAGTAGGGAGAGAATAGGTAATGGCTCCTTTGCCTGCTCAGTAAACTCAGAATGTTCTGCTCAACTGATTTTGTGAGGCTCCTACTTCTGTTTGATTCTGCTCTGAATGACTAATAATTATAATGCCTAAACAGGTGCCCCAGTGTTGTCTGAGAATTCCTGAATAGTTGTAATTACCTGATATTGAATTATGAAATTCAGTTACAGAATCGCAGAATCGATGGCTGTTTTCTCAAGTGAAAATTCTCTTTCAAAACCCTCATGACGTGGCCTCAGTTTCCCAATCCAAAAAACAAGTGTTATTTTATAAATCAGTGTGGCATTTTGAGAATAAGGACAAAGCAACATGCAAAACATATAGATAAAGGGCCACATTTTTATCTGTGAGAAAAAGAAAAGAATCATTTGTCCGTTTGACGTTGAATTTACCGTGTATTTAGTAGAAGACATGTGTCATTGTAGGGAAGCATATTCTCAGTGAAAAGTAGTAAGCACTGAAATTATGAGTATTAATGAACACCTACCTATGAGATACATATATTAAGTTGGATTTGTCTTGGTGAAGTCTTCCTCTTCTTACTGGTGTCTATTATATGTTCATAGGGAAGTCCTACACTCATTAAATAGCTGCCTATTATGATATCATTGAGAGAAGAGGGCTATATCTTGGCCTCCCCACTGAGTGAAGTCTCATTATAATTTGTCTCTTTAGGTTTCCAAAATGCTGGGCTCACATGCTTACCTCATTAATGAGACTGGAACACATCTCATAATGGCTGGTTTGTCGCACTAAAGCCACACAGAGTTAAAAGAATGTTGCAGTTTAATCCATTGGCGCAGGAAATGCATTTGCAATGCAGTTGCCCACTTGAGGAGAGATGGATAGAAAGGAGTTCCTTGTCCAAATTCAATTAATTTTGAGCTGTTTTATTTTGATTCTCTCCTATTAGGTGTATTCTTAAAGTGCAGGGAAAGGAATCCAATAAAAACCTAAAGTGGTTTGATAGTTAGAAAGAGGTGTCTTCTTTTGTGCAAAGTATTTTTTGTGTCTCAGGTCACAAAAGGATATTTTCTTCACATATTTTCCTCATAAAGGCTGGATTGTTTTGTGGCTAACCCGATTTGACCATAGTGCACTGCCTGGTGGGAAGTGTTAAACCTCTTATTTTAAGCTAAACAAGATTACTCTGAAGACTGGCATTCAGGGGCTTGCTTTTAGTGTAATGGGTTAGGGGCTGTGGCACACCCCTTACAGTTCCAGTAATTGAACTCTTTGGGTACTTCAGTCCCTAATAGTTAGCTCTAGAAGGAGCCTGCCATGGGTGCGCAAGAAATTGCTAACTGCTTGATTTCCCCATGTTAGCTTAATGAGGAAGAATGGGTCACCATGCCAACAAAAACACCATAGCAATGGGTTTAGAAACATCCTTCCCTTGATGTTTGTTTCTCATTGGGGGTTTCTAGTATACTACAGTTGCTGTAGAGTGTCAGACAAAACCCAAACGGGATTTGAAATCAATGTTATCTCTCATATAATATGAGTAAGTTACTGAATTCTGGTTCACTCTTTTGTTCGTCTTCTTAGATTCAGTCTGAAGGCAGTGAAAATGTTAATATGCACTAAACGCTGATGTTAATTTTCATTTGATATTTCTTGGCCCACAGCTTTTAGATACTGATCTATCAAAGCCCATCTAATTTCATTTGGTTTCTAAAAGCTTTTATTCTGGTTACAGCCATTCTTTGAATAGCCTTTGTTTTTTAGAACGGTTTCAGGATTACAGAAAATTTGCGTAGAACCAAAGTTCCCATGTATGTCACACTCTGTTCCATCTGTTTACTGATCTCACACATGAGTATAGTCGTATGTTATAATTAATTAACCAATGCCGATATGTTACTATTAACTAATATTCATACTTTACTCAGATTCCCTTCATTTTTACCTAATGTCTTTTTCCTGTTCTAGGATAACATCTAGGATGGCACATGACTCCTTCACTTCTCTTGGCTGTGACAGTTTGTCATGTCTCCTTCACTTCTCTTGGCTGTGACAGTTTCTCAGACTTTGTTTTTGATAACCTTGACAGTTTTGAGGATTCCTAGTCAGATATTTTATAAAACATTCTCCGCTGGAATTTGCCTGATGTTTTTCTCATGATTAAACTGGGTTTATGGATTTTGAGAGGAAGAACACAGGTCAAGTGACATTTTTATCACATATTATCAAGGGATTAAGGGTGCATGCTGTCAACATGACTTACCACCGTTAAGGTTGACCCTAACCACCTGGTGGAGATATTGTTTTTCCGGTTTATGTACTGTAAAGTTCTCCTTCCCTTGTCCCTCCTTTCTGGAAGAAGGCACTATGCCCAGCCTGTATTTATGGAGTGAGGAGTTGTGCTCCCTCTCCTTGAAGGTGGAGTATATATCTAAATTATTTGACATTGTTTGGCAAGGGAGATTTGTGTCTTCTCCCTTATCTGTCTATGTATCTATCTATTCACCATATCATTTATTTATCAGTATGGATTCGTGGATATTTTTATTTTTTATGCTTTAGTTTATAAGTCAGTACTATTTATTTTGTTGTCCAAATGTTTCCAGCTTTGGCCATTGGGAGCTCTTGAAGGGGGCTCCCGTGTGCTGTAGATCCTTTGACATATCCTCATCTGTGTGTGTGTGTGTGTGTGTGTGTGTATGTGCGAGTGTGTGTGTCCATCTGGACCTCACTTTCTGGCACCATAAGATGTACTAGGTTCATCTTGTATATTTCCTGCCTCAGTCTTAAAATCAGTCCCATTTCTCCAAGGAACCTTAGTTCCTTTTATTGGACAATGATACTAGAAATCAAGGTAATACCACTTAAGGAATCAATTTCTAAATGAAATTAAGAAGAATCTCTTTAAGTATGATTAAATGAAAGAATAGATGGTCATCTTAAGTTTCTTCTCTTTGTTACATTTAAAAATATTCTAAAAAGATGTCAATTTTTTGACCAGTGTTAGCTAGTATGCTAGTATGAAAAAAGATTATGAAGAATTTCAGGCTAATAGTTTTGATTGTAACTGAAATAAGAAGAACTTTTGTCTCTGGTGACCTTTTCCTACCACATCAAACTGATTATGTTTGGTTTTAAATTTTGGATAAATACCATGTCATTCATTATATCAGATTACATGAAATATGCTTTGATACTTTTGGATTTTTAATAATCATATTCTCCCTAATGCCAACCTTGTTTGGTAAATTGTAATCTGGCCTAAAACAGTGTGAGTATTCATCAGTGGATTTCAATCTATAACTGATTTATTGAGCTTTTATATATTTATTGGGATATATACAGATACTTTTTTGTATACTTTTTGTTTGAAATCAATGGAAAATATTATGCTGTGGTATAGAGTTAGCTTGAACAAGTGAAAAAATTTCTTATAATCTAAAGTACTGAAGAGATCACTAACATTTAAAAAAAAAATTGGGGAGGGGCACCTGGGTGGCTCAGTGGATTAAAGCCTCTGCTTTCGGCTCAGGTCATGATCCCAGGGTCCTGGGATCGAGCCCCACATCGGGCTCTCTCCTCAGCAGGGAGACTGCTTCCTCCTCTCTCTCTGCCTGCCTCTCTGCATACTTGTGATCTCTGTCTGTCAAATGAGTAAGTAAAATCTTTAAAAAAAATTTTTTTTAAAAAGATTTTATTTATTTATTTGACAGAGAGAGATCACAAATGAGCAGAGAGGCAGGCAGAGAGAGAGAGAGAGGAGGAAACAGGCTCCCCTCCAAGCAGAAAACCCGATATGAGGCTTGATCCCAGGACCCTGAGATCATGACCTGAGCCGAAGGCAGAGGTTTTAACCCATTGAGCCACCCAGGTGCCTCAGGAACACTAACATTTTTTATGCCCTTAATCTTTAAATTCTTTCCTCACAAAGACTGGATATACCCATCTATTGAACCTCTTTATATCTTTTGAAATACTAAACATTAACATTCTTTTGTTTTGTTTATTTTGTTGGTATAGGAAAAAAAGGTTTCTCATCTTGTATAAAGGATAATTATTATTATTTTTTTAAAGATTTTATTTATTTATTTGACAGAGAGAGATCACAAGTAGATGGAGAGGCAGGCAGAGAGAGAGAGGGGGAAACAGGCTCCCCGCCGAGCAGAGAGCCCGACGCAGGACTCGATCCCAGGACCCTGAGATCACGACCCGAGCCGAAGGCAGCGGCTCAACCCACTGAGCCCCCCAGGCACCCCATATAAAGGATAATTATTAATAAGGAAACCCATTTTTGTTCTTTGAAGGGAAACAAATACTCTGACAACTTGATGTGGGTAAAACTTTGATAAATCATATGAATATGTTCTAGAAACAATTTCTAATTATACTTTAAACCCTGCATTCTTTCCTGTCACATTCAGAAATGCCAGAAATATATGCTTTTATATTCATGTTTTGGGGTAGTCTTCAATGAGAAATGTTTTAGGAAGGAGGGCAGCTAGGAGAAATCCTATATTATTGATACAAGGAAAGCTTATGACTTCATTGATGAATAGTGGATACAAAATAAAGGATGCTAGATTTTTGTTATGTCTGCATAGCCTTTTCTCTCAGTTATTCTTAAAACTTTCAGATACTGATTTTTATCTGCTTTATTATTGCGACTCTACTATCATTGCCAAGGGCTTAATTTGGAATTAAATGAGCCTTATGCTTAAGTAATTTATTTTCATTAGTTTGCCAAAAAGTGAGTCTCATGGTGATTTTAATACTCTAAGGCAGAATGTTTACATTTTTCTTTCACTGAGTCTAATCCTTTTCAGTTTCCTCTATGTCCTACAGAATCTTGAGATCAGAAGGCAGTATTGAAGCTGCCACCACGAATGGCAGTTTTCCTTGAATAGTAGAGAGGGGAGCTGTTATAGTTGATTTTTGCTCTTTACTTGTGCTATTTCTTTAGGCAAAGACTCTCATAGAAGAGAATAATGCACTACAAGGCTTCTATAAAGGCATCACCTCTAGTTAATATGACAGTTCTTCTCATCAGATTTGCCTTCATATTTCAGGTGATGTGTGGAAAAGATTTTGATGTTTTATGGTAAATTTCATTTACCATTTTCATATGGTAAATTTGCTCATTATAGCTATGTTCTTTTATTCTGTTTGTGGGTCCAAAGACTCGAGATGAAATTGCCAGCCATGAACTTGATACTTCTAGTTGATTTTTATTCTATGATTTCTGTATCTGACAGTTCCAGAAAAATCCCTCTAAAATTTTGTAGTTAGGAATATGTGTATATATGTATATTCAGTGACATGGAAAGCTAGTTTCCCTTTTAATGTTAAGGAAGAACTTTTTAAAAATATGAAGAGCACATTTGAACTTTTAGAAAAATTAGACTTTCATAAAGCTGATTTATATGATTTTACAGTGATTTAAAACATAAAGGAACCCTTTCTATTTAGTAATTGACATGAAATGTACTGGATAAGAATTCTTAGAGATGCAGTCATTTCCCCATTTTTAATTCTACTTTTGGAATGAAGTTGTAGTCAGGAATATGTTCCTCCAGAACATGTTACTGCCTTCATGTGTACTTTTCATGGAGAGGTATGGAGTTAGGCAGAAAATGTTGTTACATAAAGGTGATAAGGCCAAGTTTCTGTATATGACAGTCAAGCTGGCCTTGGTGTTTTGCAGTATTACTTCATTTGATCCTTTGTGTGGAGGATTGGGAGTGAGGATTTACCATAACAGGATTTAAAATGTGTGGGGGGCACCTGGGTGCCAACGCTTGATTTCAGCTTAGGTCATGATCTTGGGGTCCTGAGATTGAGCTCCTGCCTTGGGCTCCCTGCTCAGCAGGAAATCCGCTGGAAATTCTCTCTTTCTCCCCACCCTCACCCCACCCTCTGCCCCCCTCCTGTTCATGCATGTGTATGCCCACTCTCTCAAACAAGTAAATAAATCTTAAAAAAAAATGTGCAAGATAATGATAGGTTTAAAAAAAATTGACTTTTGGTTTGAGGGTCAGAGTTTAAGAATCATTTTCTTCTTTTTTTTTTAAGATTTTATTTATTTATTTGTCAGAGAGAGAGAGGGAGAGAGAGCGAGCACAGGCAGACAGAATGGCAGGCAGAGGCAGAGGGAGAAGCAGGCTCCCTGCTGAGCAAGGAGCCCGGTGTGGGACTTGATCCCAAGATGCTGGGATCATGACCAGAGCTGAGGGCAGCCGCTTAACCAATTGAGCCACCCAGGCATCCTTTAAGAATCATTTTCAAATGCCTAGGAATGTTAGGCTTTGTAGTAATCTCTGAGAATTCAAAGATGTGCCATTTGTTATATCCTAGTTTTAAAAGAGCATTTTGGGGTAATATTATCATAATTTTGTATCCCAACTGGGGTGCATTGTGTTTTTATCTAGCTTTGTTGTGTATTTAAGAGATCTTCTAGCAAAATTAAGGCAAGGATTATAAAATAATTTTAAATAGATTGAATTGGGACATGGAAAAGTATTTTTTAATATTGAAAAAACTTAATTATAAAATAATAGCTACAATGAATACTAAATATGGAAAAGTATATAAACTAATGGATGTTTATGGGCCTATAACCAGAACTGGATTTGTTACCATTATTTGTATATATATTTGTTGCAAAATAATTATTTCCACCTGAGAAATGTAAGTTTAGACAGAAAAGATTGTCAAGACATATTTGGTTTTTTTGGATACATATTTTGGGACTGTGAATAAATGGCAACCACTCATAAATATGAAGCCATCTTTATCTCTTCATCTCTATCTTGATCTCTTTCTTCATCATCTTTATCTCTTTATCTCTATCCATCCAGCTCCCTTCCGTGCCCTGCTCTAGCAATTTCACATCATCTGATATTTGGTGTAATTGTTTCTAGACTTGGGGTGGGGTAGGAGGGAACAATTTTACAAACATATGTATATAGTTATAAAAAATATATGGAATTTTTTTCCTGAATGGCGTGTATGCTTTTATAATATGAATATTTTGCAACCTGGGTTTTTATGTGTCATGTTACTGTCTAATGATTTGATTCATTTGCATTAATTTCTATATAGTATTTTTCATGTTAGTATATATGTATGCCTACATACATAAATATATGTAGCTCTCCATATACTACATATGTAGTTTATATTGGTGGGTCATTCTTGTTACTTGCCTTATAGATTCAGAACATATAGGTATGCCGTGATTTATTTTCCTATTGCTTTAGTGAAAATTTTAATGATTTATTTTTCTTCTTATAAACAATGCTACATTAAAAATCCTCATATTTAGATCTAAGAGGTTTTGTCAGAGTCACTAATTCCAGATAACCAAATAATAGATGATACAAATTATTAATTTTCCTAAGTACTTCAAAATTTCTCACTAAACTGTTTAATTTATATTTTCTTAGTACATGATATTTCTTGTTACAACACAATTTTAGTGACTTTTATAGCCAATTCTTTTTCCCCCTAGTTTTTTTTTTACTTAGATTCATTTGAACTCTGTTCTTTTTAATTTTTATTAATGAATGAATTATAATTGTTTATTATTGTCTTTTCTCTGAATTTCCGATCTGTATTTTTAAATCTGTTCTGTTAGATTATTTGTCTTCTGTGATTCACATTTAGGAGACTGTTGTTTTTTTTTTCCCCCCTTGGAAAAAATCCTTTGTCTTCTGTATATTGCAACAAGACTTAAATATTTCGACTCTGAATTATACTTATTACAGAGATCTCAGTTCCTTTGTAGCCTGACCTCATGACAGTCATTTATTATCCTAAGAAGTCAATTTGTCCCTGAGCCTCAGAGAAAGCATTATTTATGTTTCATTATGATTTATTCATTTAGAATGAGGAAAATATGCCTTAAAACTTTGTGAAATGAAAGCCAGAGTCCCAGAGTATTTTCAGTGTCACTGTTAAGAATTAGTCTTGTACAAATATGGGATGATTTCAGCTTTGGCTGCCTTAGAATCTCCTATGGAGATATTAGTCAGACCAGGGCATTGGTATTTTTAGAAGCTCACAATTCATATTGATGGTTCTTGAGATTTGAAAGCTATCTTTTAAGGCACTATGATTCTTTGCCTCCCAAAGTTTTTCTAGACAGACTAGAACATGCAAACTCCACAAGCAGGGTCTGTCGTCTCTCTGCTTACACGTATACATCCGGTGACTAGTAGGAGAGTGCCTGCTGCATCCAGCTGTCTTAATGATATGCTCAATGGATTCATTATGTTTTCTCTATTAAATTGCAGTCATTTTCTAATGCTACCCATCAGAGTTTATCCTTCCATCAGGTTAAGCTTCCCAGACCTTAGACTTCTCATCTTCTATGTGTGGATTTTTACTAGTTTTAACCTTCAAGTCTAGTGGTAATTCTTCAGAACTCTCATGCCTCATCTCAACAAATACCTGTGCTGAATCAATTTGAAACACTAAGCCAAGAACAGCAACAACAACAAAACGCTGAGGCAAATTATGTAACTTGACTCCTAGCTATTAACTCAGTAAAAATTTGTTCATCTGATTTAATCCACGAGTCAAAGCATACTATTTTTTAAAAAATATTTTAAAATATTTTATTTATTTATTTGAGAGTGAGAGAGAGATTGAGAGAGTGAGTGGGAGGAGGGGCAGAAGGAGAAGCAACCCCCACCCCTGCTGAGCAGGGAACCTGGAAAGGGACTGGATCCCAGGACCTTGGGATCATGACCTGAGCTGAAGGCAGACATTTAATGGACAGAGCCACCCAGGAACCCCTAGGGACTATGATTAATAAAAAAGCCTTTCCATGCTTTCTTTCCTTTCACCTTATTTTTAAGGCTGTTACCACAGAAAAAATGCATGAGGTTAGAAGAGAGTTTTGGTTTTATCAGAATCCCACTTTATAGGTGACCATTTTTAACAAAATTTTATGAGAAGGCATTAAAGAGATTGAAAGTTGTGATTTCAAAGAAATCATAAAATACATAAAAAGTGGTAGCCAATCAGGAGGGCTTAGAAGCTCTTCCACTTTAAACATTTTAGCATCAATTTTCTTTTACCTGTTCATTCAATTTTCCTTTAACGGTGTCATTTATTTAGCCTGTATAGACCTTACCGTTAAGTGAGAATGAGTGTATAAGAGAATCTCCGTTCAGAACCTCAGTGTCTCTTGATCTTAGTTGTTCTACGAGTTGTTTAAATGGGAGCTGTATGTGGAAATATTTTAAAATATAAAATGTTTGTAAATTAATGTCAGCATTTGATTATTCTTTTTCATTTTTATTATTTGCTCAGCCTTTAGACTTCCTTTATTTTATCACTGAATAGTTTTCATTAATCTTTATTTTGTAGTTTACTGAATTTAAATATTCAGTATACTCCAGAATATTTAAATATTCTTGGAGTATGATAAAAACGAAAATCATTTTGATCACATCTTCACTCTTAATGCTTCATTTTGATGATTTATTAAAATTTAATACATTGCTAAAGATGCCTTTATTAAAAATTAATAAGGTAGTTTTGCCTTATGATATTTCTATTTTAAGAATAAAGTTTAAGAATAAAGTAGAGTTATACAAAGATGAAGGCTAACTTCTTCCAGAATATCATGACTAGCAAAGAATACTGATTACAGTTCCTGTCCCCATGTGGTTCTCTTACTCCTTTGCTTTTTCTTCTTGACTGATGAGAGTTTTCTGTATTGCCTGTCCCTTCTCTCCCCTCACTCGGACTGGAAGACATGGGAATAGAATGGTCTCAGGTATACTTTGTATACTTAGTTACACTTAGTGGCAAAGTGGACTTTTGGTACACATCTTAACGTTGAGCTGTTTTTTCAAGATCAGTCTTTGTCATCCATTTCATTTATCTTTGTCAAATGACGTGTTTCTCTCTAATGTAATCAAAGCATACTCAGTTATGTGATTGGTCCATCCAGTTATTACATCTCCTAATGTGCAGTTTTGTGTTTTGGTTTTTTTTTCCTAAAATCAATAAATTTTAGGATTTTTGATGGGTAGAATTTCAGAAGAGCAAAAGAATGGCTTGCAAAAGGTATTTTTAGATAATATGGATTCTGAACCATTTTATTCTTCCAGAGAAGACCTGAAAGTGAGAAATTAGTGATGACTGAACATATTACTCCCCTCCCACTAAAAATCCCATGCAGCATTATGTGAAATACTTTGAGTAAAAGCCAGCCACAGATGTTTTAAAACACTCAGGCAGTTAATTCTGTGAATTTAGCATTACTGTGATCTGATATTAACAATCCTACCTCTTAAAATTGTCATAATCTCCATCTGTTTGCTGTTTCTCAATTTACTTATTTTGAATTTTAAATTCCTAACCTCCTCTTTTTTGCTTCATTTCTTTTATATCCAGACGTATCCCATCTTTAAATACTTAAAATAATTTCAAAATAATTTTGAAATTTAAGACATATCACATATATTTGAATATAATGAATATAAAAGACATATCACACATATTGCACATGTGTGTGCTCAACACACACACACACCCCTTATGAATTAGAATCTTCTCTATAGAGGTGATAACTTCCAAGATCTTAAAGTAAGATCCCATTAATGATTTTGAAAATTGGGAATGATGTGGTTTGTGTTTAAAAGGGCTGGGTCACCAGTTAGGAGGAGACTATTGTGATAGTCCAAGTGTGGGTATTTTGGATTCAAGTGGTGACAGAAGAGATGGCAAGAAATGGACAAATTTGGCATATATTTTGAAGAGGAAGTGAGAGGAGTTTCTAATAGATAAAATGGGGAGGAGGGTGGGGGCCGGGAAGAAGAAACTGGTTACATATTTTACCATCTTTGGTGGTGTGATGACTAAAGGAGGAAGTGTTTAGTGTTGGGGGTATGAAATCAAGCTTTGTGTTGGGCATTTTGAATTTGAGATACCTAAGCAAATATGTCCAATAGGCAATTGAATAAATGGCTGTGGAGATAAAGGAAGGTTAAGGTGGAATCATTAGCATATATTAATATTTTTTAAAATCACAGACCTTGCTAAGATCATTAGATTAACAGTAGAGATGGAGTAGATGGTCCATGGCCATTTCTATGGCTTCCATTAATGAAAGGTGCGGGGAATGGGGAGTCAGAGAGCATCCAGTGGCAATTATATACAATACATAGAGACTGTTTTCATAGAAATTGTACATGCTCGAGATAATATTGCTCTTTGGACTTTTTAAAATGGAGAACTAATTGACATTTAGCCTTTATTAGTTTCAGTTGCAACATGATGATTTGGTGTATGTAGATATGTGAGATGATCATCATAGTAAGTGTAGTTGACATCCATGAACACACAAATAAATTTTCTTTTTTCTTGTGATAACAACTTTTAAGATATATCTCTTAGCAACTTTCAAATATGTAATAGAGTATTGTTAACTACAGTCGGTATGATGTATATGACATTCACAGAACTTATAACTAGAAGTTTGTACCTTGTGGGAGGCCACGGTAAAGCTTGAGACGAGGACCAAACCACGCTCTGACTTGTGCCTCCTTTAAAGTCCAAATAACCTAACAAAAGGTTTAGAATGGGAAAAGTTGAGTAGCACTGAGAAAGGGTCTGTGCTATATGTTGTGTGCTTGCCTATGTGACTTCCCACATACTTGCTAAACAAATAAGAACAATTGGGTTGGGGTCATACGTTCGTGGCTGGTCCTTGCTGCTCTAGTACAGCCCATAAATTACTTTCAGGTTTGCTGCATTAATACAGAACAATTGTACTGGCATCAGCCATTTGGCCTCACGAGGTCTGCTATAGTCAATGGTGAAATTTATTATGGGAACTCGTGGTTGTTTAACTAGACACAGGTGTATTGCTTCTCCTATGGTAATATCACTATATATATGGCCTTAATGCTTTGAATAAACTTAGCACTGTTGGACATCCTCCTCAGTGCTCCTCCTGCCCCCATCTCTCTGCTTCTCGAGTTCTTTTCTTCATCCTCTTACCTTCACATTCCTGTTTGATTTGTTGCGCCGGCCGCGACAGTACCTTGAAGATCTTCACTTCTTCACCTATTTTGACAACTCTCCCATCCCTGTCTCTGGCAACCACCCATCTGTTTTCTTTATTTAGGAGTTCAGGGTTTATGTTTTTTAAGATCCCACCTACAAGTGAGATCATACAGTGTTTGTCTTTCTTCAGTTTGCTTATTTCACTTAACGTCATGTCCTCAAGGTTCATCCACATTGTTGTAAATGGCAAGATTTCTTTCTTTTTTTGGTGTAGACAAATAGCATTCTATCAAAAATGTAAAATGTATAGCATATATTCTTTACCCTTCATCTGTTGTGGACTCCTAGGTTGTCACTATGTCTTTGCTATTATAAATAAGAAATGCTGCAATAAGTGTAGGGGTACAGGTATTTTTTTGAGATAGTGACTTTGTTTATTTTCAGATAAATACCAGAAGTGGAATTGCTGGATCATAGGGTCGTTCTATTTTTGAGGCAACTCCACACTGTTTTCCATAGTAGCTGTACCAATTTACCTTCCCACCAACAGTGCATGAGGTTTCCCTTTTCTCCACATCCCTGCCAACACTTGTTATTTCTTATCTTTTTTAATTCTAGGTATACTAATAAGTGTGAGCGGATACCTCAGTGTGGTTTGGGTTTGCCTTTCCCTGATGATCAGTGATGTTAAGCACCTTTTCATGTACCTGTTTTTATGTTTTCCCTGGAAAAATGGCTCTTCAGATTCTATGTCCACTTGTAATCAAATTATTATTTTTTCTTTTGAGTTGTATGAGTTTTTTTAAATTGTATTTTGGGTATTAATCCCTTATCAAACATTTAATTTGCAAATCTCGTTCAGCAGATTGCCTTTTCATTGTGTTGATAATTTCCTTTGCTGTATGGAACTTTTTTATTAGTTCCAAATACATTTATGTATTTGTGCTTTTGTTGCAGTCTGTGTTTTCTTTTTGTTTGTTTTAAACTAAGTGTTTGGCATATCCTTGAGGTTCCAAGTACCACTTTGAGTGTTACTAATGTATAATTCTATACAATGTCAATATACAGTCAGAGATCACATTACCAAGGAAGCATTAAAGTTAGGATATAGAATCCATCCCTCCCCCTTCCACTTGCCTCTTCAGGACTTAGATTGTTTGAGGTCACTCAGGTTGAAAGAGTTTGCCAGAAAATTCTCATTAACAGGATTGCCCTTTGGCCTTCCTCTCATAATTTTTTGTCTCTCTCTTAAAATAAGTAAGCACATTATCAAAGTCATTTTATTTTTAAAAAGTTGTCATCAGCGTGGAAAATTTGGGATTCATGAGGAGTGTTATTAAATGTTCGATGTCACTGATGTCACTGACAGCATGGGGTAGCAGATGAAAGCCCGGTTGATAAATTCTGCAAGAATATTTGAGACAATGAAATGTGGACTGGCGTAGACAAAGCTAAATGCTGTTACTTTGAGCCAAGCAGAATCCTGTCATACTCCATATTTTGGGGCATGCCTGATTTTGTTTTCTCTAGAATCTAAACCATGAAGTGAAAGAAGATAGTTATTTGATGTCTTTTCTATCTTGTGCAGAGTGCTAAGTACTTTTATACTGTGGTCTCAGTTTAACTTGACATCAGTTCTGAGGGGGAAATACATTCAGCCCATTTTACAGAGGTCAAGAGATTGAAGCTATTTTTCCTTGCTCTTTTAGAACAACAAGAAAAAAATGCTCATCAAAAGTTATATACAAAGTAGGCTTCCAGAGTCAATGGTTTTTGTTTTTGTTTTTAGGTTAAGTTTTCCCTAAGCATGTTTAAAAGGAGATAGAAATAAAACCATGTATTTAAGACCTTTGTGGTTTTAACTGTTCCCTTCAAAAAGTGTATTTTATCTCTAAATGTTAAGTGAAGTGTTCCCAGGCTGTATTGATGATGATCTTAATTTTTGCCCTTCTCTTTTGGTTTCAGAGGAAGAACTTGTCTCTTTTCCTCAGCATTAGTTTGTTAACTTTCTGGGGGACTTCCCTTTTGGGTGCCCGTTTGTACTGGATGGGAAACAAACCACCAAGCTTTTCCAACTCTGACAACCCAGCTGCAGATTCGGATAGCCTGTTGGCTCGAACGCTCACTTTCTTCTACTTGCCAACCAAGAACCTCTGGCTGTTGCTATGCCCAGACACCCTCAGTTTTGATTGGTCAATGGATGCTGTGCCTCTGCTCAAAACGGTTTGTGATTGGAGAAACCTACACACTGTGGCCTTCTATATTGGACTCCTCCTCCTTGCCTACTATGGCTTGAAGAGCCCAAGCGTGGAAAGAGAATGCAATGGGAAATTTGTAACAAATGGCAAGCAGAATGCAAATGGACATAGCTGCCATTCAGATGTGGAGTACCGGAACTCAGAGATTAAGCCCAGCTTTGCATCCAAAGTAGAAAATGGCATTAAAAATCATGCATCACAGAGAACACAACTTCCTTCTACGGAGAACATTGTTGTTCTTTCTTTATCTTTGCTAATAATACCCTTTGTTCCTGCCACGAACCTGTTTTTCTATGTCGGCTTTGTAATTGCAGAGCGAGTATTGTATATTCCTAGTATGGGCTTCTGCCTCCTCATTACAGTGGGTGCCAGAGCCCTTTATGTCAAGGTCCAAAAGCGATTTCTCAAGAGCTTGATTTTTTATGCCACAGCTACATTAATTGTTTTCTATGGACTCAAGACTGCGATCAGGAATGGAGACTGGCAGAATGAGGAAATGCTATATAGGTCAGGGATAAAAGTTAACCCAGCTAAAGGTAATATTTTATTTTATACTCTTGCCTGGACAGTTTACTCATTGTGCCATTTTATATCCTTGCTTCTTGCCTTAAAATTCAGTATTCAGGAGGAAGATGTCTTTTTCAGCACTCCTCATATCTTTCTTTCATTTCATGTTTTAAGAGCTGAGCAGTACAACCAATTTAGAGATGTGCCCAGAATTCCATTTTTGGAACGTATATTCTGATGTTCCAGACTACATTTGTCCAGAGGAATTTAGACAGTTGTGCAAAAGCATTGACTGTCCTAAGAATTTAGAAAAATGCTTGGTTTCTGTCTTTTAAGAACGGACACACACGTCATCTCTTTCATCATGTAATAAAAGTCAGGTATCCCACTTGATATTTTAGCTTTGCTGTTTTCCAAGCATCGCCTGAGGAAATACCGTGAGACTTACACTGACATCTTTAAAAACATTTGGAGGTGACGCTACCTCTGAATCTTGGAATCGTGTCTCTAGGTGTCAGTGTGCGCGCATACAAGTGTGAGTCACCCTCGGCTTTGCAGAGCCCCGGTAAGCTGGATGTTACCCAGCCGTTAGCACTTCTTATGTAAGAGTTCTTAAGTCACATAGGGAAATGCACTTCACTGTACAGTGAGATTGATCATGTATTTCATTACTGGTTTTGATTTAGAAAACTACTTTAGCAAATCACAGAATCTATAGTCAGAACTGAAAGTCTCCCTTAAAGCTTAAATGAACAGGCAGAAGCTGTTAAGGTGATTTCTCTGGTTTAGACAGTAAAGTGATGATAGGAGCCAGGGAGCAATTAAGTGAAAGCAAGTGCACCTTTTAAGTGCAGGAATATATCATAGTAAATAGTGCCAGCTAGTCCTGTTCTTCATAAGCCATTCCTTTTTCTTTTTTAAATTATTTATCTTTTACATTGTGGTTGCTCGCACAGCATTTGAACTGGGCTGCTTCTACTTTTCCAACACAACTGTGCACTGGTATCCAGATATGGGAAGTGTAAAACTGTTCCAAATGAATGGAGTGACCTACTGATGGATATTGGGGTATATGCATGAAGATCTAGATACCCTAAAAGCAACTCTGGTATCTTTCTCCAGTTACCAATTAAGACTTCAGCGAGCAGCTACTTATTTCTTCAAACTAAGGAACTGATGGTTGGTACTTGTAACACTGAATAGATTTCAGGGATTTTAATGGGAGTAGAAACATTAAAATTGAGCTAATGCATAGCAAGGAATTCCTCAGTTCTTGTAGAAAAGATCTTTATCATGTGGCTTTTGTAGGTAGTGACTGATCCACAGGTTAGTGAATTCATGAACCCCTATCTTGCTGTAAAAATGTTGCAATCAGTTCTCAGAGAACGCCTTTCAGCTGGTTTTTCTTCACTGGTAGATGAAAGTATGTAAAGCAAAGCTATGTTGCTAGTTTATTTTCCTGCTATTTAAAACAGAGACATTGTAAAGAATTTAAAGAAAAAAAAATCCAGCATGTTAATTTCCTCACAAGGTGGTTCTGAGCATTTATTTAATTTATTGGTGAAGTTTCAGGTTAAGCTACTATAACAAAGCCCCCGCCCCCCAATAATGGTGACTTAAGTAAGATAGAAGCTTTATTCTTTCATGTAACAATCTAAGTATGTGTAGCCCAGAGCTGATAAGATGGCGCCATGGGTTTTCAGGATCTGGCTCCTTTTCTTTTGTTCCCTTGCCATCTTGGTAGTGTCACCCTGTCCATATGGTCTGAGATGGCTTATTATCACATCAGCACTTCAGCTCACAGGAAAAGAGAAAAGGAGCAAATAGTGGGTGTACCCATTCTCTTTAAGGGCATATCACGGAAATTGCACACACCATGTTTGCTCACAGACTCTTGGCCACACCTAGCTGCAAAGAAGGCTGGGAAATCTTATCTTAATTCTGAGAAGCCAAGTACTCAGCCAAATTTCATTCCTCCTGAAAATAAAGGCAGATACTCAGATGCTAGAATATAAGTAGCGGAATCTGTCCTCACAGAGATAAGAAAGCATTTTGTAAACTCCTAGATACTGCCCAGATACGATTCTAGTTATACTTGGCTATGATACTTTTGGCAGTTATTATTCTGACTTTGATTCCGTTATTTTGCTGACATAGCTAAAATGCTTGATTCTTTCTTCATCCTTCCACTCAGTAAAACAGTTATTAAGCATTTCTTTGGTTTCCGATATATTTTCATGTCTCCTTCCTAATACTTAAGGAGTGCTATAATATTTAGATGCTGCAAGTATTATTAGTTAAATGAATATATGACTGACTAATACTGTTAAGTCCCCGAAACATAAAAAATTAGATTCTTGAATGCTGCCCCGACCCCTCAACCCCATCAGCACCACCTGTACCCCTCCTGTATTTACAGCCTCTATTTACCATCTCAGTTGATGGCAACTCCATTTTCCTGGCAGCTCTGACCGTTTCTTTGGAGTCATCAACCTTCCATTTTTCTTTTACACTTGGCATCCATTTCATCAGCAAGGCCCCTTGACTCAGTCTTCAAAAATAGGTCCAGAACTTGACCACTCTTTACCACCTCTAGTGCTACCACTAGGAACCATGGCACAGTCATCTTTTATGCGATTATTCCTAAAAGCCTCTCAGTTGGCTTCCCTGCTTCTGTTTTTTCTTGCCTGTTAAGAGAAGGCATGCAGTAATAAATACATTGAAAAATAAATGTCAAAGTCACAGTCTTTGTAAAGAGCTTGTAATCAGTTTAGAGATAAGATGTATACGCAATGAAGATGAGAGGGTAAACTATTAAGCTGTTGATATATCAGGAGCTGAGAGATACTTCATATTAAGAGGGATAGAATTGGAGATGGGGGTAGTTTGGGATCCCATGGCTGCCTTCTGTGCATGTGCTTCCCTTCTGATACAAGGCACAATTCTTAACATCTATGTTCCTTATTTTTTCTATTGGTAACATGTTAATAATAATTCTGGCTACGGTTGCTTCCTTAGCAATTATGAGGCTGGTAGTAATCTTCCTTAAGGTAAATTTTTCTTAGTCTGCTATGTTATTTGAGTCTAGCAAAAGATTAGAAAGCCTTTAAAGCCAGTTCTTTGTAAGGTTGTCTGAGATTACAGTTATTTCATTGAGTTAGGTTTTTTTGTTTTTTGTTTTTTGTTTTCCTCCCCTCCTTTGAAAGCCTCTGCAAATTCTGGAGTACTTCAGTCTACCATGTGCTTTACCGGAATATGATTTTAAGCCTCATGAAGCATTATACATTAAAGCTGCTGCCTTCAGTAATGGGTCCTGTAGACAGCTGCCAGTCATTAACTGATTGGATGCAAATGATGATGGGTAAAGCCTGTCATAGTGACTGTGCTGCTAATTTATGGTTTAAATCTGGATAGTAGAGAAATGATAGCTGATTTGGACTATGTAAACCACGAGTCCTATCTCATTATGTGGTTGATAATGTCAGGAAAATACTAGACATAGTTGATTACTGTAGTTTGCTGATTTCACAATGACTCTTTGCATTTTTGTGCTTAGGAAAGAGGAAATTTTCTCTGATGACTGCTTTAATGAGCAAGCCACATAATATTTGAAAGTGTATGTGTGTGTGTTTAAAACAACATATTTTGTGAACCATATTGATTAGTATCTGCTTAAAAAAAAAAAGCATTTTTTAATTCATTAGAAGTGGTTAAACGTATGATCACCCTTCTGGCCTCTGGCTTTCTCTAAATCCCCACATCTTTGGCTCCCTGTAGAACTGAGTACCATTGATCTCTGCTACTCTGGCTTTCAAAGCACCTCACAATTTTCATTATCTTTCATTTTCCATAGCTCTCTCTTCTACAGGTTTGCCTCCTTTCTAAATTGATTCATTCTTCAAGGTTCTGTCCAAAGATGGCCTTTACTTTCCTTTTTTTTTTTTTTTTTAAGACTTTATTTATTTGACAGACAGAGATCACAAGTAGGCAGAGAGGCAGGCAGAGAGAGAGGGGTGGAGGCAGGCTCCCCGCCAAGCAGAAAGCCTGATGCGGGGCTCCATCCCAGGACCCTGGGATCATGACCTGAGCCGAAGGCAGAGGCTTTAACCCACTGAGCTACCCAGGCGCCCCTTTATTTTCCTTTCTGTTAAGATTCTAAAACACTTCCTGGTATAGAGTGTGTGGGGGGGGTTGTGTGTCAATAAACATGCCATTGAATTTCTAAGTTATTTTCCCCCGTGACCTCATACCTATATGGAACTTCTCCACCTGGATGATTTGCCAGTATCTCAAACTCATCACCGTCTTCCCTAAAACCAACTACTTGCCAACTTCCTTATGAATTAAGGTCATAAGCACAGACTAGCAAACTGATAATAGAGAAACAGATCAGTGAGCACATAAACATGAAAAAGAATGATAGCCTATAAGTGGCATATCTGGTATGCTGGAAGATATTTAAAATTTTTACAATTACAGATTAAAAATCAAAGCATTTTGTAGAGTAGTTGGTTTATTAAATATCATTTTGCTTTAAGAACATATGACTGTGATGTTTACTTAAGCAGGGTTAATCTAAGGAAAACTTATTAAACAACAAAGTTTATTTTAATGCCTATTCCTAATATAAATATGTGAAATGATACAAAAGATGTATATTTAATGATGCACATATTTGAAACTCTAAAGGGGATTGCCCAAGCATTCTACGTTCATTCCCTCCTTCTGCAAATGACAATTATGGCCCATTTTGATACAAAGAACAGAGAAAGTAGTTGTTGCAGGCATGTAAGACTTGGCAATTTTTCTTTCATCCCGGATTTGTGTAAAACTGATAGTTGTGTTTCAACCTCACATAGTTTCAGATTTCAAGAAACAAGTATCTTGAAGGAGTAGCATTTTATGTAGGAAACAACTCATAATTTAAGCGAAATCCAAACCGTCAAGTCATGTGAAACTTGACTAATTCGTTGTAGATTTTATGGTCTGAGTTTTTGTTTACCTCTAGTTGAGTGTCTTCAGCAGTGGTGAACTGCTAGCATTTAAGCAGCTAGCAATGAAATTGTATAGTAGGGCTTATTTTATTTCCTAGATAACTCATTATGTTGCTTCTAAAGTAAGATGACAAATTTTCAAAAGAGGTTCAAATTTTTATAAAAAAATAGAATTTGGCAGTAAAGTCAGGAAGGGCAACCAGTGTAGCATTTTACTAAGACTGGCTGGCCTGAGTTAAAAAGCTGTAAAATATAGACTTTTTTTTTTTTTTTAAACAGAGAGATATGGTTGGAGTGAGGTAGCTAAAGACACTAGTCGAGGCTGGTGGGAAGAAAAATCCTACAGAGTTGAATCAGCCCTCCATGGGGTAGAGAGAAATTCTGTATTGCTTAATCTCAGATCATCTCTTCTCTTCTAATTAGAAAAATAAAATATAAAATAATGGGGCTGATGAGAATAAAATGAAAATGTCTCCTTAGCTCAACTAGACTCAAGTATTTTAAAAAATAAGTATGTTAAACTGTTCATTTAGGGACCCACTTTAAACATTTGAGTTTAAAGAAATCAGCTATGGTTGCTTTTCAGTTGGTATGGAATACTCCCAGAAGTTCAAAAGCATCAGGTTTCCTTGACTCTGTGAATGGAGTGGCATATAAATCTTTCCTTTTTGTTCCAGCTCTAATGAGTACAAATACAGTTGTTAAGGAAAAAAATACTGGACCACAACATGAAGCAGGTGACTTCCTGCTTACCCTGTCTTTACAATTACCCATAACAAAACTTTTAGAATCTTTATGGGATTTTGAAAACCCTCAAACCTGAAATTAACATTGTCTTAGATTGAATGTATTTACCAGTGGTTCTGTTTCAAAGGAATTCGGACTTGCATATGATTAAAACAAGGATGACGTTAAATTATTCTGATTTCCATATTAGTTTTTGGGTTTGATTCTTAAAATGCTTAACATTTTTTTGCTTTTCTTTTATTATATATATAAAGTATACAGGAGAAATGTATATATACACATCATATTTGTACCATTTAGAGAATATCACTGAAACAAATAGACAGTTTGCAGCTGAGGAAAAAATTATACCAGTATCTTTGAAGACCTTCCCTGATACCTCTCCTTATTTCAGTTTTGTTTCTTATAAGTACTTGGTTTTATTTTGTTCTAGAACCTCTGCTACAATGTTAAAACAGCAGTGATTAAAGACCCTCCCTGATACCTCTCCTTATTTCAGTTTTGTTTCTTTTAAGTACTTGGTTTTATTTTGTTCTAGAACCACTGCTAAAATGTTAAAACAGTAGTGAGGACAGCAGATTTTTTTTACCCCATTCGTGCCTGAAAAAGAATGTTTTTAATATTTCACCATTAATTATGTACATTTTACAGGATTTTCCATAGATGCTTGTATCTGTAGAGTTTTCATCTTGATTCTAGTTTAAGATTTGTTTTCAGGAATTAATATTGATAGTGATACAGATTTTCCCCCACTCAGTCTGTTGATTTGATGGTTTATATTAATAGATTTCTTAATAGACCTACTTTGCATTCCTGGAGTAAACCCAGGAATTGCTTATAATGTATTATCATTTTTGTATTTTTCTAAATTTGTTTTCACCCACATTCCTGAGTGAGATTGGCAGTTCTGATTTTGTGGTATCATATTCTAATTTCAAAATCAATTAACCTTTCAGACATAGTTTGGGAGTATACCTCTTTTGTGTTTCCTGAAGGATTTTACATAAAATTAGAGTTACCATTTTCTTCTATAATTAGTAGAATTCACCTGCAAACCTTGCTATATTTTTCTTTTTTCTTTTAATTTTTAATTTTTATAAACATATAACATATTTTTATCCCCAGAGGTATAGGTCTGTGAATCACCAGGTTTACATACTTCACAGCACTCACCAAAGCACATACCCTCCCCAATGTCCATAACCCCACCGCCCTTCTCCCAACCCCCCCTCCCCCCAGCAACCCTCAGTTTGTTTTGTGAGATTGAGTCACTTATGGTTTGTCTCCCTCCCAATCCCATCTTGTTTCATTTATTCTTCTGCTATCCCCTTAAGCCCCCATGTTGCATCACCAATTCCTCATATCAGGGAGATTATATGATAGTTGTCTTTCTCCGCTTGACTTATTTCGCTAAGCATGATACTCTCTAGTTCCATCCACGTTGTCGCAAATGGCAAGATTTCATTTCTTTTGATGGCTGCATAGTATTCCATTGTGTATATATACCACATCTTCTTGATCCATTCATCTGTTGATGGACATCTAGGTTCTTTCCATAGTTTGGCTATTGTGGACATTGCTGCTATAAACATTTTGGTGTAGAGAAATGCAACTGATTTCTGTGCATTGATTTTATATCCTGACACTTTACTGAATTCCTGTACAAGTTCTAGCAGTTTTGGAGTGGAGTCTTTTGGGTTTTCCACATAGAGTATCATATCATCTGTGAAGAGTGATAGTTTGACTTCTTCTTTGCCGATTTGGATGCCTTTAATTTCCTTTTGTTGTCTGATTGCTGAGGCTAGGACTTCTAGTACTATGTTGAATAGCAGTGGTGATAATGGACATCCCTGCCGTGTTCCTGACCTTAGCGGAAAAGCTTTCAGTTTTTGTCCATTGAGAATATTTGCGGTGGGTTTTTCATAAATCGCTTTGATGATATTGAGGTATGTGCCCTCTATCCCTACACTTTGAAGAACTTTGATCAGGAAGGGATGCTGTACTTTGTCAAATGCTTTTTCAGCATCTATTGGGAGTATCATATGGTTCTTGTTCTTTCTTTTATTGATGAGTTGTATCACATTGATTGATTTGCGGATGTTGAACCAACCTTGCAGCCCTGGAATAAATCCCACTTGGTCGTGGTGAATAATCCTTTTAATGTACTGTTGAATACTATTGGCTAGTATTTTGGTGAGAATTTTCGCATCTGTGTTCATCAAGGATATTGGTCTGTAGTTCTCTTTTTTGATGGGATCCTTGTCTGGTTTTGGGATCAAGGTGATGATGGCCTCATAAAATGAGTTTGGAAGTTTTCCTTCCATTTCTATTTTTTGGAACAGTTTCAGGAGAATAGGAATTAGTTCTTCTTTAAATGTTTGGTAGAATTCCCCCGGGAAGCCATCTGGCCCTGGGCTTTTGTTTGTTTGGAGATTTTTAATGACTGTTTCAATCTCCTTACTGGTTTTGGGTCTGTTCAGGCTTTCTATTTCTTCCTGCTTCAGTTGTGATAGTTTATATGTTTCTAGGAATGCATCCATTTCTTCCAGATTGTCAAATTTGTTGGCGTAGAGTTGCTCATAGTAGTTCTTATAATAGTTTGTATTTCTTTGGTGTTGGTTGTGATCTCTCCTCTTTCATTCATGATTTTATTTATTTGTCCTTTCTCTTTTCTTTTTGATAAGTCTGGCCAGGGGTTTATCAATCTTATTAATTCTTTCAAAGAACCACCTCCTAGTTTTGTTGATTTGCTCTATTGTTTTTTTGGTTTCTATTTCATTGATTTCTGCTCTGATCTTTATGATTTCTCTTCTTCTGCTGGGCTTAGGGTTTCTTTCTTGTTCTTTCTCCAGCTCCTTTAGGTGTAGGGTTAGGTTATGAACCTGAGACCTTTCTTGTTTCTTGAGAAAGGCTTGTACTGCTATATATTTTCCTCTCAGGACTGCCTTGTTGTGTCCCACATATTTTGAACCTTTGTATTTTCATTATCATTTGTTTCCATGATTTTTTTCAATTCTTCTTTAATTTCCCGGTTGACCTATTCATTCTTTAGAAGGATGCTGTTTAGTCTCCATGTATTTGGGTTCTTTCCAAATTTCCTCTTGCGGTTGAGTTCTAGCTTCAGAGCATTGTGGTCTGAAAATATGCAGGGAATGATTCCAATCTTTTGATACCGTTTGAGTCCTGATTTAGGACCGAGGATGTGATCTATTCTGGAGAATGTTCCATGTGAACTAGAGAAAATGTGTATTCTGTTGCTTTGGGATGAAATGTTCTAAATATATCTGTGATGTCCATCTGGTCCAGTGTGTCATTTAAGGCCTTTATTTCCTTGTTGATTTTTTGCCTGGATGATCTGTCCATTTTAGTGAGGGGAGTGTTAAAGTCCCCTACTATTATTGTATTATTGTTGAGATGTTTCTTTGTTTTTGTTATTAATTGGTTTATATAGTTGGCTGCTCCCACATTGGGGGCATAGACATTTAAAATTGTTAGATCTTCTTGTTGGACAGACCTTTTGAGTATGATATAGTGTCCTTCCTCATCTCTTATTATAGTCTTTGGCTTAAAATCTAACTGATCTGATATAAGGATTGCCACTCCTGCTTTCTTCTGATGTCCATTAGCATGGTAAATTCTTTTTGACCCCCTCACTTTAAATCTGGAGGTGTCTTTGGGCTTAAAATGAGTTTCTTGTAGGCAACATATCGATGGGTTTTGTTTTTTTATCCATTCTGATACCCTGTGTCTTTTGATTGGGGCCTTTAGCCCATTAACATTCAGGGTAACTATTGAGAGATATGATTTTAGTGCCATTGTATTACCTGTAAGGTGACTGTTACTGTATATTGTCTCTGTTCCTTTCTGATCTACCACTTGTAGGCTCTCTCTTTGCTTAGAGGACCCTTTCAATATTTCCTGTAGAGCTGGTTTGGTGTTTGCAAATTCTTTCAGTTTTTGTTTGTCCTGGAAGCTTTTAATCTCTCCTTCTATTTTTAATGATAGCCTAGCTGGATATAGTATTCTTGGCTGCATGTTTTTCTCGTTTATTGCTCTGAATATATCATGCCAGCTGTTTCTGTCCTGCCAGGCCTCTGTGGATAAGTCTGCTGCCAATCTAATATTTTTACCATTATATGTTACAGACTTCTTGTCCCGGGCTGCTTTCAGGATTTTCTCTTTGTCACTAAGACTTGTAAATTTTACTCTTAGGTGACGGGGTGTGGGCCTATTCTTATTGATATTGGGGGGTGTTCTCTGCACCTCCTGAATTTTGATGCTTGTTCCCTTTGCCATATTGGGGAAATTCTCCCCAATAATTCTCTCCAGTATACCTTCTGCCCTCCTCTCTCTTTCTTCTTCTTCTGGAATCCCAATTATTCTAATGTTGTTTCGTCTTATGGTGTCACTTCTCTCTCGAATTCTCCCCTCGTGGTCCAGTAGCTGTTTGTCCCTCTTTTGCTCAGCTTCTTTATTCTATGTCATTTGGTCTTCTATATCGCTAATTCTCTCTTCTGCCTCATTTATCCTAGCAGTGAGAGCCTCCATTTTTGATTGCACCTCATTAATAGCTTTTTTGATTTCAAGTTGGTTAGATTTTAGTTCTTTTATTTCTCCAGAAAGGGCTTTTGTATCTCCCGAGAGGGTTTCTCTAATATCTTCCATGCCTTTTTCAAGCCTGGCTAGAACCTTGAAAATTGTCATTCTGAACTCTAGATCTGACATATTACCAATGTCTGTATTGATTAGTTCCCTAGCATTCTGTATTGCCTCTTGTTCTTTTTTTTTGTGGTGAATTTTTCCGCCTTGTCATTTTGTCTAGATGAGTATATGAAGGAGCAGGTAAAATACTAAAAGGGTGGCAGCAACCCCAGGAAAATATGCTTTAACCAAATCTGAAGAGATCCCAAATCGTGAGGGGGGAGAACGGGGATAAAAAGAGGTTCAGAAAGAAAGAAAGAAAAAAAAAAAGAAGGAAAGAAAGAAAAGAATTAAAAAAAGAAAACGAATAAAGAAAAGTATAAAAAAGAAAAACTATATATATATTAGATATACTAGTTAAAAAAACGTTAAAAAAGAAAAGGGTAAAAGTTAAAAAAATTTTAGCAGAAGAAGAGAAAAAAATGAAGAAGAAGAAAGAAAAATTAATTTAACTGCAAGAATAAAGAATCATAGGGAGAAAGCCATGAGTTCCATGCTTTGCTTTCTCCTCCTCTGGAATTCTGCTGCTCTCCTTGCTATTAAAACTGCACTCTGTGGTAGGTGAACTTGGTCTTCTCTGGATTTCTTGTTGATCTTCTGGGGGAGGGGCCTGGTGTAGTGATTCTCAAGTGTCTTTGCCCCAGGCGGAATTGCACCACCCTTACCAGGGGCCTGGCTGAGTAATCCACTCGGATTTGCTTTCTGGAGCTTTTGTTCCCTGAGCACTTTCCGTAGAGTTCCAAAGGACGGGAATACAAATGGCGGCCTCCTTGTCTCTGGCCCGGCGGAGCCGAGAGCCCGGGGCCCCACTCAGTGCGCCCTCAGAGAACAGTGCCCAGTAACTCCCGTGTCCTTGGCCTCTGGCCGGGCTCCGAACTCACCGAGCCTGCGACCGGTTCAAGGTAACCCTGAGCTGTGAGCTCACTGTCAGCTCTGTCTCTGTAGCTGGCTTCCCCGTTCTAATACCTGTGAGCTCTGCAACACTCAGACACCCCCGATCCTTCTGTGACCCTGCGGGACCTGAAGCCACGCTCACCCCATTTGGCCTTCACCCCGGTTTAGCCTCTGGAGCGATGTCCCTCAGCGGAACAGAATTTTAAAAGTCCTGATTTTGTGCTCCGTTGCTCCACTGCTTGCCGGGAGCCAGCCCCTCCCCCCGGGGTCTATCTTCCGTCGCTTTGGATTCACTTCTCCGCCTGTCCTACCTTTCAGAAAGTGGTTGATTTTATGTTTCTAGAATTGCTGTTCTTCTTCTCTTCGATCTGCTGATGGATTTGTAGGTGTTTGCAACTTCAGATACGCTATCTAGCTGATCTCCTGCTAGCTGAAGTAGTCTCAGCCTGCTACTTTGCCACCATCTCGACCCCTCCATTGTCTTAATATTTTTCTATTGATTTAATTTCTTTCATGATTTTGGAAACATTGAGATTTATTTTTGCATCAATTTCAGTAAAAATTTTTCCCCTGGATTGTGTTCAATTTAGCCAGTTTCAAAATTTAATTGCACCAAGCTATACATAATGTTCTCACAGTATCACTTTTGAAATCTCTGTTGCAACTGTGCTTTAAAACACATTAGAGACATTTTGAGCAACAGATGTAGGTTTGCCCCAAACTTTGTGAAGGTGTATTTATGTATAGGAAATCACAGGGGATTTTTAATTCTTTTTTCTGTTTTGTCCTGGTAGTTTTAGCAGACAATATATCTACCTTCTCCTTCTCTGAATTGTTTGGGAGAGGGGGTTTGTTTGTTTGTTTGATTGCTTCTTGTTCATCTTTTCAGACTGTTCCCTTTCAGGGGGCTTGAGTTTTTGCAGTTTCTACAATCCATACTCCCGCTTAAAGTTGATTAAAGCCCAAGGCCTCGTTCATAATAATGTCCCAAATGCTGACTGAATGACATTGTAAGAGCTTCTTTACCCTTCTGGAGTCCTGGTTTCAAACCATTTCTAGATGCAGGGATTCCCCCTTACTTTTCTACCAACTAATACATTCCATTAACGATTACTTTTATTTTTTGATCTAGCACTTTTGTGTTTTCTGTACTTGGAGGAGAGGTCTGGATATGACACTCCATTATAGTACCAGAAATGGAAGGCTTAGAAATCTCTTCAAATCCGGCATCTATTAAGAAGTAGCTGGGGCACCCAGGTGGCTCAGTTGCTTAAGGTTCTTCCTTTGACTCAGGTCATGATTCCAGGGTCCTGAGATCGCGTCCCACATCAGGCTCCCTGCTCAGAAGGGACTCTGCTTCTCCCTTTCCGTCTGACCCTCCCTCCTGCTTGTGTTCTCACTTACTCTCTTTCTCTCAAATGAATAAATGAAAAGTTTTTTAAAAAGAGATGGTTAAGTATATTAGAAGCTGTTTTTGAGAATAGAGTTATTTAATGCATAGCTAATATTTTTGAAATTTTAAATTCTCTTTTAACAAAACAGAACCAAGCTGCTAATGTAAGCTAAAGGGTATATTATAGCACTGTCTTACACAAAATGAAATTATAGGTATTTGACCCATATAAAACACAGAAGGGTAAAAATACATATGTTTCCTGCTTATAATATGAAGTTACAGATAATGTCATATAGCAGATTTTCAAGAAGATAAACAGAACATGTTTTTTTAATTTTACTCTTACTGTGTATACACCTGTACAGCAATTACTGGTGATCATGGATTTAAAAGAAAATTTCAGTTTAGTCAAGGGATTATGGAGAAATCTGAGATGTCCCAAGTCATATAATAATTTTTGAAAATGGGTTGGCTGTAGAAGACTGTTTATATACTTGAATGGGAAGATGGTTAAAACAAAGTGTGAGCCCTGTATTTACATACAGGTATTAAATTAGAAATCTCATATTTTTAGCTTTGCATATTAGTATTCAATTTGTCTGTAATTTCAAAATATGTACATTACTAGCCAGGGGGATCTAACAGGAATGTGAATATTGTGCACTTACTAAAAATTAAATAAGGATAAAATGTATTAAAAGTTTTGATTTAAAAAATGATAATATTGTTTTCCAAGTAAGAAACCATAATCCGATTTGATTAAATAGTAGAGAGAGATTTAAAAAAAAAAAAAAACCTTCTGCAGGGCAGAGCTATATTAAAGACTTTATTGAGTCTTGGATTTAGGATTCTAATTCCCAATAATACTAGCTGTCACTCTGAACATTCATTCAGTCATCTTAAACAGCATAATTCAATTCTTTTATGTAAAACACCATGGGATAGTCTATTAAAATATCAACATTAATATCTTTTTTGGAAGGAGTGTAGACACACTTTAATTAGGAAATTTTTCTAGGGATTTTAGGTTTAGAAAGGAGGAACTGCATGAGATACTCAGTATAAGAGCTGAGAGTCAGATTTTGACATAAACAGGTTACCGAGGTGTCAGGGTACTGTTTTCTGTGAGGGCAGTTCTCCTGGATGGTAGAGGAAACTCACAGTTTTACTATGTTTGGGGCTTTGCATATTACAACTGGGAGTTTCTGTAATAAAGATGTGATAAATGATTTTTTTTTTCTTCTCTTCTCTTGGGGAAAGGGAGTAAATTTCTCGTTATTTATCACAAGAGTACTAGCAAAGAGCAGAAGGTCTCTGATATTTTGATATATTATCTGTTTTTACTTTATCACTTGGCTTACTCTGAGTTTTATGGTTTTACAAATAAGCTTTGGCGGTTTGGAAAACTGGTATATGGTACCTCATTTTTCTACTTAAGTCCAATTTTGAATAACCTGAGTATTTTCTTTTTTCTTTTTTCTTTTTTAAGATTTTATTTATTTATTTGACAGATAGAGATCACAAGTAGGCAGAGAGAGAGAGGAGGAAGCAGGCTCCCTGCTTAGCAGAGAACCTGATGTGGGACTCGATCCCAGGACCCTGGGACCATGACCTGAGGCGAAGGCAGAGGCTTTAACCCACTGAGCCACCCAGGCACCCCAACCTGAGTATTTTCTAAGGATAGCTTCGAGTCATGTTCACCCTTAGTGGTTAAGATTGAAGAGTATCGTCCATATTTGTGGGAGTGTTAAAAATAATTTCAAATAAATGAGTTTCTGTGAGGATACTAATTAATGATTTTGCACAAATCTTTATATCCTGCATTTTTTCTTATCTTTAGTCACAATGATATATTTAAGACTACTTTGGCCCTTGATTTCTATTATTTGGGAGCACTGATATGGGATTTTAAAATCTCTTTTGCTATTACACATTGGGACTATCATTTTGAGATACATTTTGAGGAGAGGTGATACAAGCCCTACAGTCCATCTTGTGCCGTGCCTTGTTGCTCTCTGGTGTGAGTCTAGAAGCAAGAGGTTATGTGGTACTTTGCTCAGAGGCCTACCATGCTTTGGTTTTGGCTACTGGTTCTCATTCCCAAGTTGAAACTAGAGTAGATATTTACTTTTGAGATTTTAAGTTAAAAGGTTGGTACACTTAAAGAAGTGTATCCTAACCTCAATCCTGATTTGGTAGGAAAAATACAGATTCTCTGTGAGTTTTGAACAACCTGACATGAAACTAGTCTGAAGGTCAATATTATTTAGGACTCACACATGAGATATACAGATTTATGTCTCTAAAACCATATAATCTGGGGTGCCTGGGTGGCTCAGTGGGTTAAGCTTCTGCCTTCAGCTCAGGTCATGATCTCGGGTCCTGGGATCGAGCCCCACATTGGGCTTTCTGCTCAGCAGGATGTCTGTTTCCCTGCCCCCCATCTGCCTGCCTCTCTGCCTACTTGGGATCTCTCTTACTCTTTGTCAAATAAATAAATAAAAATCTTAAAAACAACCACATAATCTAATCATAACTTCTAGATGGTAATATTCATTAATGATTAATAAGTGTCCAGAGGATGTGTTTGTTGCAAAAGATCCTGTAATGGCCTCTGAGAATTCCCTGCCGTGGCCCAATCTAGTTAAGATTAGAGCCTCAGGAGAATAAGTCAGCCCTTCTCTTACACTGCTCGATTGATGTGATAAGGTCATTTTAGTGCATTGACCCTTCTGATTCTTCCTGTTTATTTTACCCATCTTGGTAGTAGCTACCTTTCACTGTTTAGAGGTCAAACTTTCTGAATTGTATATTTAATTCTGTTAAATGAGAAACAGCGTTCTTTGTTTCAATAACTTTTTCATGTGATGTAAAAATGCCTCAAGTATTTTCTGCATAGCCTTTCTCAAGAACCCTTATCTGGTGACCTGTAACAGCAAAAAAGCAGAGGCAATTAACCTCCCTCTTTTTCTAGTTGTTAATAGTCAGCTGAAAGTACAGAAGAAAATAATTTCAAATGATAGTTGTCCAAGATTTGTGCATTATCAAAGATAATTGGTATTTATTTTTGGAAATTTCATATAGTTATTCAATAGATAATTGTTCTTTTTCCTCATTAGCATGCATAAATATTTTTCACTCACATACTTTATTCTCAAAATTTATATTTTTACTGATTTTTTCTTTTTAAATTCCCTCTTTCTCTAGTATTAACTCTGCTTTTGCCATATTCAGCTTTCGCTGCTGAGTTGATAAAAATGACTATCAAAAATTAATATATAGAGGTTAATGTAAGGTGTAAAATAGTGTCCCAATATACTGTGTTTGAGATGTACTTTATTTTTATTTTAGAAGCAGATCTCTTTTTTATAAAACTAAATATGAACTTTACTATTTTCATTATTTTTCTTACCTTAAAACTAGCTCCAGGAGTGTTTAATTCTGCTTTGAGTTTTGCTTTTGTTAGTCTGGATTTACTTGGCAATGAAATAAATTCTCAGTGGCATTCCCAGAGGTACTGAATACAGGAAGATGTAATATAACAGTGATTATCTAATTGGTCATACTTCTAATGGATGATAATAAAATATCATTCCTTATCCATAATAATGTACTTTCCAGGGTATATACCTATTATTTCATTTAATTGTCTCAGTCATGCTAGAGTTTAACTTGGGCAAGCATTGTTCCACCTGTTTCACAGATGAGAAATTAAGAGAGGCAGAACGCTTAAGGAGAAACAGCATGGTGAAGAGTGCAGACTTTGCAGTAAGAGGTAGGCGTGGGCACTCATCTTAACCCAGACCATTAACAGCTGTTTTCATTATCCTTATTTTAGTGTTGTCACAAGCCCTCAGAGCTCTCAAGTTGCTGATGTGTATATTGATCAGATAGTGCTACTGTGTGGTCCAGAGTATGTCCAGCATACCTATCAGAGTCTGGCACACATTTCTTGTTTACTAAATTACCGCTTTTACTGTTGCTGATAAATAAAAGAGTCAGGTAATTTACTTCTGTGTATTGGAATCTCATTGTTAACAGGACCAGGAGTAAAACTTAGGTTTGGGAAATATTGTCTTACACTTCCACATCAAAATTCTTTTTAGTGGGAGCGCCTGGGTGGCTCAGTGGTTCAGCATCTGACTCTTGATCTTAGGTCAGGTTTTGATCTCAGGGTCGTGAGTTCAAACCCTGTGTTGGGCTTCATATTGGGTTCCAGGCTTGGTGCGGCGTCTACTTATTTATTTTTATTTTTATTTTTTTAGATTTTGTTTATTTATTTGACAGAGAGGTAGAGAGAGAGCGCATGTAGGCAGAGTGGCAGGCAGAGGAAAAGGGAAAAGCAGGCTGTCTGCTGAGCAGGGAGCCTGATGTGGGGCTCGATCCCAGAACCCTGGGATCATGTCCTGTGTTGAAGGCAGCCGCTTAACCAACTGAGCCATCCAGGCGCCTCACATCTACTTATTTAAAAAAAAAATAATAATAATAAAATTGCTTTCAATGACACGTCCTAGGAAACTGACCTGGGGCCATCTGAGGGCAGGCTCTTTCCTAATGATGATAGGATTCACTGTGAGATAAAGTAGATGATGAGATTGGATTATAGGAGAAAAGGAGGGTATTAAAAACTAATAAAAGAATTCTCTTTTTCCACACTGGAGTTTACAACTCCTGATAAGTTGTATAAAAACTCTTGGCCTCTCTAAGCGTGTTTTTCATCTTTCAGAGCTGAGCCAGACTCAGATGGTACCAGTCATGACGGAAACAAGGGATTCTTTGGGACATACCAATTTCTGACGAAAAGTCGTAAGCAGCTCAACCACTTTTTAGAATTTATTATCCATCTAAAGGTTCCCATTGAACAACTTCATGGACTCAGTCTGACTTCAGGAGAGATCAGTCAGATAGTGAGGAAATTCTAAAAAGCCCCCTCTGAATTGGTATGTTGGTAAATAGGGTGACTCTCTGTGGCATGCCGATTATATATTCATCGAGTGTTTTACTGCCTACTTTTAGCAGCATGAAAAGTCTATTTGTAAGATCTGAGAAGCTCGGCAAGGCTCAGGTGCTTCCAAACTGTTTCCCCTTTCCAGTCCTTACACTTGTAAATGCGGTTGTATTTACTGTCATTTTACACAGTACTGTGGGTTAGTTAATCTGAAATTTTGCATTGCGGTTATTATAAAGGATGTAGGGGCGCCTGGATGGCTCAGTGGTTTAAAGCCTCTCCCTTTGGCTCGGGTCATGATCTCAGGGTCCTGGGATCGAGCCCCCGCATCAGACTCTCTGCTCAGTGGGGAGCCTGCTTCCCCCCCATCTCTCTGCCTGCTTCTCTGCCTACTTGTGATCTCTGTCAAAAAAATAAATAAAATCTTTAAAAAAAAAAAAGAAAGAAAGAAAAGGATATAGAGCAGATTTTTGTTTTGTTTTGTTTTAATGGTGGACAAAACAAAACAAAAATGGGAAAAATTCCAACCACAGATGAGAAGTTAATGAATGAAGGCAGGTTCAAAGGAGACCCAGCAGCACAGATCAGGAATGGTATTGGCAGCAGATACTAGACTATGGATGTGGGCACTGCTCATTGCAAAGTCAGGACTATGGTAGGGATTATAGATGCTAAAATGCTAAGGAACAACTTAAACATATTAAAAGAAAAAGCTTGGACTGAATTGAGTTTATGGATATTACAGTCTGCACATAGATATTACAGTGAGTTACAGTGTTTTCAAGACAGCATGAACATATTATTGGAATACTAAATGTTACCTTGCCATTTTCAATAATTTCCTTAATAAGAATAAATTTAGTTCTAGGTCTCCAGTAACCAAAGATGAAGAACCAAGAAAAGTAATTGTATATTATTAAATGGCTCTAATTATAATTACATATAAATATATATGCATTCTGGTGTCCTATGAATCATAATCTTTATATTATGTCCACTTATGTCTAGTTAACATTTTAACTAGATAGTTTCTTTTCTTTTATCCACTTAATAATATATTCTTTTTAATAATAATCCAAGGCTTAGTTACTTTCGGAAAAATAAATTCTTACAGGTTTATAAGGACTTTTATCTCCCTGGAGTCATGTAATTTGACTATCAAATAATGAGTAAAGAGCCCAAGCTACAAATGTTGACCCCCTTACAATCTTCACTAATGAAAGGAGTGTAGTTAAAAAAACAAAACAAAACACATATTCACATTTACCTTAAGTTCCATGCACTTAGTGGCTATTTTTTGTTTGTTTGTTTCCTTCTCCTTTTTGCTTTTTTCTGTCTCTGTTAAAATGAGAGAGTTTAACATAATTAACCTTTATAATTTAAAATGATACTTAAATTATATCTTTGGTTATACCATTTTGGGAACACACGGAAAGTCCCGGTATCCCACTGTGATTTATAAGCAAGGGCCAGTAGTGTTAGCTTCCAAGTCTGGTTTGACTAATCCCAGGCTCGGTTTCCTCAACTAGTATCAGCTGGGTGGTAATGTCCTGTGTTAGGTGAATTAAAAGAGTTTATATATATACACACACACACAAAGATTAGCCTAGAAATAGTCCTAGAGCCTAAGTTGGCAGAATTCTTATCTGATGCATGAGGCACTCCTGTATTTATTTTCTTTCACACCTGGTCTGGCTTTGATATCTGGTGAGATTTCCGTATTTAACCCTTTTTGGTGGGAGCATTCTGGTTTCCAACAAGTAACTCCTATTTGAAGGAAACAAAACTTGGGATTTATCACCTTATTTTATGTGGTTAAATGTTTCAGTTTTGCCATATCCTTACATAGAACTCATGATTTTGATATAGGACCTAAAGATCTGTGGGAAAGTTCTATGGTAAAAATAAATGCTAACTTAGGGCAGAAATCAAAAGTGAGAATCCTGACTGATTTTGGTGGTTGTGTTCAGTGCACCAATGAGATGAACATGCGGATAGGATAACCCTCAGGTGTGATGGTTGATCTAGACCTGAATGGTAGGTAGCTTCATTTAAATAGTAATATTGGAAGTCATTCATCTTAGCTAATTTTTTGAAGAGCATTATATGCCAAAATCATAAGAAAATTATTTTAGCTTTTATAATAGGCAAACATACCTGTCTTCAGACTTCTAGTATGAAGTAAAAATACCCTTTAAAAAATTGCTCTAATCTCCGCCATGCATTGATTTTATGAAATATATGAAGAGATAGGAAATTGCAGTAGAGTAAGTTTGAAGTTAGTCTGTGAATTTAGAAATACTATGTATTTGAATGAGGGCTTTGAAAAAAAATTGGAGATATTTGTTGCTGTAGATCACTTAGCATTTCTAGAGGGAGCTCACATTTGATTTTCCCTTTAGAACAACTTTAGCAAGATGGGAATACTTAATTGTTCTTCTGCCTTTCAAGGAACATAAAATAAACTGTGGCAGATTGTGGGCTAAGTACAAGAGGAGCTTTCGTTGTGAATTAAGGTCAAGTTTCTTCATAAGTGGATACCTTGTAGATGCAGTTGAATATCAGTGTGAAGGGCCCTTGAGATAGAAGAGTTATTCCTACTGCCTCACTTCTTGATATTTTAGCAGAAAAAAAATTTGATTTCTTTTTGAAAATAAAATAACTTCAGAGATCAGATTTTCTAAAACTTAGTGATACCTAGAAGCAGCTGTTTGCTTTCCCTTCATATAATCATCATCTATGCTTGGTCTTAGGAATTAATCATGTACTTGTTAAACAATGCTTGGTAAAATCTCTCTTCCATGCAAGACATCTACAGGCCACTTACAAGATCTTGATTAATGTATGGAGGTCCCCAGCATCCCTGAGGAACAACCCTTTGATTACACAGAGTATGTTCTATTTCCAGTAAGTTAACTGGAAAATGGGACATTTAAAATTACATATGCAAATAAATATAAAACAATAAATTGGCATTAATTTTTCTGTGGTAGGGAAAATACATTATGAAATATGGGTACAGAATAGTTTTTTTTTTAAATTAACATATAATATATTATTTGCCCCAGGTCTGTGAATTGTCAGGCTTATACACTTCACAGTACTCACCATAGCACATACCCTTCCCAATGTCCATAACCCAACCACCCTCTTCATACTCGCCTCCCCCTCTCAACCCTCAGTTTGTTTTGTGAGATTAAGATTCTCTTATGGTTTGTCTCCCTCCCAATGCCATCTTGTTGAATTTTTTCCTTCTCTACCCCCAAACCCCCCACTTTACCTCTCAAATTCCTCATATCAGGGAGATCATATGATAATTGTCTTTCTCTGATTGACTTATTTAGCTCAGCATAATACTCTTTAGTTCCATCCATGTCGTTGCAAATGGCAAGATTTCATTTCTTTTGTTGGCTACATAGTATTCCATTGAATTATGGACCACATCTTCGTTATCCATTCATCTCGTTGATGGACATCTAGGTTCTTTCTGTAGTTTGGCTATTGTGGACATTGTTGCTGTAAACATTCAGGTACACATGGCCCTATGTATCACTACATTTGTATCTTTAGGGTAAATACCCAGTAGTGTGATTGCTGAGTCATAGGGTAGCTCTATTTTCAACTTTCTGAGGAACGTACATGCTGTTTTCAGAGTGGATGCACCAACTTGCATTCCCACAAATAGTGTGGGAGAGTTCCCCTTTCTCCACATCCTTGCCAGCACCTGTCGTTTCCTGGTTAATTTTAGCTATTCTGACTGGTATGAGGTGGTACCTCATTGTCGTTTTGATTTGTATTTCCCTGATGCGGAGTGATGTGAAGCACTTTTTCATGTGTCTGTTGGTCATCTAGATGTCTTCTTTGCAGAACTGTCTGTTCATGTCTTCTGCCCATTTTTAATCAGATTCATTGTTCTTTGGGTGTTGAATTTGACAAGCTCTTTATAGATTTTAGATACTAGCTCTTTATCTGATATGTCATTTGCAAATATCTTCTCCCATTCTGTCAGTTGTCTTTTGGTTTTGTTGACTGTTTCCTTTCTTGTGCAAAAGCTTTTGATCTTGATGAAGTCCCAATAGTTCATTTTTGCTCTTGTTTCCCTTGCCTTTGTCGACGTTTCTAGAAAGAAGTTGCTGCGACTGAGGTTGAAGAGGTTGCTGCCTATGTTCTCCGCAAGGATTTTTATGGATTCCTGTTTCACATTGAGGTCGTTCATCCATTTTTAGTCTATTTCTGTTTGTGGTGTAAGGAAATGGTCCAGTTTCATTTTTCTGCATGTGGCTGTCCAGTTTTCCCACCACCATTTGTTGAAGAGACTTTTTTCTATTGGACATTCTTTCCTGCTTTGTCAAAGATCAGTTGATCATGGATTTGAGGGTCTATTTCTGTGCTCTCTCTTCTGTTCCGTTGATCTATGTGTCTGTTTCTGTGCCAGTACTATAATGTCTTGATGATGACAGCTTTGTAATAGAGTTTGAAGTCTGGAATTGTGATGCCACCAACTTTGGCTTTCTTTTTCAACATTCCTCTGGCTATTCGAGGTCTTTTCTGGTTCTATATAAATTTTAGGATAATTTGTTCCATTTCCTTGAAAAAATTGATGGTATTTTGATAGGGATTGCATTAAATGTGTGGATTGCTTTAGGTAGCATGGACATTTTCACAATATTTGTTCTTCCAATCCATGAATATGGAATGTTTTTCCATATCTTTGTGTCTTCCTCAATTTCTTTCATGAGTATTTTGTAGTTTTCTGAGTTTTCCTCCTTGGTTAGGTTTATTCCTAGCAATCTTAACGATTTTGGGTGCAATTGTAAATGGGATTGACTCCTTAATTTCTTTTTCTTTTGTCTTGCTGTTGGTACATAGAAATGCAATTGATTTCTGTGAGTTGATTTTATATACTGACACTTTGCCGTATTCCTGTATGAGTCCTAGCAATTTTGGAGTGGAGTCTTTGGGTTTTTCCACATAAACCTATCATATCATCTGCAAAGAGAGAGTTTGACTTCTCTTTCCTGATTTGGATGCCTTTTATTTACTTTTGTTGTCTGATTGCTGAGGCTGGGATTTCTAGTACTATATTGAATAGCAGTAGTGATAATGGACATCCCTGCCGTGTTCCTAACCTTAGGGGAAAAGTTCTCAGTTTTTCCATATTGAGAATGATATTTGCTATGAATTTTTCATAGATGGCTTTGATGATATTGAGGTATGTACCCTCTACCCCTATACTTTGAAGAGTTTAGATCAAGAAAGGATGCTGTACTTTGGCAAATGCTTTTTCAGCATCTATTGAGAGTATCATATGGTTCTTGTTGCTTCTTCTATTAATGTATTGTATAAAATTGATTGATTTGGGATGTTGAACCAACCTTGCAGCCCTGGAATAAATCCCACTTGGTCCTGGTGAATAATCCTTTTAATGTACGGTTGGATCCTATTGGCTAGTATTTTGGTGAGAATTTTTACATCCGTGTTCACCAAGGATATTGGCATGTAATTCTCTTTTTTGATGGGGTCTTTGTCTGGTTTTGGGGTCAAGGTAATGCTGGCCTCATAAAATGAGTTTGGAAGTTTCTACTTACATTTCTGTTTTATGGAAAAGTTTCAGGAGAATAGGTATTAAGTCTTCTTTAAATGTCTGGTAGAATTCCCCTGGGAAGCCGTCTGGCTCTGGGCTCTTGTTTGTTGGGAGATTTTTGATAACTGCTTCAATCTCCTTACTGGTTATGGGTCTCTTCAGGTTTTCTATTTCTTCCTGGTTCAGTTGTGGTAGTTTATATGTCTCTAGGAATGCATCTATTTCATCCAGATTGCCAAATTTACTGGTGTATAGTTGCTCATCATATGTTCTTATAATTGTTAGTATTTCTTTGGTGTTGGTTGTGATCTCTCCTCTTTCATTCATGATTTCATTTATTTGGGTCTTTTTTCTTTTGCATAAGTCTGGCTAGGGGTTTATCAATCTTATTAATTCTTTCTTTCAAAGAACCAGCTCCTAGTTTCATTGATTTGTTCTATTGTGTTTTTTTGTTTGTTTGTTTCTATCTCCTTGATTTCTGCTCTGATCTTCATAATTTCTCTTCTCCTGCTGGGTTTAGGCTTTCTTGGTTGTTCTTTCTCCTGCTCCTTTAGGTGTAGGGTTAGGTTGTGTACTTGAGACCTTTCTTTTTTCTTGAGAAAGGATTATATTGCTATACACTTTCCTCTCAGGACCACCTTTCCTGTGTTCCAAAGATTTTGACCAGTTGTGTTTTCATTTTCATTTGTTTCCATGATTTTTAAAAGTTCTTCCTTAATTTTCTGGCTGACACATTCATTCTTCAGTAAGATGCTCTTTAGCATCGATGTATTTGAGTTCTTTCCAACCTTCTTCTTCTGATTGAGTTCTAGCTTCAGAGCATTGTGGTCTGACAATATGCAGGGAATGATCTCAGTCTGTTGGTACTGGTTGAGACCTGATTTATGACCAGGATGTGATCCATTCTGGAGAATGTTCCATGTTCACTAGAGAAGAATGTGTATTCTGTTGCTTTGGGATGGAATGTTCTAAATATATCTTTCCAGTGTGTCATTTTAGGCCTTTATTTATTTGTTGATCTTTTGCTTGGATGATCTGTCCATTTCAGTGAGAGGGGTGTTAAAGTCCCCTACTATTATTGTATTATTGTTTATACGTTAATTTGATTTTGTTATTAATTGGTTTATATAGTTGGCTGCTCCCATGTTAGGGGCATAGATATTCAAAATTGTTATACCTTCTTGTTGGACATACCCTTTGAGTATATTATAGAACCTTTGAGGATGATATAGAGGTTCCTCATCTCTTATTAGAGTCTTTGGCTTAAAATCTAATTGTTTTGATACAAGGGTTGCCAACCCAGCTTTCTTTTGATGTCCATTAGCATGATAAATTGTTTTCCACCCCCTCACTTTAAATTTGGAGGTGTCTTTGTGTCTAAAATGAGTTCCTTGTAGATAGCATGTTGATTTTTTTTTTTTTAATTCATTCTGATGCCCTGTATCTTTTGATTGGGGCATTTAGCCCATTTACATTCAGGGTAACTCTTCAAAGATAGGAATTTAGTGCCATGGTATTGTCTGTAAGGTGACTGTTACTGTATATTGTCTCTGTTCCTTTCTGGTCTACTAGTTTTAGGCTCTCTCTTTGCTTAGAGGACCCTTTTCAATATTTCCTATAGGGCTGTTTGGTGTTTATAAATTCTTTTCGTTTTTGTTTGTCCTGGAAGCATTTTATCTCTCTATTTTCAATGACAGCCTAGCTGAATATATAGTATTCTTGGCTGCATGTTTTTCTCATTTAGTGCTCTGAATATACCATGCCAGTTCTTTCTGTCCTGCCAGGTCTCTCTGGATATGTATGCTACCAGTGTTATATTTTTACCATTGTATGTTACAGACTTCTTGTCCTGACCTGCTCTCAGGATTTTTTCTTTGTCACTAAATCTTATAAGTTTTACTAGTAGATGATGGGGGCGGGACCTATTTTATTGAATTTGAGGAGTTTCTCTATGCCTCCTATTTTTGCTGCTTGTTCCTTTTGCCATATTAGGGAAATTCTCTACCGTAATTTGCTCCAATATACCTTCTACCCTCCTCTCTCTTTCTTCTTCTTCTGGAGTCTAAATTCTTATATTGTTTCATCTTATGGTATCACCTATCTCTCAAATTCTCCCCTCGTGGTCCAGGAGTTGTTTTTCTCCCTTTGCTCAGCTTTTTTATTCTCTGTCATTTGGTGTTCTATATCACTAATTCTCTCTCTGCCTCATTTATCCTCATTTTTTATTGCACTTAGTTAATAGTTTTTTTGTGATTTCAGCTTGGTTAGATTTTAGTTCTTTTATTTCTCCAGAAAGGGCTTTTATTTCTCCAGATAGCGTTTCTCTAATGTCTTCCATTCCTTTTTCGAGCCTGTCCACCACCTTGAGAATCATCATTCTGAACTCTAGATCTGACATATTACCAATGTCCATATTGATTAGGTCCCTAGCCTTCGGTACTGCCTCTTGTCCTTTTTTTTTTTTTTTTTTTTTTTTTTTTGTGGTGAGTTTTCTGCCTTGTCATTTTATCCAGATAAGAATATATGAAAGAGATGGGCGCCTGGGTGGCTCAGTTGTTTGAGCGACTGCCTTCAGCTCAGGTCATGATCCCAGAGTCCTGGGATCGAGTCCCGCATCCGGCTCCCTGCTCTGTGGGGAGTCTGCTTCTCCCTCTGATCTTCTCCCTTCTCATGCTCTCTCTCACTGTCTCTCTCTCAAATAAATAAATAAAATTAAAAAAAAAAGAATATATGAAAGAGAGAATAAAATATTTAAAGGCTATTAAAGACCCCAGAAAAATGTATGCTAACCAAATCAGAAGAGACCCTAAATTGGGGGGAAAAGAAAGGGGTAAAAAGAAATTAAAAAAAATCTTTATATATATATATATATATTAGACTTGTGAATAGAGCAAAGCCACCCACTTGATTTTGGGTGTATTTTGGTCTGTTAGAAGAAACTGCAATCCAAAATTTTAAGGAAAGAAAACTTATATATACAGAAAAATAAGAGTAAATATGATGAAGGGATAGAATATAAATATAAAGATGAAAAAAAATTTTTTTTTAAAGATTTTATTTATTTATTTGAGAGAGAGAGACAGTGAGAGAGAGCATGAGCGAGGAGAAGGTCAGAGAGCGAAGCAGACTCCCCATGGAGCTGGGAGCCCGATGTGGGACTCGATCCCGGGACTCCCGGATCACGCCCTGAGCCGAAGGCAGTCGTCCACCCAACTGAGCCACCCAGGCGTCCCTAAAGATGAAAAAATTTTAAAAAATTCTAAAAAAGGTATTGCTAAGGTCTTTGGAAAAAGAAAAAAAAGGAAATGGAGAGAATTTGCTCAGGCTGGAGACTAGAACAAAGCCCTGTGCTAGATTTAGGGTATATTTTGATCTATTAGAAGAAATTGTATCCCAAAGTTTTTTAGTGGAAAAAACTCTATATGTATACAAAAAATAAAGTTAGATACAATGAGGAATAAAATATGACTATAATAATGAAGTTTTAAAAAGATTTTTTTAAAGAAACGTATTGTTAAGATAAACTAGTTAAAAAATATTAAAAGAGGAAAGAGGAAATGTTTAGAAAATTAGAATAAGAACAAAATAAAATAAAATAAATTTAATTAACTTTGCAAGAGTAAAGAGTCATGGGCAGAAAGCCATGAATTTCATGCTTTGCTTTCCCCTCCTCTGGAAGTGCGCTCTTCTCCATCAGTGAACTTGGTCTTGGCTGGATGTTCTTGCTGATATTCTAGGGGAGGGACCTGTTGTAGTGATTCTCAAATGTTTGCCCGAGGCAGAGTCGCACTGCCCTTGCCCTCAGCCAGGCTAAGTAACCTGCTTGCGTTTGCTCTTGGGAGCTTTTGTTCCCTGAATGCTTTCCATAGAGCTCTGGAGGTCCGCTATGAAAATGGCGGCCTCCCAGTCTCCAGCTGGAGGAGCCAAGACCTCAGTGCCTCATTCCTCAGTGTGCCCTCAGAGTAAAGCAGTCAATTACTCCCATCTCCCTAGTCTCCAGCTGCGCTGTGAGCTCACGCAGCCTGTGACCGAGCATTTCCGTCTCTGGCACACAGCCCCCTTTGGGGTCTCCATACTCAGCAAATTCCTGCCGTGCTGCTCTTCCAGTGGATGAGGGTTGGTCTCCCCAGATCTGCCACTTGTGGGGGTCCCTGCTTAAAGAGCAGTGGCCCGACCTTGCCACAGATCACAGTTTAAGGTAAGGCCAAGCTGAGAGCCCTTCCTCGGATCTTTCTCTGTAGTCGGCTTTCCCATTCTGATACCTGTGAGCTCTGCTACACTTAGATACCCCTGATCCTTCTGTGACCCCGTGGAACCTGGAACCATGCTGTCCCTGTGAGGGCTCCATCCCTGCTTAGCCTCGGGTGCAACGTCCCTCAGTGGAGCAGACTTTTGAATGTTCAGATTTTGTGCTCTGTTGCTGCACTGCTTGCTGGAGGTGGTCTCTCTCCCCACAGTCTGTCTTCTCATTGCTCTGGATTCACTTCTCTGCTCGTCCTACCTTTCAGAAAGTGGTCAATTTCTTTTTTCTGGAATTGCTGCTTTTCTCCTCTTTGATCTCCTGTTGGGTTTGTAGGTGTTCGGAATGGTTTGATAATTGTCTAGTTGAACTCCTGCCACCTGATGTCATCTCAGTCTGCTACTCCTCCACCATCTTGACCCATTACCTCTGGGATAGCTGTTTTGTTGTTGTTTCTGGAGTGTTTTTGTTGTTGTTTTTTGCCCCTAGCAGTTCTGAGGGGATGATTCATTTGAATAAATTATTTTGTTTTCATATTATTCTTTAGCCCTCAATTAAATATGTAAAAATACTGAGTATTATGCTATTCTACTTTATATTCAAACTAAATATTGAAGGCGTGAAATAGCATTACCTCTAAATAGATTCTGATGCTTGGAAACTAACATATCTTCGTTCTTCCTGGTCAGTAACTTTTTGCTACTTAGGGAGTTAACCACAGTTTTCTTGTCAGTGAATTGGATATAGTAATATATCTTAAAGGTTTCTTTTATTAGGTTAAGCTCTGGACACTGACAAGCATATAGCAAGCTTTAAATGAACGAAAGCACTCTTTATTATTTTAATTATTACAGTGAATTTTTAAAATTCTTTCTCTGCCTCCTCTGCTTCACTTTTTCATCTACCTTGTCTCATAGGGCTAAAAGATAAGTCTGTGGGATGGGATAGCAGTCGCCTCAAATGAGAGAAACTTCTGATCATATTCATTTTGTAAAACAAGAATAAAATGAGTACTCTGAATATTTTCAGATGCTATTGGAAAGAACTTTTAAAAACTACACTGAGATTTTAGAATAATTACATTTCTTAAACTTCAAATATTATATTATCTCCAGAGCTTAAAGTGTGAATTGGATTCATGTGCACACACTGTCTATTAAAATACAAACTTTCAAAGCATTGATGTATTTTTTTAGGCTTCATAATTTCTTGGATGAATTTTAGTGATTTTATTCTAGTAAAACTGTACTTCAACAAAAGATACATTTATGAAATGAATGTATCACTGAAGTATATGGGCCTAAACGTGAAAAAATAATGGAAGTGACATTAAATATTAATGAAAATGTAAGATCTTTATTTTCTTTTGGTCCAAAGTGTAATTACCAAGTGAAAATTTGAAGATAATCCCAGACATCTGTTTCTGATTGTCTTAGTACAAGAAAAAGTTTAGTGACTGTTAAACCCTTTATTCCTTAAGTAGGATATAGGATAGCCCTATCTCTATTTTAAAAGAATGTGGGATGTGACCTTAATTTTTCTTTTCTCTCTTCTTTCCTTTCTTCCCCTCCCCTCCATTTCCCTTGTGTTCCCTCCGCCACCCCAAACCCAGTTTCAGGGAGCTAGATTAATTATATTCCTAGGTTCATGGCCAGTTTGAGCATGGCTGGGATGATTCCTGCAGCTTTCCTCTCTTCTATTCCTGTGATTATTCCCTTTTATCTCTATTCCTAACTTCTTTTTTCCTTTGCACCGTGGGCAACTGCTCTAAAGTACTTGATTTGCATCCTTCAATTTATAATCTATCTTTGTAAACTGCGTAGTGATATTTTGGGTGGGAATGAATTTTTAATATATATTTCTGGGTCTGTGACACAGAATGCCTCTGATGTTTTGATTCTTTGTCAGCTTTCTGAGGTCCTTTCATGTTACAGTGTTTACAGAGAATTTGCTGGTCCTCATTTCCGCATTTTGATCTCTAAAGTGTATGTCCCACGTGCTACTCCCATGACAATGACATGTTGATTTGGTTCCCAGTGTCAGCCAACTCTAAGAGGCTCTCATTAAACACCCTCTTACAGGTACTCTGGGAGTGGGATTGCTGGTTAGGGCTTGTCCTGGGCTTAGTGATTCTTGATGATTGCATGGATTTCTGTCAGATGGCCCTACAGGACAACTCTCACAGTCTTACATGGCCACTAATAGGATACAGGGCCTTCCTCCATAACCCAGCAGAACTTGGCTTTATCCAGTTTTCTAAATATTTCCAATCTCAAATCTTATTGTAATAACTTGTGTTTCTCTGGGTTATTGAAGAATTTGAATATTAGTTAAAATGCTTTAAATTTTTTGTTTTGTTTCCATTTTTGTTCAAATGTTTTGCCCATTTTTTTTTCTGTTGTATTTCTATCTTTTTCTGGTTGCTTTGTTAGTTTTTTTCTTTAAAGTACAGTCTCTTATTTACATTTTTTGAAATATCTTCTCCTAGTGTATGAATGCATATTTAACTTTGTCCGTATCCTCCCTCAATAATTAGAAGTCTTTAATTTTGAGATAATCAACTTCATAATTTTTAAAAACCTTTTGAGTTATATTTAGAGGTCTTTTTAAGAAGTCTCTTTTCCTTCCACAGAGAAATTCTCCTATATATTCTTGTTAGCTTTACCTTTTCACATTTAACTTTTTTTAAAAAAAGATTTTATTTATTTATTCGACAGAGAGAGATCACAAGTAGGCAGAGAGGCAGGCAGAGAGAGAGAGAGGAGGAAGCAGGCTCCCTGCTGAACAGAGAGCCCTATGCAGGACTCAATCCCAGGACTCTGAGATCATGACCTGAGTTGAAGGCAGTGGCTTAACCCACTGAGCCTCCCAGGCGCCCTCACATTTAACTTTTAAAACTATCTGGAACTTACCTTTGTATATGGTAACTATGGTATAAAAATCGTTTTTTATTTCTTTTATATTATGCTTAGAAAAAATTTGAGTTTATTAATAAACAATGTGAAAGTATTGATTGAATTTATATAGAATTTATAGATTAATTTTTGAGATTTGACATCTTTATAATGTTAAATTATCCCACCAATGAGGCTTGGGAAATTTCTCTGTATTTTGGCTTGGATACTTCCAAATAATCAGACTAGCTAGATTTAAAAATTGATCTGATATAAAAAAGTTGACTTGAAGTGATCAAATTTAAGTAATAGAAAAAAAAAACTATAGCTGCACTGATTAATTCTATAGGATAATTATATAGATGTGAAATCACAACATTAACCTTTAAAATGTACTTTTTATAGTTCCGATTAATGTGTTTTCCTCTCAACCATATCTGTGGTAGCTAAATCTTCAGTGTTTTTGTTTTTTTTTTTTAAAGATTTTTTCTTTTTATTTATCTGATAGAGATCACAAGTAGGCAGAGAGGCAGGCAGAGAGAGAGGAGGAAGCAGGCTCCCAGTAGAGCAGAGAGCCCGATGCGGGGCTCCATCCCAGGACCCTGGGATCACGACCCGAGCCGAAGGCAGAGGCTTAACCCACTGAGCCACCCAGGCGCCCCTCTTCAGTGATTTTTTAATTCAATGATTTTTTGCACTTTTGTTTTATCATTGAAAAATGTTAAATGAATAGCTTCTATGAAAAGAATTAGTATTTAGTTGACAGCTAATGGCATTTTAAAATTTAGGTCAGAATTCTGTAGGGCAGTTTTATATTTTTAGAAGTGATGTTTATGTTAACACTGAGCTTTTGTAGCCTTGATGCAAGAATCAATCACATTTAAATTAGAATAGTGACAGCAGTTTTCATACCAAAAAAACAAAAGAAAAGAAAACAAAACAAAACAAGGGTACAACAATTTTAGTGTAAATTTTGGCAGCTCTTACCTTAAATGAAAAAATAAAACCCAAAATTTATTTTGGTAAATACAATATTCTATTTTGTGAAGAATTATAAAAGAAAAGGGATTTTGATGCCTTAAACTTATGAGTAAGGAGAACAATGATTGGGCGTGAAACCAGAATGTTCACGGCCAATGTGAGATGTATTATTGAACTGGTGAAGGTGGCCCTCAGGGTGACCTGCCTACTTTGCTGGTTGCCTGGGAGTCATGATCTGCCTGTGTTCTTCTTCAAAACACTGAAAGAATAGACTGGTAGGATGGTAATAAAAGAGCATGAGGAAAAAGAACAAGGCAGGGAAGATATTGAAAAGGAATTGTTTCATATTTGAGTATGATGAAATCCTCCATCAATGTCTTTCAGCCAAAGACATTCAGGAACATATTGATAGTAAAGAATTTGGCTTAATTACTACTCTCATTGAGGGAACATTACACTGTGGGGATCCTGAGGTTATATCATAAGATTTGAATTTAGGTTGGGTGATTTGGGAGAGGGTCTAAAGGAGCAGGACTCTTCTCTAGGTTGGATGCTAGAGCAATTCTGTGACTGGATAAAGAAGTCATTCATTTAGCAAGAGAGAGGGATGTTTGGTATTTTGTGGGTTTACTGCGGTCTTTTTCTTTTTTGTGTTTGGTAAAATTATGAAGTAATCTTGCTTTGTCTCACTTATAATGGATTCAAAATAATCTTTTCTCAAATTGGTATTCTGTAAGAATGTGTAGGGACAATTAAAAAAAAAAAAAGTAGCCTGATTGTGAGTGTCTGAGTTCAGGATATCAAAGTCTACCCTTCTTCTCCTTACCCCTGCTTTCTCCTTCCTTCCTCTTTCATCCGTAAGTAGGTAAAATTGTTTTAAACATATATACTTAATTTGGGAATTTTCTTTTTTCATTTCCCAGGCACCGGGGCAATGACTGAATCATAAGGATGTGAGAGACTTCTAGGCGCACAAAAAACAAGAAACTTGGCTTCACATTGTGGCTTTGCCTCAGATAACCTTGCCAGGGATTTTTAATTCTGGGTTGTGTTCTCACTTTGAAGTAATCATCTCCCCTGCTGCCTGTCCCAGTGGGGGCCACCTTCAATCCTTTGCTTTTACTCTTCCCTTAGCTGGATTCACTAGTCTTTGCAAGGCTGGCTCCCTTATCTTTCCATCCTTAGACATCACCTCCATTTCCTCCTTTCTAAGATAATCTCTGTATAAATTCACCTCATCCCCTCCATCTTACATGGCTATTTTGTTAGCAGTTATCATTAGCACTTACCATTATCTCAGTTAACTCATTTACTCTGTTGTGTGGTTGGTTCTTCCTTCCCCACTGCACTTCCCACTTCAAACATGAGCTCTTTGTGGGTGAGAACTTGCATGTACATGCAGGTCCAGGTGCCGGGTCCATTATCAGGTTCTCCACACCAAACAGGTGCTTAGCAAATACTGGTTTAAGAATTGTGTATGTAGATGAGTGAACAAATGAATAACCAACTCAGTAAACATATATTCTAAACATAACTCTGTCTCTTGACTATTAAAGAGATGCTTATTAGCTTAATATTTCACCGATATATAAGTACCTGAGAAAAATGTCAATCTGTTTCTCTGGAAATATGCCTTAAAATTTTCAAAGTAGTTCTTTGCTATGTTTTTTTCAGTGTCTGTATTCTAAGACTCTGGGCTAGATGAGATAGTACTATAATGGTGTTTTCCTGGTGCTTCAATTAATATTTGGAGGCATTTCTCTGGAGTGATTCCAGTGTAAATAGAATTTCATTTACTAATGCCATAATCAGAGCAGAACTTTGGGAGAGGTGAAGTGTGTTGAAAACAGCCTGGCTGTTAGAAGTTTCCACAGAGCCATACTTTATTCATGTGGTAATGTTGGTGGCAGAGGAGGAAGGGCTAGATATAAAATACATGTGATATTAACCTTATTAAATTTGAAGATAATTATAATTTATTATATGCTTTTCCTACCATTTTGTATTTCCTGTTATTAAATTTAGTATTTGAATTTGAGAATATTTTAAGCTAATTTGACATATTTTAAAGCTAAGTTTCATCTTTCACTTCATGGATTCAGTTTTTCATAAATTTATAATGCCAAGGTCTGATTTGTAGTGTGTGAATATTGGTTTGTGGTGAAAGATGAAATGTGGTCTGAAAATGCTAGGTGGACGGTGGAAAAAGTTTGGAAGCCACCAGACTTGGATTGGAATTCCTGCTCTGATACTTTTGTATTAACTTTGCAAGTTCTTTAATGTTTCTGAGTCTGTTTTCCTCACTCACAGAGCGGACAGTGTATTTATGTAGAGCTCAGTGAGACGATCCATTTCAGGAGTGTGGTGTCGTATGTGATGTTATTAGGTGATAAATAATTGTACGAACAGTGCTTTCCTTCTCTTTTCCATCAGAGGAAAAAGGAGGTATATGACTTTCCAAATATAGAAAATTATTACTCTCTGTAGATGATATAAGGCCATAAAGTGTATTATATTTGATATTATTTCTATAAGCAGAGCTCGACATTATAAATTGCAAAAAGTATCGATCACAATAATATTAGTAATAATAGCAAATATTTGCTGAGTGTTTGCCACATGACAGGCACTGTCTTAACACCTTACATACATTAACTCATTTAATCCTCACCACAAAACCCATGAAATACTAATTATTTTTCCTATTTTACAGATGAGTAAATTAAGGCACAGTGTTAAATTAGCACGGCACACTGGAGACTTTGCCTTTGTAAGATTAGGCACCTTTTTATGCATTAAAAATTCAGGACTCCACACCCCATGTCCTTGTGGTAAGGAAGAAAGATAATAGAAGTATCCAAGTTGGAGGTCCAGATCAGCTTGAGAGGCATTCTATACAGACAGTGGTTGATAGTGTATCTTTGGTCTTTTGAATGTTGACAAATCATCATTACTTGGAGTGAAAAATTAAGGGCATACAAAAATTACAGATTTTATTTAAGCATTATGTATGGCAGTTGCTGGGTGGCTCAGTCGGTTAGGTGTCTGACTTTGACTCAGGTCATGATCTCAGGGTCCTGGGATCGAGCCCTGTGTCATACTCCCTGCTCAGCGGGGAGTCTGCTTCTCCCTCTTGCTCTGCCCCTCCCGCCTGCTTGTGCTCACATATCCTCACCTCTCTCTCTCTCTCTCTCGCTCTCAAATAAATAAATAAATAAAATCTTTAAGAAAGATAAATATTATGGATGAAAATAATGAGACAGTGGTTTTCCTACAAATAGATTTATTAGCAGGGAAGGTATAAAAGAATATTCTATCTGAACAAATCATGTGTATTTAACCACTTTAAGGAATACAGCGTTTTACCAATATGTTCTGACAATTATTAAGCCTCTTTATTGCTTTGATCTTAGTTATCTTGCTTTTTGTCCTGTTCTTCCACGTCATTTATCAATTTTATCATGTTTGAATGAAATCTTTGCTTACTTTAAGATGATTTCTTACAGTTTCTCGTTCAGTAAGTATACAATAATTTCAGGCCAGGAAGACCCCTACCGAAATTTGAAAGAGCCTGAAGTCTTTGTAGGTGAGCTTAAGATAACATTGTTCTTGGCCTTATGATGAACTGCATATGTATATCAGCTTTGAGACATAATAATTACTTTAATTTTTTTAAGACTTTGATTGTATTTAATCTCCTGGCTTGATGAAATGTTGGAGTATAAAGGAAATAAATTTTCCTTCTTCAGAATGTTTTATGAAGGTTTTCTCTCCCTGTGGTACTTCCTGATGGCCTGATATTATGTCATGTGTAATTGGATTGACGCTCAGCCTGAATACTTCTTTCTCTTCTTGGCAGCATGGGGTAACCTTGGAAATGTTCTGAAGAGTCAGAGCAAAATTTCTGAAGCTGAAAGCGCCTATAGAAATGCTTTGTACTACCGCAGCAACATGGCTGACATGCTTTATAATTTGTGAGTATGCATTACTTTCTCTGGTTTGGTTCATCTTTGAAACCTGTGGCGAGAGACTATTGATTTAACTGCTGGAAATGGAAATGATGATGGCTGTTTTTCTGAAATAGTCTTTTCATTAATCATACCCGTGAGAGTAGTAGGTGAATAGTATTTGGGATTTCTTTGTTTGAGGCTTCTACATCAATATCTATGCATATTGATGTAGTGTGGTTGAGGGCTTTTTTTTGTTTTTTGATGTACTATGTCATATAACAGTTGGTTAAATGTTTGTAGTTTTTTTGTTTGTTTGTTTGTTCATTTAAGTTCCATTAATACTTAGTTGAGATCAGAAAAACAGGTTGGTATGTATAATACTTCATATAATTAGTATTTTCATGATTAAGAATAGATGTAATCCTCTAATAAAGAACTGTTTGTGTCAGAGTAAATATAGAACATGCCCTAAATCTGGGGAGTTATCAATAGATGATGTGGTTCCACCTTCACCTCCCACCTCTCCCCTCCTCCAAAGGTACTGGTAATTAAGTTAGGATAATGGGATAATTTAGAGTATTTATGTATGTCAGGTCAGAAAAATTCCTAGGGGAATAATCTGTTGTTCTTTGGCTGGAAAGCCCTGGGGGGGGCGGTATAGCAAGATATTAATGGAAGCAGGCAAAACCTGAATCTCTTCTTTGTCTCTTATATTTATGACATTTTTTTGTTTGCAAGTAATAGAAACTTGTTCTAACTTTGCTTCAACACAAAAGAGAATTTATTAACTCCTGTAACTGAAAATTCCTGGGGTTGACTAAATGTAGGCATAATTAGAGGCAGTGTTTTTTGTTTCAGAGATTTTTCTATATTTTGTGTCTGTAATTTCTTTTGGGTTCACTCCATTCTTTGTAGGACTCTGTCTTATATCAATTGGAAAGATGAAAAAATCATACACCTTTGTAATATCCCGACCCTTTTCAAACTCAGAAGGAGTTGCGTTGGTGTCTCTGTTAATCCTGGGAAGGGTCTCTGGATGACCCTTCTGGGGTCATGTCTCCTCTCTTGAGGGAAACATGGGGGAGACGGGCAAGAGCAGTAAGACACTTCCTTTGCCAGGGACTCCGGTGTTGGACTCATTTAGAGAAGGATCAAGTCTCTGTGGGAAGGGACCAGGCATAATATGTTTACTACTTAGCTTAATGAATATGGTGTTATATTGATAGTATGTATCAAACTGGTTTGAAAACTTATTTTTTTTTTTAAAGATTTTATTTGTTAGAGAGAGAGCATGAAAGGGGCAAGGGGCAGAGGGAGAAGCCGGCTCCCTGATGAGCAGAGGGCCTGATGTGGGACTTGATCCTGGGACTCCAGGATCATGACCTGAGCCGAAGGCAGCTGCCTAACCAACTGAGCCACCCAGGTGCCCACAACTTAATTTTTAATATGTGTTTATGTTCTGGTTGCATCTAAATCTTTTGTAGGCTAAGTCTAAAAGAATAGAGAGAAAAAAAAATGAAAAGATGAATGAAAATAAACAAAATCTAGATTTTTAAGGGAAGGTAGATAGGATGAGCTCACTTTTAACTTCCTGTTCCTACATTTACCTTGTTTTGGACTTTGTAACACCAGGATCTCAGTCTCCTGGGCTATGATCTAAATTAGATCAGCATGAGTTTTGTGTTGATTTGCATAGTGTTTAATTTTCTCTTTTTTAACAGGAATGTTTTTAGTGGGGGAACACCTCCAGTTTGTACAGTCCCAGATTCTCATGCTCTCCTGTTTCATGCTTTACCGTGTATATACTACCATTTTTCTGGAAATAATTCTTTTTTTTTTTTTTTTTTACTTGAATGAGTATAGATACTCCCACAAATGCTTTCCCCATGTCTGCTTCATCTGAATAATGTGTTGTTTCTTTATTACTGATTAATGACATTTTTATTTTATGAAAAAAGAAGTTACCAGTTTGATAAATTTGCAAATTTTTTTTTTTCATCTGAAAGTAACATGTTCAAAGGGACCCCTTGTCTTGCAATATGGGATGGCAATTTTCTTTTGGTGCCCATTCTCCACAGTTTTACAGAGGGGAAGGTAAACTGAACAACCCATGCTTCTTCACTAAGCTTATTTTTCTCTTTCTTACCCAGAGCCAGTGGTTTAAGGTTACCTACCTCCTGGTGATATCTGGCATGGGTTGAAAGAAAAGGGAAATCTATCTATCTAGGCTTACTTTTTGCTGAGAAGAGAAATTTATTCAATTAGACAAATACACTTTACATGTAATTTAAAACCTGTATCTTATAACTTCCTCTGTGGTCGTATATTTGAGCTATTATGGTAAGGACAGACCTCCCCAAACCCAAATGAAAAATCCTGGCTGGAGAAGTGGTTATTAACAAGATAAATTTTTTTTCTTATTTATAAATGACATGTGGCATAAATGCCGTATACAGTTCCAGAATATTTTTACTAATATGGCAGTTTTTTAAAACTACACTTAACTGTTAGCTCAGATGGAGAGGCTTAAATCCCATAAGAAATGTTGCAATGATTTTCAGGTATTGGATTATAAAACCCATGTGATTGATAGAATTCTGATACTACATATATTTCAGAAGAGGTGAATCCTTCACTCATTTTAATCAATTGTTAATAAAATGCATCAAGATAGATATTTTAATACCCATAATATCATAAATATGTCTGATATCCTATGTCCTTAAGAGCAAACTTTTGTTTTTGGTTTTGTTTTTTTCTGTTTATTTACATAGTTAGGAAAGAAGCCAATTTTCTCATGGACCATTTAGAGACTATCTGATGAAAAGTTTTTCTTTTAAGATATATAATGCTATTTTCTTTACATAATGTTGTCTGATACACAGAAATTGCTCCTTGCCCTGTTTCAATTCTGAAAGAAAAAGGAATATGCTTTGCTCAGTTTTACCAGTAAGCCTAATGTAATATCACTTCTTTGTGGTGATAGCAGGCAATAATCACATTTCATATCATCAGTTACTCTTAAAGATGTTTTATAACAAAAGGCTGAAACTAATGAACCCATTATATTAGTTGACTTGACATACCCATATTTATTTGTGAATTTTAGAAGATTTTGGGAATCATAAGCTCCTGTTAAGTCCTGCACTTAACTTTTAATCAGTAACCTAGATTTTTTTTTAAACATATTCAATGTTTATAAATCTACTTGTTGTAAACTACTGAAAAAATTTCATGTTGTTAAGAATTTATATTAGGAAAATAATCTGTACATAGACATACATTATTATGTAACTTCAAAACAATGATGGGTATAGTGAGGTCTACTACCACTGGCCAGACACAGGATGATTCTAAGAGGTCAGTGATAATCTTTAAATTAATCCCTATGATTTTATTTTTCTGCTTATATTTTTAAAATAGAACTGTGATATCTAAATATTGTTCTAGGTCAGGGTAGAAAGAAAAAAGGATGATTTGGAAAAATAATAGGTAAACAATAATACAAAGAATATATTGTATCTGAAGTTTAGGGAGCATTATTACATTAAGAGATTTTAAAACTTTCAGAACTTTTTTTGGAGGATTAATATCAAGTTATATCTGGAGGTACAGACATACAGTTATACTGCCTATTTATAAAATGATAGAATAATTTTAATTTTTTCTCTGGGAGCAATTACTTGAATTACTTTTATGTGCCGAACGCTCTTGATTCTTTACATATGTTGTGACAGTTTGTCTTCACATGAGGCCTGCAAAATGAGGGCAGTGAAACTCAGGTAGTTTGTGTTGTATCACACAAGTAAAAGAGGAGCCAGTATTTAAATGTAAGATGTTCTGACTCTATATCCATGCACTAATAGTATTTCTTCTCAAGCTGGCAGAAATAAACAAGGATATGGGGTAAAAAACCTCCGTATATTTCTTTTAAATACAGAAAAAAAATAATTCAGACTACCTTTACATATAGAAATAAAATAAAATACATAGAGAGTATAATCTAATAGAGAGTATCAGTTATTATTTTTTTTTATGAAACTAAGTTTCCTGAACTTTTTTTTTTTTTAAGATTTTATTTATTTATTTGACAGACAGAGATCGCAAGTAGGCAGAGAGGCAGGCAGAGAGAGAGCTGGGGAGACAGGCTCCCTGCTGAGCAGCGAACCTGATGTGGGGCTCGATCCCAGGACCCTGGGATCATGACCTGAGCTGAAGGCAGAGGCTTTAACCCACTGGGCCACCCAGGTGCCCCAGTTTCCTGAACTTTTGCTATCGGGTTTTATTAGAAGGGTCATGTGTTCATACAACTGAACTAAGTTCAGGAAGTGGTACAGAAAGTATTTTAAATTGTCTAAATCCATTATTACAATGTTTTGATAACACTTCCATCCATGCTTACAGATAACACTCATATAATGTAAAATTTGAAACAGTGCTTACGTACTTCTTAAAAAATTGAGATATTTGAAATATAATATTGTGTTGGTTTCAGGCATATAATATGATTCAATATGGGTATGTATTGTGAAATGATCATCACAAGTCTAGTTATATGTCACTGTACATAGTTACATTTTTTTTCTTGTGGTAAAAGCCTTTACTTGGCAAATTTCTCTTTGCAAATTTCAAATATACAACCATTGTTATTAGCTATAGTGGCCATGCTATACACTAGATCCCCATAACATAGACATTTTATAACCACGTTTGTACCTTTTGACCCCTTCACCCACTTCACTATCTCCTCATTCTATAACTCCTAAAAACAACCAATGTAGTACATTTATCACACAGCCTCATCTTCAGCCTTTTATTCATATTGCTATATTCATTAAAATCTGGTAGTTTATACAAGTAATTTTAAGACCGGTTTAATAGATCTGTGTTATGATGTCGGTTTCTCTTCCCATGTATAATACTTTTCAGGGACAAAGCAGATAGACTATTGCTCAATGATTTATATTGTCAAAGTTTATAAATAAATAGTTGGCTTTCAACCTGTAGTACTCACTGCATCTGAAGTATAATTGATTTCTAGCCAGAAAAATACTCAGCCATTTTTCTTTCATTATGATTATAGATTTGTCCTCGCAGTCTGTTCCAGATGATATTTAAACAAGTAATTCAATAGAGCATTGAATATTTCATTGGGTGTTAGATTTCACAGTGATGATAATAAATTTAATGTGGTTTAATCAATTCGTGATATGTTATATAAATAGAAGGGGTCATTTTTGTGGGTAATAGAGATTTTGCCACTCTGAGTTAGCTGTCCATTTTGTTCTATGTTGTAAGAACCTGTGTCATCCTCTAATAAAAGAAGCTGGGAAAGGAGGAATAAAATAATTTAAGGAAGTAAAGAGAAAATGCTAATGAAGTAGAATAGGGAGAAACAATGGGAAATAATGAATAAGTATAAGAGAATGTTCTTTAAAAGATCAACAATTTTGGGGCCCTTGGGTGGCTCAGTTGGCTGAGGGTCTACCTTTGGCTCAGGTTATGATCTCAGGTTCCTGGGATCGAACCCTGTGTTGGGCTCCTTGCTCAGTGGGGACTCTGCTTCTCCCTCTCCCTCTGCGCCTTCCCCCTGCTTGTGCTCTCTCTTTCTAATAAATAAATCTTTTTTTTAATAAATGAATAAAATCTTAAAAAAAATAAAAGATCAACAATTTCTGGCAAGGGTAATATAAGACAAAATAGAAAATCTTGAGTATATAACACAGAAAATGAGAAAGAGGCTACAACCAGATAATGGAAGCTTAAACTAATAAAATATTGGTTATACATATGAAAATCTTTGTGATATGATTGCTTTTCTGGGAAAATATAAATGATCAACATTAACCTAAGAAGAAGTAGGCAAAAACCATATTAAAAAATTTTCTCCACAAGGAAACAAGTTAAAGCTTTTGACAAGTGAGTCCTGTCAAATCTTCAGTCAGGTGATGTTTCTTGTACCAGTCACACTTCTCATTTATTTTTGTGAAGCTGGATAAATTGATGGCAAAAGGTCTGACTATATTTAACGAATAACGGAGGAAGATAAAACAAAGGAAGATAATGACAACAATAACAACAAACATCAAAAACTAAAAAAAAAAATGCAGAAGACAGAAAAACAAATCCACTCAACAAAAGCAAATAAACAATAAAAATAACAGGACCACAAGTTTTTATTCTTGTGACTATAAATATGCATATAACCTAAAATTAATAAGGTGGCTGTAGCAGCATATTAAAAATTAAAACATCACTATCAGATGGGATTTATTCTAAGATTTATAGGGGGTATTCGGTATTACCATTCAGTTATTATACTCTTCAATTTAAAAAGTCACAAGAGGAAAGAATTATGATCATCTCTAGAAATGCTAAGAAGCTTTGGATCAATGTCTGCTTCATAAATAATAGGTAAACTTATAAATAAATAAGAATTATAATAAACTAGGAATAAATATGTACTTCTATAATGTAAAGAATATGTACCTAAAGTTAATAGCAATACTATATCTAATATTGAAGTACAGTGATCATTTCCATTCACATTCATTTTCTTGAGGTAGTGGCACTTTCTTATTGGTCATTGTATCTCTTCATATGTAAGCAGTTCTAATTGTATTGATTTTATAATGAATTATGAAATCTGTATCAGAGCAAAGAAGATCCCATTTATTGATATAAGTGATAAGATTAGTAATGGATATTAAATAACCTCGGCCTTAGAATTGTATAAGGGCATTTTAACTATTATCACAAAATGATTCCAGGTCACAAGGAGCCTTCTTGAATTACATGTCTAGAGTTGCATTTTCTTGCAGTTTCAGAAGCAAACACATTTATATCAAGAATGGCCCATGTATTAGTTTCCCAGAGCTGCCATAACCAGCGCCACAAAGTAAGTGGCTAAAAACAATAGAAGTTGACTTTGTCGCAGGTCTGGAGGCTTATAGTCTGAAATCAAGGTATCCACAGCACCTTGCTCCCTCTGAAACCTATAGGGGAATCCTTCCTTGCTTCTCTTCTGTGGTTTGCTGGCATTCTTTGGCATTTCTTGCTTGCATCTGCAGAACTCCACTCTGTGCCGTTGCCATCATGTGGTGGTCTCCCTGTATGCCCTTGTTTTCACATTCACATGAGGGGACCAGTCGTCAGATTGGAGGCCCACCCTCGTTAAATTAACAGCTTTTGTCTGCAATGATCCTGTCTCCAAATAAGGTCATATTCTGAGACTTTGGGGGTGAGGACTTAAACATAACTTTTTTGGAGGAGACCTAATTCACCCAGTAAGAGCTGCCTGTCGAAAGCTTCAGTTTGAGAGAGATCATACGGTAGTTTCCCATGGAGGAGCAGATCAGGTGAAAGACGCCTTATGGAGCCAAACTTTTCAGTAGATTCTCAATGAGTTTATGTATCTCATGCTGATAAGAACTCTTAGGGGGAAGTAATTTGAGGATACAGCAGTGAGGGAAATGTGGGGTGCAGAGTTGTTACTATAGATCAGATTCCAGTGACAGATTGATGGCTTCTTATGGGGTCAGGTTTTGAGAACCCTTGAGAGGTGAGAAGAATCGGAGATTACAGAAGTGGTGAGACTACCTGACAGAACTGAGACATTCTTGAGCTCCTTCACAAACAAGGCATGAGAAGCCCATGGATTGAGGATTGGTGGAAATGAGGCAGAAAGAACTCCTTGGCCACATGACTAGAGTTCAGGACAGGGTTTCCTGCCAAGTTCGATGGATGTATGTGGTGTGTGTGTGTTAAGGATGGAGAGATGAGCAGGTGATATTAGGTAAGCAGACTGGTCCCCCAAAATAGAGAATTCGGAAGAGGATCTCCAACAGGAGTGCTTGGAATTGCTTTCCATTATGTGAAATAAATATGACTGAGAGGTTTTGGGTAAAATTTCACTGGCTTTAGGTCCATAGGACTCGGATACACAATTCTTTTGGCTCTTTACTGATGGCTGGAAGGAGGTAGGGTAGTCTACAGTAACCTGCTTGTTCTCCTGGCAAGAGCAAGGCCTACAGCTTACTACATACTTTGTTTTAATTGATAATTTTCACTAATCAATACACAAATACAATCTTGTAAAACATTAAAATGGTACTGAAGAATATGGAGTAAAGCATAAAAGTTTTTGATTGCATTTCTTACCCAGCTTTTCCCTGCTCTGCGAGATATCTTTTCAGATTTTTCACAACTTTTTATATACATGCAGTTGTACATATATTTTTTAACTTTTTTCCCCTGCATATATTTAGCATCATTGATTTTTAAATTGTGTGTGTGTATGTGTGTCAAAATTTGTATGACCCTCCCCATTTGGATTCACATTAAGTGGTTTCTACTGAGACGATTACTTAGCATTAATAAAAGCCCAATAAAATGGTTTCAAAACTGCTGATTCATTCTCTGTTTCCCTAATTACAGGTGGAGTTGAACAGTTTTTCTTATTTTATTGTGTCTTTGTAATTGTACTCGGAACTAATTGTTCATATTTCTTGCCTGGTTTTTCTGGGTGACATTTTTCTTGTTTTTTTTTTTTAAGATTTTATTTATTTACTTGACAGAGAGAGACACAGTGGAAGAGGAAACACAAACAGGGGGAGTGGGAAAAGGATAAGCAGGCTTCCGATGAAGGAAGGAGCCCCATGCAGGGCTTGATTGCAGGACCCTGGGATCATGACCCGAGCGAAAGGCAGACGGTTAACGACTGAGCCACCTAGGTGCCCCAGTTTGTGGGGTTTAAAATAAAATGCCCCATGCACTTATACGTATATACACAAAAATTGGTTTTGCAAATATTTTCTCCTACTTTTTACTTTTTTTTTTTTTTTTTTGCTTTTCCTATAATGTTTATTATACTTAACTTGAATTTTATGTTTTTCTTTCTATCTGTATAAAACCACAGTTCCTTTCACATAAAGCCTCTGTATTTTCTGTCTCTATGAAGACCATTCACCGGATAATTTTAAAATTGTACATTTCTTAAATACTTTTAGAATTATTTTTGGGGTGTTTTTGTGGGGGAGACCTTAATCAGCCCAGGATATTTTTTGTATTAAGGCATAATCCTCTTCTAGTGATTACTGATGGGAAGATTCTTTTTTCTCCACATCCTCTCCAACATTTATTTCTTGTGTTGTTGACTTTATCCATCTGACAGGTATAAAGCAATATCTCATTTTGGTTTTAATTTGCATTTCCCTGATAATTAGTGATGTTGAGCATCTTTTCATGTGTCTGTTGGCCATCTGTATGTCTTCTTTGGAAAAATGTCTAGTCAGATCCTCTGCCCATTTTTTAAATTGGATTATTTGTGGTTTTTTGATGTTAAATTGTAGAAGTTCTTTATTTTGGACATTAACCCCTTATCAGATATATCATTTGTAAACATCTCTCATTCAGTAGATTGCATTACTGTTTTGTTCGTGGTTTCCTTTGCTGTGCCTTTTATTTTGGTGTAGTCCCAATAGTTTAAAATGCTTTTGCTTCCCTTGCCATAGGAGACATAGCTAGAAAAATGCTCCTAAAACTGATGTCAGAGAGATTACTGCCTGTGCTTTTTTTAAGGAATTCTATGGTTTCAGGTCTCACATTTAGGTCTTTAATCCATTTTGAGTTTATTTTTGTATAAGGTATTAGAAAGTGGTCTAATTTTATTCTTTTGAATGTAGTTGTCCAGTTTTCCCAAAGAAACATTTGTTGAAGAGACTTTTTCCCATTATATAGTCTCGACTTTTTTGTTGTAGTTTAATTAGCCTTCATAAAAGTGTGGGTTTACTTCTGGACCCTATTCTTTTCCACTGAGTTATGTGTTAGTTCTTTTGTGTCAATACCAAAGGCTGATTACTACAGCCTTTTATGATATATTGAAGTCTGGGATTATGATACCTCCAGCTTCTTTTTCGGTATTGATTCTGGATCTTCTGTTGTTCGATAAAAATTTTAGGATTATTTGTTCTAGTTCTGTGAAAAATGTTGTTGGCATTTTTTTTTCCAATTTATTTATTTTCAGAAAAACAGTATTCATTATTTTTTCACCACACCCAGTGCTCCATGCAAGCCGTGCCCTCTATAATACCCACCACCTGGTACCCCAGCCTCCCACCCCCCGCCACTTCAAACCCCTCAGACTGTTTTTCAGAGTCCATAGTCTCTCATGGTTCACCTCCCCTTCCAATTTACCCAAATTCCCTACTCCTCTCTAACGCCCCTTGTCCTCCATGCTATTTGTTATGCTCCACAAATAAGTGAAACCATATGATAATTGACTCTCTCTGCTTGACTTATTTCACTCAGCATAATCTCTTCCAGTCCCGTCCATGTTGCTACGAAAGTTGGGTATTCATCCTTTCTGATGGAGGCATAATACTCCATAGTGTATATGGACCACATCTTCCTTATCCATTCGTCCGTTGAAGGGCATCTTGGTTCTTTCCATAGTTTGGGGACTGTGGCCATTGCTGCTATAAACATTGGGGTACAGATGGCCCTTCTTTTCACGACTTCTGTATCTTTGGGGTAAATACCCAGGAGTGCAATTGCAGGGTCATAGGGAAGCTCTATTTTTAATTTCTTGAGGAATCTCCACACTGTTCTCCAAAGAGGCTGCACCAACTTGCATTCCCACCAACAGTGGAAGAGGGTTCCCCTTTCTCCACATCCTCTCCAACACATGTTGTTTCCTGTTTTGTTAATTTTGGCCATTCTAACTGGTGTAAGGTGATATCTCAATGTGGTTTTAATTTGAATCTCCCTGATGGCTAATGATGATGAGCATTTTTTCATGTATCTGATAGCCATTTGTATGTCTTGATTGGAGAAGTGTCTGTTCATATCTTCTGCCCATTTTTTGATGTGTTTGTCTGTTTCGTGTGGGTTGAGTTTGAGGAGTTCATTATAGATCCTGGATATCAACCTTTTGTCTGTACTGTCATTTGCAAATATCTTCTCCCATTCCGTGGGTTGCCTCTTTGTTTTTTTGACTGTTTCCTTTGCTGTGCAGAAGCTTTTGATTTTGATGAAGTCCCAGAAGTTTATTTTTGCTTTTGTTTCCTTTGCCTTTGGAGACGTATCTTGAAAGAAGTTGCTGTGGCTGATATCAAAGAGATTACTGCCTATGTTTTCCTCTAAGATTCTGATGGATTCCTGTCTCACGTTGAGGTCTTTTATCCATTTTGAGTTTATCTTTGTGTACGGTGTAAGAGAATGGTCGAGTTTCATTCTTCTACATATACCTGTCCAGTTTTTCCAGCACCATTTATTGAAGAGACTGTCTTTTTTCCAGTGTATATTTTTTCCTGTTTTGTCAAAGATTAATTGACCATAGAGTTGAGGGTCCATATCAGGGCTCTCTACTCTGTTCCACTGGTCTATGTGTCTGTTTTTATGCCAGTACCATGCTGTCTTGGTGATCGCAGCTTTGTAATAAAGCTTGAAATCAGGTAAGGTGATGCCGCCAGCTTTATTTTTGTTTTTCAACATTTCCTTAGCGATTCGGGGTCTCTTCTGATTCCATACAAATTTTAGGATTATTTGCTCCAGCTCTTTGAAGAATGCCGGTGGAATTTTGATTGGAATGGCATTAAAAGTATAGATTGCTCTAGGCAGTATAGACTTTTTAACAATGTTTATTCTTCCGATCCAAGAGCATGGAATGGTCTTCCATCTTTTTGTGTCTTCTTTAATTTCTTTCATGAGTGTTCTATAGTTCCTCAAGTACAGATCCTTTACCTCTTTAGTTAGGTTTATTCCAAGGTATCTTATGGTTCTTGGTGCTATAGTAAATGGAATCGATTCTCTAATTTCCCTTTCTGTATTTTCATTGTTAGTGTATAAGAAAGCCACTGATTTCTGCATATTGACTTTGTATCCTGCCACGTTGCTGAATTGCTGGATGAGTTCTAGTAATTTGGGGGTGGAGTCTTTTGGGTTTTCCATATAAAGAATCATGTCATCTGCGAAGAGAGAGAGTTTGACTTCTTCATTACCAATTTGGATACCTTTTATTTCTCTCTGTTTTCTGACTGCTCTTGCTAGGACTTCTAATACTATGTTGAACAAGAGTGGTGAAAGTGGGCATCCTTGTCTTGTTTCTGATCTCAATGGGAAGGCTGCAAGCTTTTTCCCATTGAGGATGATATTTGCTGTGGGTCTTTCATAGATAGATTTGATGAGGTTCAGGAATGTTCCCTCTATCCCTATACTTTGAAGCGTTTTAATCAGGAACGGATGTTGGATTTTGTCAAATGCTTTTTCTGCATCAATTGAGAGGACCATGTGGTTCTTCTCTCTTCTCGTATTAATTTGTTGTATCACATTGATTGATTTGCGAATGTTGAACCATCCTTATAGCCCAGGGATGAATCCCACCTGATCATGGTGGATAATCTTTTTAATGTGCTGTTGGATCCTGTTGGCTAGGATCTTGTTGAGAATCTTAGCATCCATATTCATCAGTGATATTGGTCTGAAATTCTCCTTTTTGGTAGGGTTCTTGCCTGGTTTGGGGATCAAGGTAATGCTGGCTTGATAGAAAGAGTCTGGAAGTTTTAAGCAGCCAGCGCGCCCCAGAGCGCTTGGGTTCCGGCTCCTGTGAGGGGATGGGAGCTGCGCCGGTCTGCAGAACGCGCGCTAGCCCTACCACAAAGCTTGAGATGCGCGCGCACGTCCTTCGAGCTCTCCTCGGTTACTAAGGCCCGGGGGCGCTTCTTGACCTGCGCCATTGTTTCAAAGTCTAAGCTGCGCGCGCGCGAAACTCTTCCCCGGACAGAGGCGCGCAAAAGCCCAGCCTAAGGCTTATGGACCAGCGCCCCGTTCTCAGTGCCCCAGACGCGCGCCCGACCCATAGCCGCCTCTGAAAAGAGGTGCGCGCAAGCCGGGCACTCCCAGCCCGGGCCGGCAAAATCTCAGTGTGCGATCGCTGCTTGGAACCTCTCCGGCGGTCAGGAGCTCCCAGACAGCCGCCACTGCCTTGGCTTTGGGGACGAGCAAAAGATCCTGTGCCCCCAGGGTCTGCAACGTGGAACCTACTCTGCCATCGGCCAAGGGGGAATTTATTCAGCTTCTGCACCCAGACTGAGGCTTCTCTCTGAGACGGAGATCAAGAAGTGTTCCAGGGTGCACCTTGACTGCACCAGAGTTGATACATCCAGCTACATCTGTTCAGTCTTCTCCCACCAAAATGACTAGGAGGAGGAATGCCCAACAGAAGAAAAATACAGACGATGGACCTTCTGCAACAGAGCTAACGGCTATCAACATAGGCAATATGTCGGAAAGAGAATTCAGGCTAACAATTATCCAGGCAATAGCTAGGTTGGAGAAAGCCATGGATGACCAAACAGAATTGATTAGGGCGGAACTGAAAGCGACCAGACAGGATGTTCACAATGTTAGGGCGGAGCTTAAAGCTACCAGGGAGGAGGTCCACAATGCTCTCAATGAGTTCCAATCTAATCTAAACTCTCTCAAAGCTAGGGTAACTGAGACAGAAGATAGAATTAGTGATCTGGAAGACAAACAGATAGAGAGAAAGGATCAGGAGGAAGCCTGGAACAAACAGCTTAGATCCCACAAAAGCAGAATCAGGGAAATAAATGATGCCATGAAGCGTTCCAACGTCAGAATTATTGGAATTCCTGAAGGGGAGGAGAAAGAAAGAAATCTAGAAGATATTGTGGAACAAGTCCTTCATGAAAATTTTCCGAATCTCGCGAATGAAACCAGCGTTCATGTACTAGAGGCTGAACGATCTCCACCCAAGATTATACACTCCAAAAAAACATCACGACACCTGATAGTCAAATTGAGAAATTATAATTGTAGGTATAATCTCTTGAAAGCGGCCAGGGCAAAGAGGCTCCTTACTTACAGAGGGAAGCCCATCAGAATAACGTCAGACCTGTCCACAGAGACCTGGCAAGCCAGAAGAGGCTGGCAAGATATATTCAGGGCACTAAATGAGAAGAACATGCAGCCAAGAATACTTTATCCAGCAAGACTGACATTCAAAATGGATGGAGAGATAAAGAGTTTCCAAGACCGGCAAGGCTTAAAAGACTATGCAACCACCAAGCCGATACTGCAGGAAATATTAAGGGGGGTTCTATAAAAGAGGAAAAATCCCAAGAATAGCATTGAACAGAAATATAGAGACAGTCTACAGAAAGAAAGACTTCAAAGGTAACTCGATGTCAATAAAAACGTATCTATCAATAATCACTCTCAATGTGAATGGCCTAAATGCACCCATAAAATGGCACAGGGTTGCAGATTGGATAAAACGACAGGACCCATCCATATGCTGTCTACAAGAGACCCATTTTGAACCTAAAGATACACGCAGACTGAAAGTGAAAGGGTGGAGAAGCATCTTTCCTGCCAATGGGACTCAAAAGAAGGCTGGGGTAGCGATTCTCATATCAGATAAATTAGACTTCAAACTAAAGACTGTAGTCAGAGATACAGAAGGACACTACATAATCCTTAAAGGGACTATCCACCAAGATGTTCTAACAATTGTAAATATCTATGCTCCCAATATGGGAGCAGCCAATTACTTAAGAAAACTGTTAATCAAGATAAAGAGTCATATTGATATGAATACACTTATCGTAGGAGATCTTAACACGCCTCTTTCAGAATTAGACAGATCATCGAAGCAGAAAATCAATAAAGAAACAAGAGCATTGAATGACACATTGGACCAGATGGACCTCATAGATATATACAGAACATTCCACCCTTAAACAGCAGAATACTCATTCTTCTCAAGTGCACACGGAACCTTCTCCAGAATAGACCACATACTGGGTCACAAATCAGGACTCAACCGATACCAAAAGACTGAGATTATTCCCTGAATATTCTCAGATCACAATGTTTTGAAACTGGAGCTCAATCACAAGGAAAAGTTCCGAAGGAACTCAAACACCTGGAAGCTAAAGACCACCTTGCTTAAGAATGCTTGGATCAACCAGGAGATCAAAGAAGAACTGAAACAATTCATGGAAACCAATGAGAATGAAGACACTTCGGTCCAAAACCTATGGGATACAGCAAAGGCGGTCCTAAGGGGAAAATATATAGCCATCCAAGCCTTGCTCAAAAAAATTGAAAAATCCAGAACACAGCAGCTGTCTCTACACCTTAAAGAACTGGAGGATCAACAACAAATCAAACCAACTCCACACATAAGAAGGGAAATCATCAAGATTAGAGCTGAGATCAATGAGGGAGAAACCAGAGATACAGTAGAACGTATCAATGAAACTAGAAGCTGGTTTTTTGAAAGAATCAATAAGATCGATAAGCCACTGGCTACACTAATCCGAAAGAAAAGAGAGAAATCCCAAATTCATAAAATTATGAATGAAAAGGGAGAGATCACAACTAACGCCAAGGAAGTAGAAACAATCATCAGAAGTCATTACAAACAGTTATATGCCAATAAGCTTAGCAACCTAGATGAAATGGATGCATTCCTGGAAAAATATAAACTACCAAAATTGAACCAGGAAGAAATCGACAACCTGAATAGACCAATATCTAATAACGAGATTGAATCAGTGATCAAAAACCTCCCAAAAAACAAGAGCCCAGGACCTGACGGATTCCCTGTGGAATTCTACCAAACCTTCAAAGAAGAAATAACACCTATTCTCCTGAAGCTGTTGTTGGCATTTTGATAATGATTGCATTGAATCTGTAGGTTGCTCTGGGTTGTTATGGACATTTTTAATAATACTGGTTTTTCCAACCCATGAATATGGAGTATCTTTCCATTTATTTCATCTTCAGTTTCTTTCATTAATGTTTTATAGTTTTTGGAGTACAGATCTTTCAACCCCTTGATTAAGTTTATTCGTAGATATTTTACTCTTTTGGGTGCAATTGTAAATGGGATTGTTTCCTTAAATTCTCTTTTTGCTACCCATTATTGTATAGAAATACAACAGATATATGTATATTAATTTTGTATCTTGCAACTTTATTGAATTCATTTATCAGTTCTAATAGTTGTTTTGGTGGACTCTTTACAATATTTTGTAATAGTATCATTCATCTGAACATAGTGAAAGTTTTATTTCTTCCTTACCAATTTAAATTATATATTTATGTTATGTATTTCCCAATATTCTTAGAATCTATTTTTGCTAATGTGAATTAGATTCCCCCCATTATATTTTAAATTGGTTATTCCTGATTGTTTAGGTTTATTTTATCTAAATATGCCTAATTCTAAGTTTTTATTATTGTTGTTGTGGCTTTATCACATATCTGAATTTTATTATTTATTTATCTATCTATTTATTTATTTATTTATAAGATTTTATTTATTTATTTGTCAGAGAGAGCGAGAGCGAGCACAGGCAGACAGAGTGGAAGGCAGAGTCAGAGGGAGAAGCAGGCTCCCCGCGGAGCTAGGAACCCGATGTGGGACTGATCCCAGGAAGCTGGGATCATGACCTGAGCCGAAGGCAGCTGCGTAACCAACTGAGCCACCTAGGCATCCCATATATCTGAATTTTAATTGAAGGTTCTTTTTTGGAGTTTCCCAACTATATCACATTCTTTTTTGCTGAGAGGCTCCTGCATATACTATTTGTTTTCTCCATGTAACATTTTCCACCGTTTTCTCCCCTTTTGACCTCTTTACCTCTCACTTCCCATTCTTCTTATGTGGATGATAATTTTATATTCTTTTTATCTTAGCTGATGTGACACTCCCTGGGAAAATTTTCTGATACTTTATATTTTCAGAGTTGGAATATAGGTACCCTCTGCAAATCTCACCATAGCAACTAATACTTGGCTCCGTTGAGTCTGGATCATATTGTCTTTTGAAATACCATATTCCCTTTAATTACAGTGTGATTTCGTTAAGGTCAGAGGGTGCTTAGATACCATTCTATCTTTGATGCCAAGTATAGTGACAGGAAAATGGACTTTAAATTATGTACATGTTGATTAACAAGCTAATGAATGAATTAAACTATGGATATGTTAATTAATAAACCAGTGAATGGATTAATAAACAAATAAGCGAGTTGATTAATGAATACATTACTGAATGGAAATAAATCAACAAAATTCAAGTTTGTTGGGACAGGAATTCTGTGTGCTGCTCCTTATACCTAGCTGATCCACTTCTTATCCAGCTGTTGTTACTGCCCATGTCCACTTACCTGACTCTTCACATTGACTTACTGCAAAATTTCTAAATTTATATCCATCTATCTATGTCTATGAAAAGAGTCAGTGTCCAAAAGTGGTGAAATTCCCTTAGAGAGACCATTGTTATTGTATACAATATATGTACATACTGATGTGGGATGAAGATTCTGGAATATATCCTCTAATGTCAAGGCTTGAGTTTTATTTTCCTTTGCTCCCACAAAACCCTGGCAATATTTTCTTTATTACAAACAAAAATAAACTATTTTTCAAAATCAGTAAGAGAAAATATGTTACTGTTATGTAATTGGATCACCAAGACAGCATGGTACTGGCATAAAAACAGACACATAGACCAGTAGAACAGAGTAGAGAGCCCAGATATGGACCCTCAACTCAATGGTCAAATAATCTTTGACAAAGAAGGAAAGAATATACAGTGGGAAAAAGACAGTCTCTTCAATAAATGGTGCTGGGAAAATTGGACAGCTGTATGTAAAAGAATGAAACTCGACCATTCTCTTACACCATACACAAAGATAAACTCAAAATGGATAAAAGACCTCAACATGAGACAGGAATCCATCAGAATCCTAGGCAGAACATAGAGCAGAACATAGGCAGTAACCTCTTCAATATCAGCCACAGCCTTCTTTCAAGATATGTCTCCAAAGGCAAAGGAAACAAAAGCGAAAATGAACATTTGGGACTTCATCAAGATCAAAAGCTTTTGCACAGCAAAGGAAACAGTCAACAAAACAAAGAGGCAACCCACGGAATGGGAGAAGATATTTGTAAATGACACTACAGACAGAAGGCTGATATCCAGGATCTATAAAGAACTTCTCAAACTCAACACACACAAAACAGACAATCATATCAAAAAATGGGCAGAAGATATGAACAGACACTTCTCCAATGAAGACATACAAATGGCTATCAGACACATGAAAACATGTTCATCATCACTAGCCATCAGGGAGATTCAAATTAAAACCACATTGAGATACCACCTTACACCAGTTAGAATGGCCAAAATCAGCAAGACAGGAAACAACGTGTTTGGAGAGGATGTGGAGAAAGGGGAACCCTCTTCCACTGTTGGTGGGAGTGCAAGTTGGTGCAGCCACTTTGGAGAGCAGTGTGGAGATTCCTCAAGAAATTAAAAATTGAGCTTCCTTGTGACCCTGCAATTGCACTACAGGGTATTTACCCCAAAGATACAGCCAAGGGACATTTCAATAAAAAAATTTTGGTATTTTCATTTGTTAATTAGAAAAAAAAAGAAAAACTGGGACACCTGGGTGTCTCAGTTGGGTAAGCGGCTGCCTTCGGCTCAGGTCATGATCCCGGCATCCTGGGATCGAGTCTCACAACGGGCTCCTTGCTTGGCAGGGAGCCTGCTTCTCCCTCTGCCTCTGCCAGCCACTCTGTCTGCCTGTGCTCGCTCTCACTTCTCTCTCTATGACAAATAAATAAATAAAATCTTTAAAAATTAAAAAAAATAAAAAAAAACTAAATAGTACTAGTGAAGTATATCCTTATATTCTGATTTGTTAAAAATGAAATGATAAGATGTTTCATGGTTCTGATAATCTTGAGTCATTATTTTAAAATCCAACTTGAGATATATGAGTGCTTTAACAGCTGTTTTTTGTTAATAGAAACACATTATTAAAATTTGTCTTTTAGTAATTTCAGTTCTAATTTCTGGACTTGGAGTAATATTAACCATCTCTGCAGGACAAATAGATCAGCTAAGAACATAAGTGTAGCTTTTATTGGGAGATTTTTGAAAGTAAAAATTAACATTTATTTGATACTAGGGCAAATTAACCACGCTCAGTGATTTCATCAACAAAACATGCATTTGTGTGTGCAAATTCTTGAGTATGTTTTAGTATTAAACTATCCATTCTCGAGTTTTGGTCATGATATACTATAATGAAGAACTTTGGCTACATCTGTCCTGTTGGATGCCAGAATAGATTAAGACAAGAGAATTACTGTATAATGACCTGAACATCTGCAGGAGAGTAAAGAGGAAGTCAGAAATGATTTTATGGGGAAGCTGCAATTTTAATACATCAGGTCAATTAAATAAAGGAAAAACACAAAAAGAAAGATTTTTCTGTTGTAGGTTTTATGGTGAAGCATCTGTGTGATTATCAGTTAAAATTAGAATTTGTAGGTAACATGAAAATTCATCACACAGTAGTATTCAGTAAGTTTCTGTAAGTGTTCTAAGGGAAGAAGCTGGATCTGTTCAAGTGCCTGGTGCAATCCCAGGAAGCCTACCTTATCTAACCAAAGCTCACAAAAGGTTAGGAAAGTTCCTCTGTGCTTGCATTTTCATCGGATTTCCTCCACTGTGTTGTTACAAGTACTGGAAGACTCAGAGACCAGTCAAGTTTGTATGGGATTCATAAGTGAGTTTCTCTCTATCTATGTATTGAAAACATTTAGTTTATTAAAGAATCAGGCTGAGGACTATTAGATGAATTAATTATAGCCTATTGCTGTGAAATTTTGGCTGAAGCTCCTCCTTCCTGGAAAGTGCTGGAATAAGTATCCTTGACATTTGCCTCTGTAAATCCCAGTCTATAGACCGTTCTTCTGAGTCACACCACCTGCTCTTCCGTGCATAGTTTTGCACTTAGTTGTTTTGCACCTAGTTTTGCACTTCAGTTGTTTTGCAATTATAGATAGACAAGTTAACACTTCATACTTGCTTGCCATCTTCTCTCATGGCTCATTTTGTACACCTCTTCTCTGTTTCATTGTGAGTTGATTTTGAAGTTTAGATCAGGAGATGAAATCTGTTTTCTTGTCATTCTAAAATCCCCAGTTCTTGTAACACCTATGTCTAACATCATTAATTTTCACTAATTTCTGAGAAAGAATGTGCAGTTATAAAGTTTGGTTAACACTGATTGTATCTTCTCAATACATTTATAGATAAGAGCACATTTGCAAATTTATGTATTGGAAATAAGGATTCATTAATTTATTTGACAAATACGGAGTGCCTTCAGAGTAGCAGACATTGTGGTAAATGGTGGGGACAAGCTGACCGAGTGTGTAGTTTCTGCTATTAAGTAGCTTGTAGTTTGGATTTAAAAATATGTTAAATAATAAAGTAGCATCCTTTCTAACAGATAAGCTTATATTATTATGAGAAGGCAGACAGAGTCTTAACTCAGCCTGGATAATAATAATAATAATAATAATAATAATAATAGTAATGGAAAGACAAGAAAAGAAGAGTCATACCAGGAAAACAAATTAACGAGGTATTTGGGGGAAAGAATCATTTGGTTTTGGCCATGTAAGTTTCAGATGCCTACTAGGCACCCACTGGGCAACTGGAATGCGTTTTTACAGCTCATGAGTACATTGAAGTTGTGATTATCTCAGTATGGAAGTTGAAACTGTGTGTGTGTGTGTGTTTACACACATGGATAAAAGAAAGAAAGAGAAAAAAGAAAAAGAAAGAAAGACCATAGATAGAATCTTGGAGAATATCAGTATTTAAAGAATTGAATGGAGAAAGAGGAACCATAAAGTATGTTGAAGGAGAAAGAAAGAAGACTGGGGTGTTTGATGTTATTGATGCTGATGAATATGACAACAAGAAGGGGGAAAATGGCCAAAGATCATCTAGTATAAAGAAGTTAAATATTTCTTGGTGGCTTTATGTACCCCTGGGGGAAAAATAGTGACATCATGGGTCTAGAAAGTTGGATATATTATTCACTTCTTTTGAATGAAGTAGAAAAGTCCATTTTCTCATCATGAAGCTACAGGATATCCCAGAGAATGATTTTATCCTATGACATGCATGGGTGCAATGACTTAACTGTTCTTCACATTAGGAGCTCCTTGGTGGCTGGGGGTATAAATAATTTGTGTCTTTGTTTCTAGCACATAGTGAAGTCCTGACACCTCCTTGGTACTCAGTAAATGCTTTTGAATAGAACTAAATGAAGCCACTTATTATTTCACACTCATTTCTTTTATAACAGTGGAAACTACACATTATAGTATTGGTGTCTAGTGTTGCCTCCTGGAACTGTTAAGTTTTTCCCTCCCCACACAACCCAGTGTAAAATTGGGGGAAATCAGAATCCTTTAATAAATTAGAGTCTGGCAAGAGAATGAAGGAGATTGAATCATTTCTGTGCGCATTTGTATCACAGGTTTTCTATTACAAATGTAATTTTTAAATGGCACTGTGTGGGTCATGCTTTTCCATGTAGAAATATTCGTTCAAGAGTAATTGTATAGAGAGAGTTAAACTGTTTTCCATGTTGGAAAAATGATGAAAGGCATTTTTTCCTGAAATCTCATTAAAATGGCCTTTAATTTTATAATTGTTTTCATCCAGAGTTCTGTAGGTAAGTTTGAGGACATGTATTAGATAGCCCATAAAATAGGTTTATAAAGAAGTTCATAATCACATTCTGTTTTAATACCTTTTGTTTGGTTTCACTTTAAAACTGATTGAAAGTTGCTTAAATGGTCAGAAGATTTTTTTGCATGTGTTTGTCCTAAAATTATGCTCATGTAAAAAATGGAGGCAGATATGAAGTAAAAAATGGAGGCAGAATTTGAAGTAAATTAATTTCAGTTTTCTCAGAGGGAGGTTTTGCATTATGAAAAAAAAAAAGTATCTTTTTTCCTCTGCTCCTGAAGAAAAATGAACAGATGTAAATTTATTTGTGTAGTTCCAATCAGTCCTCTGCAGATTTCCAATTACTATGACTTAAGAATTATTTCCTCGACACACCAGGAAATATAGTAATGTTATCCTCTACTTAATTTATTTTTTTCTTATACAAAACCCAACTGTGGTTTTGCCTATATGACAGAGAAGTTGCTTAAAGTATAAGTGAAGTTTGAAGCCATCTGGATATTAAAATGTTAATGAATTTTTTAAAGTAATATCTTGTCATCTGCTGTTTATATGTTATTCATGCAAATAATATATTATTTCCATGGCCAAATTTTATCTCCTATCACTCTCTTCTTTCAGTGCTTTGCTTCAGAGAATTCCATGAGGCCCCCCAGCTGACCCTATTTAAACTGGAGTCTCTCTACCACTCACACTCCTGTTCTTTCCTTGATTCCTTTTTTTAAAACATAACATTTGTCACCTTTTATATAATCTGTTTAATTATACAGTGATATTAAAATAGATAAATATTTGTAGTTAGTTTTGTATATTGCTAACATGTAAGGCCGTGCAGGTAGCGTTTTTGTATTCACCCCAAGTGCCTAACATAGGACTTGACTCACAGTCCAAGGTCAATTTGTATTTGCTGAATATATATTTACACAGTGTGCCTGTGACTTGTGTACACACATTTTCCTTAAACTCCTCATATGTGAAGGGTGTGTTAAATAACAAAAATTCAACCAAGTACATTTAAACAATCTTATTGGTTTTATTAAAAGATTCATGAATTGGGCAGCATCCCATCTAGCAAATAGAGGGCTCGTCTGAGGAGATGTACAAAAAGGACGGCTTCATAGAAGGTGGGTAAGGCAAGAAAGTTATTAGCAAAAGGAAAGGATTGTGCTAGGCAAAGTGGCTTTCCTTTGGGGGAAAAGAAAAGGATTTTATCATTCAGATGACCTCATTTTGTGGGGGGATGGAGAAAGCCTATGTGGCTGACGGACTCATTGGTGCTAACTAAAAAATTCCTGACTGGCTGGTTAAGACTGCATTTCTGGGGGATGCTGAAACTGCAATTAGCTAAGGTATCAAGCCCCAGTTTGGGAATCTCTAAGTGACGCTATTTTGGGCCTATGGTTTTCTCCTTAACAGGTACATCATAGATTATTTTAGAAACTTTCCTTCACATTTTTTCTTTCTTCCTCTGTCCCTTTTTGCCTCTGTAGAATTAAAGAGCATGGAAGGATGCCCTCTCTGCTTTACTCCTCCATTGCTTTTAATTATATAAGGCCCCAAATTGACTTTACTCCTAAGGACTCTCAGTGTTAGAGATGACTAGATGGGGGTTGGCTAAAAGGCAAGGGAGATAAATGATCCCATCTTACTGTTCTGATACAAGGAGAACAAGATGAGAAGAAAATGCTCACTAGTCATCCCGAGAAGGAAAACCAAATCCAGCCTGGTCAGTAAAATTACATCTTACTCAGAAAATGACAGGCAGGTACTTGCTTAGAGACTAGAAATTCTAGGTTAAGCAAATAATCTGAGCTTTTCTTGAATTCTGAAGATAGACTAATTTTTAACACGATTTATATTTCATGATGTTTTAATGATTGTGTGTGTGTGTGTGTGTGTGTTTTCTGTAAGTTTGCCTGTTTGAAGTAAAAATTTTTTGGAAAAAAAAAAATCTAAATCTTCAAAGACCAGAATTAGGAGTGGAGGATGCAAAATGTATACTCAGTCTCTAGAAATTCAGGCTTGGAAAAGAGAGTGCAACTTGAATCAAAAGCAACAACTGAGGGATGCCTGGGTGGCTCAGTCAGTTAAGACTTGGATTCTTGATCTTGGCTCAGATCTTGATCTCAGGGTTGTGAGTTCAAGCCCCTTGTTGGGCTCCACAATGTGCAGGGAAACTACTTATAAAATAAATAGAATAGAATAAAACAGAACACAAATAAACACGTATTCTATAACAACAATAACAAAAAGTAACAATTGATACCAAGGAAAAACACACAACTTTTCTAGCCCCATTCAAAAAAAGTAATGTGAAGCATTCAGAGCTCAAGGGGCTGAGACATTTCTCTGGGACCAGACCAATATCTGTCTAAAGCAAGTGGGTGGCATAGAAGGGATAAGAAAATAAAAGCGAGGGCTGCTGAAAGTACTCACCAATTTTCTCTTCATTTAGCACATGACTCCCCAACTTCCCGTCACTCCACTGTCAGCTCTTTTTCCCTGTCCAGCTTTAGACACCAGCTTGCCTCCTGCTCCCACAGTGGGACCTGAAGTGATGACCGCTGCCAGGAACAGACCCTGAGTCTCTCTGATCGATCCCTGATTTGAGTGAAGGGACATCCTTTCTCAGCACCAAAATTAAATCTGCAAAGCCAGTTTTAGGAGCACTGTTAGAAATGTTGTCTTCTTCTACAGTTTTTGAGTATTTCTGGATAAGCCTGTGAGTAAATTGTTTTTAAGTTGCAAAATCTGTTCCAAGCCAAAAAAAAAGGTAAACTCAGACTTTCATTTTTGGAACTCATCTTGCTTGTTCTTCAGTTAGAAATTGCTTATGTGACCTAACACCTATTCCTGCTGGTCTGTGAGATACATGATACCTTTTCCCCTTTCATAATTTATTGCTTCAACAGCAGACTTTTGTTAGAGTACTGCTGTTAAGGGACAAAGAAAACACCCACTTTGTTGAACATTTATGTTTAAAGTGAGTACATTGCACTAAATCACTGTGTGCCCATGGGAACATCTCTAACCCAAATTATAACCATATCTATGGAAAGAATCTAGCACTGAAGCTTGCTTTCTTTTTCTTTTCTTTTCTTTTCTTTTCTTTTCTTTTCTTTTCTTTTCTTTTCTCTTTCTTTGCAATTGTTTTTGAGTGTGTTGATGCCTGTGGAATTCACAAATGTTCATTTCTCTTTCCCCTGCTGCCTGTACAAACTAGTTTCAGTTAAGTTTTCTTGCTATGGACTTCCGTAGCACATCATACTAAATCGTAATAACCTCTCTACAACTGTATTCCTGCTTTTTAAATTATTCCTTTTCTACTAGTCATCAAATTTCTATAATGCACTATGAAATATATTTTCAATGAATGAATGAATGAATCAGCAATCTACTTACCTTGACTTTTACTGGGTAGATCAGGCTTGGGTCTGTGCCCATAACCCAGCATACCATCTAACTGATACTGGTTGCATACCATCTAACTGATAAATGTTTCTTTTTCAAGAAACTACATAATAATTAATCATCCATGTTGGATAGTCCCTGTAAATAGTAAAGGATAAATAGCAAATCTGTACACAGGTTTAAAGTTAAATCATCGGTAATTAGTGTTTTTAATGTTTTCAGGTGCTTTTTAGTTCTTAATTTTGTTTGTTTTAAATCACAAAATTCTCTTAGTGGATGAGGTAGTATTTGAAAGATATTTAACTACAATTCCAGAATATATATATAGGGCTACCAGAATAGTATTTCTTTTCATGGGGAAGAATGGAGTGACTAAAAGGCAAATGTTTACTTTTTTAAAAATTTAACTCTGTACCACCTTTGCACCATGGAGTCAGCCTCATGAAATAGTTAACAGCATGAACTTTGTCATTAAGCAGACTTAGATTCAAATTTTCCATTTATTGGTCCCATGGCTGCCTTGTCAAATTGGGTAATCCTTATTCTTCATCAGCAAAATAGGGTTGTGATATCTCATAATGCTGTAGCAAGGATTAAATAAAATACCGGAAATTGGTATAATTGTATTGTAATAAAAGCTAAAGAGTTTGTTAGCTGCTAATTTATTTTGTTTCCAACTGTTCATGGCTATGCCTTTGTGGGGATATACCTACATTCTAAGAAGGGGAGTGGATCTTCAGTGTAAGAGTAACTCAGAGAAACTCCTTTATAAGTTTTGTTAGGGATCTCCAGAGAAATGGAACAAATGGGGTGTGTGTGTGTGTGTGTGTGTTTAAAATAAAAAGATTTATTATAATATATTGACTCATACAATCATGAAGGTGAAGAAGTCTGAGGATTGACTCCCAGCAAGCCAGAGACCCAGGAAAGGCCAAGGTGTATGTAATTCAGAGGCTTGAGAGCCTTGGTAAATATGCCTGAGTCTGAAGGCCCAAGAACCAGGAGGTCTGAGGGCAGAAGGTCAATGCCTCAGTTCAAAGCAAATCTTCCTGGTCTCTTTTTTGTTCTCTTCAGGACTTCACCAGTTCTGATGATGCCCCACCCCCACTGGGGAGGAAGGTAATCTGCTCTATACGATCTATGAATGAAATGTTGATCTCTTCTTGAACCTTTCTCACAGACATACTTAGAATCACAGACATACTTAGAAATCACGTTTAATGAGCTATCTGGGCATGCAATGATCAGTGAAGCTGACACATAAAATTAGCTATCACACAAGTGTATTTCTTCTTGATAAAGCTGACTAATATTGGAAGATGTAGTTTATCCACATTTGAAGACAATCCAAGATATTTATATATTGGCATGGGCATATATAAATAGGGAAAGAGAGGAGAAAAATTTGTTCATACAGACAATGAAGAAGCACTGGGTATATGAGCCAGACAGGGCAACTATTAATGCTTATACTGTGAACAGGCTCTCTTCCCAGTGGACCAATGTGCAGTAGGGGGAAGACAGTGGGATTTGAACACCAGCAGCTCTGAACTGGAATCTCATCTTGAGACTTCCAGTTGTGTTATCATTGTTAAGTGGTTTAACTTCTCTCCCTGATGCTTTCACATGTCTCAAGTGAAAAGAGCAATATCTTACATTGCTAATTTTAAGGATGAAAGGAAATAATATAGAAAACATTATCACAAAGCCATCCAGTATTTTCTTATTACTTCCTATCAAGCACTACTTTTTTTTTAACTAGGAATGTATATTCATACCTATTATTATTTTTTGACATGTAGAGGAAAATATAGGCTTAATTATATATTAAGAGACAAGTAAAATGCAAACTAGTCGTATATTAATAGGCAATGTAGTTTTGTGAGTCTCAGATCCAACCAGCAATTAGCTGCCTGGATTTTTTTATGTTGAGTAACCATTCTAATATGGGGCACTCCTGTTTGTAAAATGAGGACTGTGTATTTATTGATTTATTGACAGAATTATGAAAGATAGTAATTGTGAAGCATCTTTTTCAGGACCTATCTCAGATACAGATGGACTTTATATGGATATTAAAGCTTATCTAGATGTCATAGTCCCAACTCTTACTCAGGAGAAGCACCTTTGTGTACTGAATGTTCTGTTTAATTGAGATCTCATGTATTTTTCATACACAGTATTAAAGTGAGAATATATTCTTTCTTTAGACCATAAGCAAAAACTGACTTTAAATTTAAAAAAAAAAAAAAAAGCTACAACTTCTTAATTTTCCCCCTAATATTTATTGATAAGGTTTTTGGTAATGCAATTGAAATATAACAACAACAAAACAATCATTTTGATTGGATGCCTACTGATCCATATTTGGCAGGTTAGGATTAAAAAAAAAATCTTTTGAAGATTTTTCTTCATTATTATACTTAATTTGTCAAAGTCTAAATTCAGTTTAGCACAGGGAAACAGGTCAGTGTCAAAAGAAAGATAACAGAAAAGAGGCTTAACTGTATTTTCTGAACTCTTCTTGGCAGTTATGTGACAGTTAGAAGTGACATCCAGTGACAAACAGGGTTAGCTTTGGGGAACTATGCAATAGTAGAACTACGCATGCCCATCTGTCTAGTTGATGTCGCATGGCTGTTGTCTTTTTCTGCATCTCTGTTTCTATTATTCTTCATGCTATTTAAGTTCAGAGCCAGGAAAGAACTTGCTTACTACCCTTTAATGAGGAAGGAATTTAACCTTTTCAAGAAAGGACATCTTTTTTATTTTGCCTAGAATACATGTATATAATCATCATGTACAATAACAAGCAGTTGTTTCAAATAGGATCCAGTTAAGTTATGCTTCTAGTAGCATATATATTAAATACTATTCTCATAAGTTGAGGTTATGTGTCAACAATCGATGTCCATTTCCTTGTTAGTGCTTTTACACCCAAAGTCATCTTTGTAAAATGTCATTTTTACCTCTGAAAGTGAAAAGGTTTAATTAAAGAAAAAAAAGAACTGGAAGAGAAAGTTGAGCATATGATTTGAGAAAACAGATAGGAGTTGAAAGAGTTCTTTTGTTTGGTCCTCAAATACAAAGTTTATTATCCCAGGGTGCCTGAAAAGCCATAGAAATGCCACTTGAGATGAAAAAGTATAACTTTTGTCCGTAGTGTTTTCCTTTGGAGCTCCAATTCAATCAGTTATATCTCACTTAATCTCTCTTTTTTTTTTTCTGAGACAAAAATCCTACCTATTTCATTTCACTTGATAATTGCTGTGAGTTTCCGTCTTTCCAGTTATTTAGGGATTGAGAGAATTAATTAAAATGCTTTTATAAAAAAAGCTACTAATATATTACTTCTTTGGGTGAAGACTGATAACTCTGACCACTCTGATATCTAGGAGCTTAATTTAAGAGTTCCAATTTCATGCACCCATTACACTCTTAAGTTATATAATTTTAATTAAACATATTAATTGCTATTTTTATACTTGGCAATCGCCTGGTCTGGTTATCACTCAAAACCAGACAACTCATTTTTTTTATGTTCATTCAAATATAATTAGAAGTTTCCCTGACAATTCTAGCAGAGCAACACTTGATATTACATATTTTATGGTCTTAAATGGTTTAAAAAAAGAAAACAAACAAATACAAAACAAAATGCCACATATGGCATTTTATCAGTTGGGAAAGTCTTTGGTGTGCATGTGATAAGAAACCTAAAAGAACATTAAACTTGTTAAAATTGTATTCTCTGTTTTACAAAAAAGAAGTCCAGAGGTGTGTAGCCCCAAGGGTCATAGGAGAGTTTCATGAAGGACTATTTACTTGCCACAATCCTCTCTCAGCATGGGAGAGGCGGGGAGGAAGGGAGGAATAGTAAGGGTGAACACAGTCCCTCTTCTTCCAGGACCTTTCCTAAGAGGGACCAAGACCACTGCTTTCATCTCATTGGACAGAGCTGACTTATTATCAAGCCTGGCTTTCTGATTGGTCGTGGTTCTTTTTGTAAGGTCAGTGGTCAGTACCTATTAGATACCTAATTTCCGAGAGCTCTGTGTCAGTCTAAACCTTGGAATTACTGCAGTTGATTCAAGTAGTAGTAACTTATCCATTTTATTAACCAGGCTTATCTTTTCAACCTATCATTTCTGTGGACTGTTTTCATAAAGGCAGAAGTGAAATGAAATTTTCTAAAAATTGAAACGAAAAAGCCTATTCCACTTTTGTCAGTGCATCTGAGCAAATTGTCAGTTGCTCTTTATAATAATATTGCCCTCTATATAGATTCCATTTATTGGTAGTATAGTCACTTGAGGTTTCTGCTTGATATCTATTTTATCAAGCAAATGCAGAAACATTTCTGTGTATGAACATGACATGCTCTGTCACTTCTATTTGATAATAGAGATGAAAGATTTATTTTTCCAAGTGTCCCATTATAAACATAGCCTAAAACTAAGCATAAGTCTTAACAGTAAATGGAACTGTAATGCCATTTGACTGTTAAATTATATAAAATGTCATTATTAGAGTCATTAGCTAAATTAACAAATTTGATTAGGAAATTTGGGTTTATACAAAGTTCAGATATGTCTCCAAACCAATGCTAATTTCAGTTGGGAAATTTCAAATGCATAAATACCTTAGGTAAATTGAACATGTAAAATTTATAATATTTATCTCTGAGGAAAATCATCTTAGTTTCAAAGTACCTGCATGTGTTAAAGGACAGCCAAAATAAAATTCAGAACAACTTTTCAATTTAAGATGAACATATTTTTGTTACTATAATAGTCCTAGTGGGTACTTATCTGGGAGGGATATGTTCCAAAACCCCCCAGTGGATGCCTGAAATTGTACGTAGTACCAGACCCTATGTTGTATTATACTTTTTTGTTGTACATTTTTCCCTATAATAAAGTTTAATTTATAAATTAGGCAGAGTAAGAAATTAGCAACAACAGTAATAAGTACAACAGTTATAACATTATACTATAATAAAGGTTATGTGATTATGCTCTTTTTCTCTCACAGTATCTTATTGTACTGTACTCTTCTTGTGATGGTATGAGATGATAAAATGGCTGCCTAATGAAAGCAGGGAATGATGTAGGCCTTGGGAGGTAGTATTGGGTGACTGTGGACCTTCTGATGATTCATTAGAAGGAAGATGGTCTTTTCAGCCATGGTTGAACATGGATGACTGAAACTGCAGAAAGTAATACCACGGTTAAGGGGGGGCTACTGTACTTGGGCCATAGGGCTTACAAATTATTTCGTGAAACATTACTTTGTAAACATTAAGTTATCTGATTTATATGGATTACTAAGTATGTTTGCTCAGGGAATAGCTAAACGATTTTTTTTAATTTAAATTCAATTAACATACAGTATATTATTAGTTTCAGAGGTAGAAGTCAGTGATTCATCAGTCTTATGTAATACCCAGTGCTCATAACATCACATCCCTCCTTAATGTCCATCACCCAGTTACCTCCATTCCCCATCCCCCATTCCTCTCCCCTCCGGCAACACTCTCTTTCCTATGATTAATAGTCTCTTATGGTTTGTTTCCCCTCTCTGATTTCATCTTGTTTTACGTTTCCTTCCCTTCCCTTATGATCCTCTGTTTTGTTTCTTAAAGTCCATGTGAGTGAGATCATATGATAATTGTCTTTCTCTGATTGACTTATTTCATTTAACTTAATACCTTCAAGTTCTATCCACGTCAGTGCAAATGGCAAGATTTCATTTTTTGATGGCTGAGTAATATTCCATTACACACACACACACACACACACACACACACACAAACACTCCATCTTAATTATCCATTCATCTGTAGATGAGCATCTGGGCTCTTTCCATAATTTGTCTATTGTGAATATTGCTGGGAATAAACAAACTATTCATTACTGAAATAGTCTTTTAATAACATAGTCTTAAGTTAAAGTTGTTTTAGCTTTCCATTTTCCAGGTTATTTCTTATGTAGATTGTCATTTTATTTCTGTGAGGCCTGCTACTATTTCTGGCGGCCAATTAAAATGATATCGTATATGCATGGCTTGATCTGTCTGGAACTTCATTCCCTTCATTCTTGACTTTTCTTGGACCCTCACCTGATTTTGTCAGCTTAGGAAGGTATTCCTTTCATGTGTTCCCTAAAACACTTTATACTTTATTTACACTGTGCTGTGACTGTTTGCTTGTCTATATCCACCATGAAACAGTTCATTAAAAAAAATTTATTCATTTTTTTTGTAATTTTGTTGTCAATGTTTAATGTGTTGTAAGAGTGTCACAAATTATGCTTTAGTGAAACAAAAAAAAGGAAGAACATTACTATCTCTTAGTATTTTTCTAGTTTTAAAGATGTATGGCTACGTTAACTGTGTCCTGTTTCACCCATGTTTTGTGTAAACATCAGCTTATAAACAGCTTGTAAACATTCTGTAAACTCTTGAAGAGTACACTTTTCATTTATGGGCCTGCTTTATTAATACCATCTCTTGGTGATGCCTGGGTGGCTCAGGGGATTAAAAAGCATCTGCCTTTGGTTCAGGTTGTGATCTCAGGGTCCTGGGATAGGGTCCTGGGATTGAGCATGGGCTCCTTGCTCAGTGCAGAGCCTGATTTGTCCTCTGCCTGCTATTTCCCTTGCTTGTGCTCTCTCTCTTTCTGAAAAATAAATAAAATCTTTTAGAAAACACAAACTTTTCAGTAACTCAGAATTTAACCATTTTGAAAGATTTTGTTAGAACTTGAGGCAAAAGATAACTTTGGT